>NW_027141343.1:330833-661666 GCF_036365525.1 Heterodontus francisci
TGCGTGCAGTTCTGGTCACCGCATTATAGGAAGGATGTGGAAGCTTTGGAAAAGGTGCAGAGGAGATTTACTAGGATGTTGCCTGGTATGGAGGGAAGGTCTTACGAGGAAAGGCTGAGGGACTTGAGGTTGTTTTCGTTAGAGAGAAGGAGGAGAAGAGGTGACTTAATAGAGACATATAAGATAATCAGAGGGCTGGACAGGGTGAAAAGTGAGAGCCTTTTTCCTCGGATGGTGATGGCAAACACAAGGGGACATAGCTTTAAGTTGAGGGGTGATAGATATAGGACAGATGTCAGAGGTAGTTTCTTTACACAGAGAGTAGTAGGGGCGTGGAACGCCCTGTCTGCAACAGTAGTAGACTCGCCAACTTTAAGGGCATTTAAGTGGTCATTGGATAGACATATGGATGAAAATGGAATAGTGTAGGTCAGATGGTTTCACAGGTCGGCGCAACATCGAGGGCTGAAGGGCCTGTACTGCGTTGTAATGTTCTATGTTCTGCAACTCTCTGCAGCATCTCGCTGTGAAAGATTGAACTTTATCTCATTTCTTTTTCAGCTGGGAGTCAGTGCGGCTCAGTGGGACTTCTGGCTGTCTCCCACCTCACAATCCATCAGTGCTGAGAAAGCAATGGGAAATATTACTCATGGCTGAGCAAGCAGAGGACACCGATTTAAGGTGAATGGGAAAAGAACCAAAGGCAACATGAGGAAAAACCTTTTTTATGCAGCAAATAGTTAAGATCTGATATGTACTGCCTGAGAGTGTGACGGAGGAAGATTCAACCATAGCTTTCAAAAGGATATATGATAATTATCTGAAGGGAAAAAAAATCAGGTTTTCATGGAATACATGAGGATGTGGCATGAGCTGAGTTGCTTGTGCAGAGAGGCAGCACAAGCACGATGAGCTGAATCCCTCCTTTTGTGCTGTCAGTATTCCGTGATCTATGATTCTATACAAAGTGAAACCAACACTCACAGATGGGAAACTGACAGGTACAGTGTAAACCCCACACTAACAAACCAGCAAATGCCAGGGACAGAGTAAAACCAACAGTCCCAGACAAGAAACTGACAGATACTGTGTGAAACCCAAAAATCACTTATCAGGATTTGGCAGTTAATGTGTTAAAACCTCTCTTCAATATCCATCCTGCAAGGTACAAAGACAATTAGGTACAAACCCAGGCTCATACTTCGAAGACTGAGAGATAAAGAGCAAAACACAGACTCACCTACAAGAGGCTGACAAGTACAGAGAATAAAACAGAGGGGGTGCAGATTAAAAGCACATGCATGTAACGGATACTGATCGGGATAGAATCAAACCCTTTCTCACACATGACACGAAAATTGGTGGTGTCGTAAATTGTGAGGAGGAAAGCCTTAGATTACAGGCCAATATAGATCGTCCGAGGCAGAGAATATAAGAGCAGGGAGGTTATGACGGAGCTGTATAAAATGCTAGTTAGGCCACAGCTGGAGTACTGTGTACTGTTCTGGGCACCACACTATAGGAAGGATGTGATTGCACTGGAGAGGGTGCAGAAGAGAGTCACCAGGATGTTGCCTGGGCTGGAGCATTTCAGCTATGAAGAGAGACTGAAAAGGCTAGCATTGTTTTCCTTCGAGCAGAGAAGGTTGATGGGAGATAAGATTGAGGTTTACAAAATTATGAGGGGCATTGATGGGTTAGATAGGAAGAAACATTTTACCTTAGCGGAGGGGTCAATAACCAGGTGGCATAGATTTAAGGTAAGGGGCAGGAGGTTTAGATGGGATTTGAGGAAAAAAATGTTACCCAGAGGGTGGTTGGAATCTGGAACGCACTCCCTGAAGAGGTGGTAGAGGCCGGACCCCTCACAACATTTAAGAAGTATTTAGATGAGCACTTGAAATGCTATAGCATACAAGGCTACGGGCCAAATACTGGAAAATGGGATTAGAATAGTTAGGTGCTTGATGGCCAGCACAGACACAATGGGCTGAAGGGCCTGTTTCTGTGCTGTATAACTCTATGATTCTATATCAGAAACTGATAGATCTGGACAAAAGCTGATGTTCACATACAAGTTGTTGAAAGATATGTGGTGCAACTCACATTTTTTTAATTTCCAAAATATACTTTATTCACAAAAATATGTAAAAATTACATTCCCAAACAGTTTAAAACAGCATCAAGTCAAAAAATACAAACAGTGCAAAGGTGATCAGTTACCTTCTGTACAATCATGAGTTGCCTCACAACCCTTCCATTTCATTGTCATGCCATATACATTTTTACATTTACAGCACACAAAATTTCTCCAATACAGTTCGAGGGATTTCCCATGGATCCAGCCCCTCAGTTCAGCTTGGTGGGGGGACCTTACACTGTGGTCTTTCCCCATTGAGCCTTTGCTGCGGCTGCCCCAAGCTTTAGTGCGTCCCTCAGCACGTAGTCCTGGACCTTGGAGTGTGCCAGTCTGCAACATTTGGTGGTGGACAACTCTTTTCGCTGGAAGACCAGCAAGTTTCGGGCAGACCAAAGGGCGTCTTCCACCGAATTGATAGTCCTCCAGCAGCAGTTGATGTTTGTCTCGGTGTGCGTCCCTGGGAATAGCCCGTAGAGCACAGACTCCTGTGTTACAGAGCTGCTTGGGATGAACATCGACAAAAACCACTGCATCTCTTTCCACAAAGTTAACTCACATAGCAATAGCAGAAACAGTCACAAACCAAAAACTGAAACATACAGAGTAAAAACCCACATTCGCACACCAGAAATTGACGGCTACAAAGTGAAGCTGACTCTCTCCTCCCAGGCACTGACAGGTACAAAAGAAAACACACAGTAACATCCCAGGAAATGAAATGTAGGAAATAAAACCTGATTATCATGTCAGAGATTGGCATTAATGACAGTTGTGGTACCCAGAATGCTCTGCGCTCTAGAATTTGCCTTGTCTCTGATAAGTAGCAGGCGCGGTAGTGGCTGAGCTCCATCTCAGCTGGAGCGGAATATTCACAAAGTGCAGGGAGACCGTGCCCGTAGCGGGTGCACACAGCTGGAGCAGGGCGTCAAAGCCACAATAGGATGGAACAATCCCGTTTGTGTCCCTGCGGGTGGCGGTGAAGCTTTTCCCTGTGAGGCTTCCCGAAACTGCCCGCCAGCAAGGTCAACTGGTCAGAGAGCGTCTGTAAATGGATAGGAATTGGGGATTGGGCAGGGAGCGTCTCTAAATGAATAAGATTTGGGGACTGGGCAAGGAGCGTCTGTAAATGGATAAGAATGGAGGATTTGGCAGGGAGCGTTTTTTTATCCGTTCGTGGGATGTGGGCGTCGCTGGCTCGATCTCAGCTACAGTAATGTGTCCAGTTCTGGGCACCAGGTTTCAGAAAGGACATCAAAGCTTTTGAAACAGTTCGGAGGAGATTTACGAGAATGATACCAGAGATGAGGGGTTTCAGTTCTCTGGACAGGGTGGTGAAGCTGGGATTGTTGGCCAAAAATGTCAAGGGGAGGTGAGGAGAGATCTTTTTACCCAGTAACTGATTCGGATTTGGAATGAATTGTCTGACAGGGTGGTGAAAACAGATTCAAATTATAACTTTCATGAAGGAATTGGACAAATATTTCAAAGTGAATTTCTCCAGGATTATGGGGAAATCGGCAGGGGGTTGGACTAATTGCATCATTTTTTTCACAGATTCAGCACAGGCACAAAAGACCGATTGACCTCCTTCTGTGCTGTCTGATTCTCTGAAATAGTGATAGTCAGGGCAAGTCTGTTGAAGAAGGAGAAATGGAGACAGGTCAGGGAGATCACATCACCAAAACTGGGAGATACTACATTGGACAGGGAGGGTCGGAGGGGGAGAGAGCACGTACATACAGTCAGAATCAGCACCTTCAGGGGAAGAGAGAGAGAGGAACCAGTGAGTGCAGAACTGAACCCAGCCAGAGTCAACCTGCTGAAACACCAGTGAGTTCAGACTGGGGAGAGATCATTCACCTGCTCCGTGTGTCGGAAGGGGTTCATTCAGTCATCCAACCTCACTGAACATCAACTTGTTCACACTGATCAGAGACCTTTTTAACGTCCTGACTGTGAGAAGAGCTTGAAAAGCAGCAATGATCTGCTGAAACACCAACACACTCACTCTGGGGAGAGGCCGTTCCCCTGCCATGTGTGTGGGAAGGGATTCACCCAGTCATTCAATCTGCTGCAACATCAGCAAGTTCACATGTAAATGCAGGGGTTGGATTCTGCTGTTGTTGCTGCTATTCATCACTTTCAGAGACAAAGTTGGGTCTTACTTTATAACCAGTGTAGTCCAGAGCAAAGGCGTCTTCTCAATGTTGAGATAAACGGGAGAAGAAACCGGGAAGTGGCGGCGAGGATGGGGGAGGTGCTGCACCATCACTTTAATGGTGCACCCTCCCTCCCCCGGGGTCCTCGCTGCACGTCCGCCAGGCCTGGCGGCTCTGATTGGGGTCGTGAGAGCCCCTGAGACTCGGTGCAGCTGAGGCTGCGCTCACCCCCGCTCAGGTCTGTTGTGATATTTCAAATACGAAAGGCCTGTTGGACTGAGAGCTGATCTGGAATTTAGAAAGCAGCATTACTGGAGGCTCATTGCTGCTCAGCACAATCTCACCCCCAATCCTGGGAATTGTTGATTCTGACACCCTGTAGTTCATTTCTGCAATTAACTGGAGGGGGAGATGTGTGAGCAGAAAAACAGAGCGAAATGAAAACACAGCTGGACAGATGTGCAACAGGTCAATCCACTGTTACAATAACTCGATCACTGACTCCCTCCTGACAGTAATCAGCCCTTTCACAGAGACTGTGGGTGGCTCTGAAAAGAGCCTTTGGTTTATTAGATGTCATTTCGGCCGCTTTACTTTTTCTGGGAGCTCTGAGCGCTGGTTTTCTTGGGCAGCAGCAAGGCCTGGATATTAGGCAGCACCCCGCCCTGAGCGATGGTCACGTCTCCCAGCAGCTTGATGAGCTCCTCGTTGTTGCGGACGGCCAGTTGCAGGTGTCTGGGGATGATGCGGGTCTTCTTGTTGTCCCAGGCCACATTACCGGCCAGCTCGAGGATTTCAGCGGTCAGATACTCGAGCATTTTGCAGCGCCAACATCATCACATTTCCGCAACAAATCCATCTTCGTGCATGCGTGATAAAGTGTCATTGGGTATCTAGCCACCCCATCCCCCCACCACTTGGCTGGAGGAAGTGGCTGAATGGGAGATTTTGAAGCTGTCGCTCTCCCCCCTCGGCAACTCACTCCAGGCCTCGACGAATCCACCCCTCAGCCGCTCGCTCCAGACCTCGCTGCTCCCCCCCTACTCCTCTGGCCAGTTGTTCCTCGCTTCGCACCACCCCACTCTCTGGCCACTCGCTCCAGGCCGTGCCGCTTCCCTCCTCTCAGCCACTCACTCCTACGTCGCCCCGTCACCCCTTGTGGCCCTCCTGCTTCTACAGGTGGCGCCTGGTGAAGAAATGTGGGAGCGAGTGTCACGGCCAGAGCTAGCAGCTGTGGGCTGGGCTGGGACAGGGTGGGGGGGGAAAGGGGTGCAGAGAGCGAACAGCCAGAGTGCGGAATTTCGCCAGTAGGGAGGAGGGGGAGAAAGCGAGTTGCAGAGGGGAGACAGCGGTCAGTGGGGTGGGAGCTAGTAGCTGCGTTCGGGTGAAGTCAATCCTGGTCAGTTATATAAACAAATCACAATAACGAATTGGCAGCACATTTTATCCTCTGCCCGATTTTCCTTTCCATCGATCGGGGTGCTAATTCACTATCTTCCAATGGAAATTCAATCATAAAATTCCTTTTGTATTTAATAGGATTACTGAAATGTTAAATTGATCTGAGGATTACAGTTAGTATTAGCAAACGCACCCGAGTGAATTAGCACCCCAATCGATGGAAAGGAAAATCGGGGAAAGTATAAAATGTGCTGCCAATTCGTTATTGAGATTCGTTGAGCAATTCGATTCTGCCCAACACTGAAATTGGCGGCTTTTTTGAATTCAAACTTTCTGCCAGGACGACAATTTAAGCCAATGATTTGCTGTATTTTCTAATTCGAGGCTCGGCAATTGGTTAAGACATGCGAATGGGAAGAGGGTAACCAATCAGAAGTGGGCTCTGGATAGCGCTGGCTCAAACTGCGGGAATTCCAGGTCCCTGAATGAATGAGCTGAAACTGATCAGTTTCACAAACCCTGTCAGTTTCAGTGCAGGAAACACCGTCTCGGGAGAAATAACATCACAAGTGGGTCTGGTTCCAGTGACGGCTGCTGCAAAACTCCCGGATACTCTCATTGCAGCGAAATCATTTTGAAATTCTATGAAAACAATGAGTGATTCTGGAGGAGTGATGGCTTTTCACTGAGGGCATGTGTCGACTGGAGAAATAATTAACTGTAGAGTCTCAGGCACTGTTTACACAGCCCGTTCAGAAAATCAAATCCACTGCACATCCTTGCTACAAATGAAATGTCAAATTTGGGGATTCTAGTTTTGTATCTCGAACACAGCACAGATTTATTCCAGACAGTTCTAAACAGCCTACCCCAGCTCCCGTTTCCAGGTCACTGCTCTCTCTGTGAGACGGTGGGTGGCTCTTAGAAGAGCCTTTGTTGTGTTTGCTGGAAAGGGTCGAGTTGTTCAGCCGCTGAATTCGTAGAGAGTGCGGCCCTGCCGTTTCAGAGCGTACACCACATCCATGGCAGTGACCGTCTTGCGCTTGGCGTGTTCAGTGTAGGTGACCGCATCCCTGATCACATTCTCCAGCAAATCCTTCAACACCCCGCGAGTCTCCTCATCGATCAAACCCGAGATCCGCTTGACCCCGCCACGGTGAGCCAGGCGGCGGATTGCTGGTTTGGTGATGCCCTGGATGTTATCACGAAGCACTTTGCGGTGCCGCTTTGCTCCGTCTTTGCCCAGTCCTTTCCCTCCTTTACCTCTGCCAGACTTTCTTTTATTAATTTCCAAAATATACTTTATTCATAAAAATCTGTAAAAAAAAATACATTACAAAACAGGTCCAAAAAGCACCATGTCAAACAATACAAAGAGTGCAAAGGAGATCAGTTTCCTTCAATACAGGAGTGAGTTACCTCACAACCCTTCCATTTCATTGTCATGCCATGTACATTTTACAGCAAACAAATATTTTCTGGCTACAGTTCGGGTGGTTTCCCATGGATCCAGATCCTCAGTTCAGCTTGGTGAGGGGACCTTACACTGTGGTCTTTCCACATTGAGCCTTTGCTGCGGCTGCCCCAAGTTTTAGTGCGTCCCTCAGCACGTCGTCCTGGACCTTGGAATGTGTCAGTCTGCAACATTCGGTCATGGACAACTCTTTGCACTGGAAGACCAGCAAGTTTCGGGCAGACCAAAGAGCGTCTTTCAACGAATTGATAGTCTTCCAGCAACAGTTGATGTTTATCTCGGTGTGCGTCCCTGGGAACAGCCCATAGAGCACAGACTCCTGTGCTACAGAGCTGCTTGGGATGAACCTCGACAAAAACCACTGCATCTCTTCCACACCTGCTTTGCAAAGACACATTCCAGAAAGAGGTGGGCAACGTCTCTTTTCCACCACAGCCACCTCGAGGGCCGCGTGTGGATGGGGTGAGACTTCGGGTGTGCAGGAAGGATCTGACAGGGAGGGCTCTTCTCACCATCAGCCAGGCAACATCTTGGTGCTTGTTTGAAAGTTCTGGTGATGAGGCATTCTGCCAAATGACTTTGGACTTCTGCTCAGGGGACCATCCGACAGGATCCACCATCTCCTTTTCCCGTAGGGCCTTGAGGATATTCCGTGCAGACCACTGCCTGATGGATTGGTGGTCAAAGGTGTTTTTCCACAGAAACTTTTCCATGAAGGATATGCCGTACGGCACAGTCCAACTGGATGGAGCATTCCGCGGCAATATGACCAGGCCCATCCTTTGCAACACTGGGGACAGATAGAACCACAGCACGTAGTGACACTTGAAGTTTGCAAACTGGGGATCTACACACAGCTTGATGCAGCCGCACACAAAGGTAGCCATAAGGATGAAGGCGACGTTGGGTACATTTTTCCCGCCCTTATCCAGAGGTTTGAACATCGTGTCCCTCCGGACTCGGATCATTTTGGATCCCCAGATGAAGCGGAAAATGGCTCAGTTGATTACCACAGCGCAGGAATGCGGTATGGGCCAGACCTGCACCACGCACAGCAATGTGAGCGCCTTGCACCTGATGACCAGGTTCTTACCCATAATGGAGAGAGATCGCTGCTCCCACATGCTCAGCTTATGTTGTACCCTGGCTACTCGCTCCTTCCAGGTTTTGGTGCACGTCTCAGCCCTTCCAAACCATATCCCCAGCACCTTCAGGTAATCTGACCTAACGGTGAAGGGGACAAAGGATCGGTCAGCCGAGTTCCCAAAGAACATGGCCTCGCTCTTGCCGTGTTTAACATTGGCTCCCAAGGCCAGTTCGAGCTGGTCGCAGATGCTCATCACTCTGCGCACAGACAGTGGATCCGAGCATAAAACGGCGACGTCATCCATGTACAGGGAGGTTTTAACCTGAGTGCCTCCGCTGCCTGGGATTGTCACCTCTCTGATGCTCGCATTCTTCCTAATAGACTCAGCAAAGGGTTCAATACTGCAAACAAACAAGACAGGGGAGAGAGGACAGCCCTGTCTGACTCCAGATTGGATCGGGAAACTTTCTGATTCCCACCCATTGTTTGAGACTGCACGACTGATGTTTGTGTAGAGTAGTTTGATCCAATTGCAGATTCCCTCCCCAAACCCCATTTTGGAATGCACATCCATCATGTAAGTGTGCGATATCCTGTCAAAAGCCTTCTCCTGGTCCAGGCTGATGAGGCAGGTGTCCACCCTCCTGTCCCGTACATAGGTGATCATATCCCTGAGTAGCGCAAAGCTATCAGAGATTGTCCTGCCTGGTATAGTATAGGTCTGATCAGGGTGAATCACCAACTCCAGAGCAGACTTGAATCGACTGGCTATGTCTTTTGACAGAATCTTGTAGTCAGCATTAAGCATAAATCGGGCCACCAATTTCTGATTTCTGTCCTCTCCCCCTTCTGCTTGTCGATGAGGGTGATGATGCCTTTCCTCATGGATTCTAACATGCTGCCAGCCTGGAGCATACTCTTGTTTACTGGCAGACATGTTGATTCTTTCCTCAAATCAGTGCACAATAAAAGAGACTGATTCTGTCAGGCTCCTTTTTATACAGGCCACCTGGACCTGGCTGAGAAAGGCAGAGTGAGAGCAGGGAGGGGAGGAGACAAGAGTGAAGATTAAACAGAGAGCTAGATGGAGGAGACACCCAGAGTGACAGACAGAGAGAGAACGGCCCCTCATCTTTCAGCTCCACCTCCAGTTTCCTCCGGGCTGCCAATTTCAAACCCTTTATTAACAGTAGAACCAAAACCCAGCTCTCCACACAAACCCTTCCAGACTCGGCCTTCATAGTCAAGACTTTCCAGAAAGCCAGAGCTTTTAAATATGGTCCCGATGCAATTAACACTCAGTAATATTCCCACCTAAACACAGTCCATTCTATACTAAGAAACCTCCTCAGTAACATCACCATTTCCACACACACCCGCTTCCTGCAGTTTACAAACACCTTACTGCAGCTGTTTGGGGAATCTCCTGTGTTAAGATTGGAGTTGGAAAGCGGCCTTTACCCGGCAGTGTTATTGTCTCACACTGAATCTGCTAGACATCCTGTTCTCTTTATTGCGAGAGAGAAAGCACGGATTTAGGAAATGTTCATTTGAAATGATCTCTATTGAGAACGAGCCCGGCCGTGGGACAGGTATTCCAGTGCAAAGAGCTGTCCATGACCGAGTGTTGCAGACTGGCACATTGCAACGTCCAAGACTATGTGCTGTGGGACGGCATTAAAGCTTGGGGAAGCCACCATGGAGACACAATGGGGAAAGGCTGCAGTCTGAGGCCCTAGTAGGCCATCGTACAGTGAGGGGCTGGAACCTGTGTAAAACCCCTCGGGCTGTTTGCACCAGAGAATGTTTGATGTGTAATGTAAATACTGTAAATATAACCTGTGCAGGCAGGGATAGTGAGATACATCATGTACATTATTGAAGGAAACTGATCTGTATTGTACCTTATGTAATATTAAATTTGAACTGCTTTGCAATGTAACTGCACAAATTATATGAATAAAATACATATTGTGCAAAAGAGAGCAGCTTTCCTGTCAACACACACCTTGTCTCAGGGCACAACTTTCCTGTGATCTTGTCATACCCAACTTCGCTCTATATCTTCTGACACACACACTTTACAGTCTGTCATTTCCAAAAACAAGCATTCTAAAATCAAAAGACCTTTTGTTTATTTCTCCTTTCTTTTCATTTCTCCTCTATTCTTCTCAATCACTCCCTTCAACAGTCCTATTCAGATCAAGGTGGAATGTGAATAGTGTCACAACTCACCTCTGACACTATTATTACCCTTTTCTCTTGTCTCATTCAATGGGAAAGTTTTATTCACCAGTCTGTTGCTGTTTTATACTCTTGCCATACCATCTGGTATTGCATCCATCTGAATTCTGTGCTTTCATGGCCTTACATATCTTTTCCTCTTCTGGATGATTTGTTTGCTTCAGTTCCATTCAACCAGGCTGGACCACAGGGAAGCTTAGAACCTTTGCCTTGGACGGGTCCACGTTGATCCATTACATTCAGAATCACCTCCTTGAAATAACTCCAGAGTACAACTACAGTAACCACACAGCATCTGCTTCAAACACTCCTCCACATTTTATCTGTTCTGACTGTCAACACCTCCAGCTCTTTTGTTTAAGTGGAACCCATCAGGTGTGTATAGGCTCCTTCTATTCTGAAAGCTGTAGCACTGGTTCAGGGAATGCAGCCCTGTTTCTCTACTCGAAAGGATCAGCCATGCTTGATCTGCCTCGTATTTTGCTTTTATTGCAACGTTACAAGACCTCCAATCCTCTGGCACCACACCTGTATCCAGTGAGGGATTGGAAAATGATGGTCAGACCTTCCACTATTTCTTCCCTGGCTTCTTTCAACAGCCTGGGGTACATTTCATCTGGTCCTGATGATTTATCCACATTCAAGGATGCTCTTCCCATTAAGACTTCCTCTCTCCTTAAGTTATCACGTCCAATACTTCACACTCCTCCTCCTTAATAACAATATCTGCATCACCCTCTCATTCGGGAAAACAGTAAAGTATTCATTAAGGATATTGGCAACATCTTCCACCCCGATACAAAGGTTACATTTTTGATCTTTTATGTGCCCTGCTGTTTGCTTAGTTGCCTCTGACTCGAATGTTTTGATGCAAATCTTTGGGTCCATTGTTACTTTGTTTGTCCATGTTCTTTACTGCTTTCTCTTTGCTCTTCACCGCTGCTCCCAAACGCCTCCAGTGCAGTCAAAACACAACTTGTCAGAATTGGGATTCGAACACACGCCTCCAATGGAGACTACGACCTAAACGCAGCGCCTTAAACAGCTCGGCCATCCTGACTGCCTGCGATGCACTATCAATGCTAAGGAAATTATTCATTCTTTGTGAAAGTATTTGTGAGATTGTGGAAATGTCTGGAAGAGGAAAGACCAGCGGGAAAGCTCGGGCCAAGGCCAAGTCTCACTGCTCCCGGGCTGGACTGCAGTTCCCAGTGGGCCGTGTTCACAGGCTCCTGAGAAAGGGCAACTATGCTGAGCGTGTGGGTGCCGGAGCCCCGGTCTATCTGGCTGCTGTGCCCGAGTATCTGACCGCTGAAATCCTCGAGCTGGCCGGTAACGCAGCCCGGGACAACAAGAAGAGCCGCATCATCCCCAGACAACTGCAGCTGGCCGTCCGCAACAACGAGGAGCTCAACAAGCTGCTGGGAGGGGTGACCATCGCTCAGGGCGGGGTGCTGCCTAATATCCAGGCCGTGCTGCTGCCCAAGAAAACCAGCACTCAGAGCTCCCAGAAAAAGTAAAGCGGCCAAAATGTCATCAAATAAACCAAAGGCTCTTTTCAGAGCCACCCACAGTCTCTGTGAAAGGACTGGTTACTGTCAGGAGGGAGTCAGTGATGGAGTTATTGTAACAGTGGATTGACCTGTTTCACATCTGTCCATGTGTGTTTTCAGTTCCCTCTCTGGATTTCGCTCTGTTTCTCTGCTCACACATCTCCCCCTCTCGTTAAGTGAAGAAGTGAACTACAGGGTGTCAGAATCAACAATTTAATAAATCCCGCTGCCTTCGATTTGATAAATCCCGAGATTATCCCGGTACATTAACGGGAACTGGTTCGGAGCTGATGAATTAATTTAATAATGGAAGTGTCCGGGTTAATTCTCTGTTTTTCATTTGGACAGTTTGAATTGTGTTTTTTTTTTCTCTCTGGTGATCTGAGCGCCGCTTCTCAATGAGAATCTGCTCCCAGAACAGAGTAAATGCAGGAAGGAAGAGGCCATTCTCGGGCTGTGTGTTTCTCTCCTAACCTGATCTGTTTCGACCGCACTGTTCCCAGAGGACGGAATCAGTGAGAGTTGTGCACACACAGGAGCTGAGTCCATTGCAGCGCTTTAATATGTGCCTGCTCCCCGGCCCTCCCTATTCTCCGGACACAGAGCTGTCTGTTTCCCACCGGCGGCGGGATAGAGTCGGGGTTTCTCTCCCCGCAGTGTCAGGGTCTGCAACCCCGGGGAACTGGCTGTTCGAGTCAGAATGACCGAGCTGCCTTATATGTCCTGTGTACTAATCTCCAATGGATTCAAATATTAGTGAACTCATTGCGTAATGTTTGTAAATAACCCTCATGTGAACGGACCCGGCTCCATTAATGCCTTCCAAATAAAACTGGGATCCATTTCTTTTCCCCAAATGCCAGCTAACGGATCCCAGGAGCGGGGTTGAGATTGTGCTGAGCAGCAATGAGTCTCCGGTAATGCTGCTTTCTAAATTCCAGATCAGCTCTCAGTCCGACAGGCCTTTCGGGAAAGTGATGTGACAAAACAGAAACCATGTGACCGCCCCTTCAATCTAATGGGTTTGATGATGAACAGCGATGGCAGCTCTTTCCTTTGCTGATTTGGTGGCTCTGAAAAGAGCCCTTGTTACACTTGTTACTGAAGCTGGGTTTAAGGTGCGTTCCCCGCGGATGCGGCGGGCCAGCTGGATGTCTTTGGCCATGATGGACCCGGATCATTCTGGTGAATCTGCTCATTTTCCGACAGAAGCATCAGTCGCTGTTTGAACTGTTTAAAGTCAGGGGTCCATTAGCAGCCAGAAAGTGAAGGGCAGTTCATTGCTCCCTGCAGCATTATCCGCCTCTTTCAGGAGAAAGGATCAGAAACCGCTCGTTTCTGTCAGTCCCCGAGAAGCCTGTGAGAAGCGGTTAGTCGCTAATTTGTTCCTTTTACAGAGTGGAAGCTGATATTTGTCCCGTTTTAAATTGCTAAACCGGACCTTCCTCCCGCCGCTTACAGTTAACAGATTGACAAATGAAAACGATTCCTAAAATCGCGTCAGGATTTTGTGACGGTAAATACAGTAAAACAGAACATAAAATGAGAGGTTTTAAAATTGTTGCCTGAAAATTGAAATTTTCCATCACTTCAATTCCTTCCTGCTCTGGAATTGCCGGGCTTTTTCCAATTGGAAAATTTAAGCCAATGAGAACTTCTATTTACTTATATGTGATTCTCCTATTGGTTAAGAATTGGATTGAGAAGCGGGTGACCAATCAGAGACAGAGTCAAACTGCGGGGATTCCAGGCCCCCAGTAACTGAGCTGAAGCTGTTCAGATTGACAAACCCTGGCAGTAGCTTCACACATTGGACACTTCACACTGAGTCATTCAAGGGCTGGTGTGAGAAAAGCTTCAGATCCTGTCATTACTCTCTGACTCATTATTCATCTCGAACCAAACAATTAGTAAATGTGAAGCAGTGAAGAGACTTTTCACTCTCACTGCAGAATGTGTCATCTGGGGAAATAAGGAACTATTATTTTCAGAGATTCCAGGTACATTCCTCCCTGAACAAATCCATTCCTCACATTCCCGATCACAGCCTCTCCCAGCTCCTGTTGTCACCCGACTCCAGCTGAATTGGAGAAACTCATGTGTTGGGGTTTGAGTTGTGAGGTGGGGTTTCTCCGCCAGTGTTCCTGTCTTACAGACTCTCCCCCTGAATTTGTGAACTGAGACTGCACCGAACACATCTCCAGTTAGAGTGAGGGCCGGATATCCCTCTGTTTTATTACATAGAGTGGGGAAAGGGCTGGGTGGAGAGGAATCACCAGGGATCCTGGATTTACTCCAAATCATTTCCATGTGGAATCTGCAGGCGGGGCCGGGACAGGGATCATTTGATCAAGGGATCAGCTCTTTCCTGAGAGATGTGGGTGGCTCTGAGAAGAGCCTTTGTGTTCAGATGTTTCCAAGTTTCCCGCGCTCTTTCACTTCTTTCCAGACCCTGCTTTCTGAGCCTTCGCTGCTTTCGGCTTGACCTTGCTCTTCCATGTCTGCACTTTCTTCAGCGCCTTTCCGCCCGCCGCACTCTTGCCTTTTTTGACCTTCTTCGCAGGAGACGTTTTCTGAAGCGCTGCTTTCTTCACCACCTTATTTGGCGTTGCCGCCGCCTTGCTGCTCGTTTTCTTGGCTGTTACTTTCTTTGTTGTCACTTTCACGTCTGCTGGTTTCTTCACTAAAGATTTCTTGTCTGCTGGTTTCTTCACTGAAGATTTCTTGTCTGCTGGTTTCTTCACTAAAGATTTCTTGGCTGCTGGTTTCTTCACCTTCTTTCCCACCTTTCCCTGGGTTTTCCTTCTTGCTGATTTTGAAGGAGCCGGAGGCTCCCTGTCCCTTGCTCTGCACCAAGGAGCCTTTGTTCACATTCCTCTTGATACTTTGTTTGATCTGGGTTTTGAGCTTCTCCTGAGCGGTGGCAGACCTGCAAGGAATCAACTACCAGCTAGCGTATAAAGCGAGACCAAGGCTCAGGGCCTTCAGTTACCTGGAGGGGAGTCGGAGAGGCAGCGGATCCTGTGAGGAACCACAATCCAGGAAGGATGAGAAGGTCATTGTCAGGGTACAGAGGAGATTAAGTTAAAGATTTACCAGTTTATAAGCAAGCGCAGAGCCAAGGAACGGTGCTGGGGCAGATCAAATAATAGGAAGCTGTGATCAGTTGGAAGGCAAGAGTGATTAAATGACAGAAGAGATGATGGTGCAAGGCAAAAGTCAGGGAAAGAAAAAGTAACATTTTGTAAGCACAGATACCAGGAGTGGGGTTTGAACCGACGCAGATACATGTCTATCGGATCTTAAGTCCAACACCTTAACCACTCGGCCATCCTGGTACATTAGCCAGCCACTGAAAATGAAATTTAATGTGATCCGGGTGCCATCTGGCCTTTCACAATACAAAGTTATGACTCCTCTCCCATGCTGAATTGGACCCTTCATTATTTATGAACCTCAATCGGATCACCCCTCAGTCTAGGTTTCTCTAAGGTGTAGGGTCCCAACTCTTTTAGTCTAACTTGATAACCAAGATGTCTTATACTGGGAATTCGTCGAATGTCTCTCCTCTGTACCCGTTCCAAAGCCTCAATATCACCCATCATGTGAGGAGACCGAGACTGGATACAATATTCCAAGTGAGTCCTGACCAAGGTTTCATAAAAGGACAAATTCGGGACATCTCAGATACTGAAGGAGTCCATGTCCAGAAGCAGCAAGACCTGGACAACATTCAGACTTGGGCTGCTAAGTGGCAAGTAACATTTACACCACATAAGTACCAGGCAATGACCATCTCCAACAAGAGAGAATGTAACCATCTCCCTTTGACGTTCAACAGCATTACCATCGCTGAATCCCCCCACCATCAACATCCTGGGGGTTACCATTGACAAAAGCTTAACTGGACCATTCATATACATACTCTGGCGACAAGAGTAAATCAGATAGTGGGAATTCTGTGATGAGTAACTCAGCGCAAGGCACATGGTGAAATGCTCATTAGGAGAGCTGGAGAAATGGACTGGTCAGGTGGGCAGAAAAGTGGCAAATGGAATTCAACTTGGAGAAGTGTGAGGTGATGCCTTTGGTGAGGTCAAACACAGCAAAGGAAGACACAATTAATGGGTGAATGCTGAGAGGTGTAGAGGAAGTGAGGGACCTTGAATTGAATGTCCACAAATCCCTGAAAGTAGCAGGATAGGTTGATAAGTTGGTTGAGAAGGCTTATGGAATCCTTTCCTTTATTAGCCAATGTATAGAATATAAGAGCAGGGAGGTTATGCTGGAACTGTATAAATCATTAGTTAGGCCACAACTTGAGTTCTGTGTGCAGTTCTGGTCACCTCATTCCAGAAAGGATGTAATTGCACTAGAGAGGTTACAGAGGAGATTTACGAGGATGTTGCCAGGACTGGAAAAATGCAGCTATGAGGAAAGATTGGATAGACTGGGGTTGTTCTCCTTGGAATAGAAGAGGCTGAGGGGAGATTTGATTGAAATGTACAAAATTGTGAGGGGTCTGGATGGAATGGATGGGAAGGGTCTATTTACCTTAGTAGGGAGGTCACTGACAAGGGGGCATAGATTTAAAGTGATGTGTTGAACAATTAGAGGGGAGATGAGAAAAGGTTTTTTCACCCAGAGGGCTGTGGGAGTCTGGAACTCACTGCCTGTAAGGGTAGCTGAGGCAGAAACCCTCAACCCATTTAAAAGGAGTCTGGATGTGCACCTCAAGTACCTGAACCTGCAGGGCTACGGTCCAAATGCTGGACAAAGGGATTCAGCTGGGTGGCTCGTTTTTTGGCCTGCCTGTGCTGTAAACTTTCTATGTTCTATGATTCTATGCAGACACAATGGGCCCAATGGCCTCATTCTCCACTGTAATAATTTTGTGATTTTTGACTCTCCAAAACTTGTCAACCATCTACAAGGCACAAACCAGGATGAGTGCAGCACCAACAATACTCGAGAAACTCGACACTGTTCAGGACAAAGCAGCCGCCTTGATTGTCACCCCATTCACCACCTTAAACATTCACTCCCTTCACCACTGACGCACAGTGGCAGTAGTGTGTACCATCTACCAGATGCACTGCTGCAACTCACCAAGGCTCCGCAGACAGCACCTTCCAAACCGAAGACCTCCACCACCTTGAAGGACAAGGGCTGCAGATGCATGGAAACACCACCATGTGCAAGCTCCCCTCCAAGTCACACACCATCTGATCTGCAAATATATCGCTGTTCATTCACTGATGCTGGGTCAAAATCCTGGATCTCTCTTCCTAACAGCACTGTGGGTGTACCTACACCACATGGAGTGCAGCAATTCGAGAAGGGAGCTCACCGCCACCTTGTCAAGGACAATTAGGGATGGGTAACAAATTCTGGACTTGCCAGTGTCGCTCACATCCCATGAAAGAATATGCCTCATTTTATACTCAATTGTCCTCTGAATGCAGCCCAACCCCCTATTTGCTCCAACTATCTTTTCACAGCATTGCTGCTGTACCTTTAGAGATCTGTGCACTAGAACATCCAGATCTCTGCTCAAAATTATTTTCTTTTTTCCACCTACTTTAATGTTTTTCCCTGAAGGGTGTATGAATGTTGAGCATTCGCCCTGTCCACATGAATAACACTGCACTTACCCAAATTAAACATAATTTACCAGTCATGAACCCAATCTCCCAACACATTAAGATCAGCCTGAAACAGTCGAGTATCGTCTACAGTCTGAACACTCGCACAGATCTTCAAATCATCTGTAAATTTACAGATGGTGCCCCCTACACCTACATCCAGATCATTAATAAAAATAGTAAAGAGCAACAGTCCCAACACCGATCCCTGTGAGATACCACTGGTAACTGGTCTCCAAACAGATCCAGATCCATCTGTAACTACTTTCTGCCTACGTCCTGCCAGTCAGTTCCCAATCCAGATCAATATATTACCACTGATAGCAGGGACTTTAATCTTGTAGAGAAGCCTCTTGTGTGGAACCTTATCAAAATCTTTTGGATGAGATCAGCTAATTGAACACAGGCCGGGGATGAGGCCTAGGCCTGTCCTGCTTTGTGTGTGGGTCTCAGAACCACACAAGGTGAGATCAGCTCACTGAGCACAGGCCCATCCTGCTCTATATAGTGCTCAGTACCTTACCAAATGAGAATAACTAACACACCACAGGCCATGGAGCCTCGGCCCATCCTTCCCTGATTGCGGTTCAGTGCCAACCAGGTAAGATCAGCTAATTCAGAACAGGCCGGAGATGGAAGCTGGATCTTTCCTGCTCTGGGGGCTCCGTACCATACCAGGTGCGATGAAGTAAAATACCACAGGCCGGGGATGGAGCCTGAGATTTCCCTGTTCTGTGTGGGGCTCTGTACAACAATGTGTGAGAAGAACTATCATCCCTCAGGCTGAGGAAGGAGCCTGGGCCCATTCTGTTCTGTGTGGCTCCTACCACACTGAGTGAGATCAGTTAACTCAACACAGGCCATGAATACAATCAGGCCCTTTCCTGCTCCGTGTGGCTCAGAATCACACCAGGTGGCATCAGCTAACACAGCACAGGCTGGGGCTGGGGCTGGAGGCTGGGCCCGCCCTGCTCTGTGGGCTCAGTAACAACCCGTAAGATGAACTTTTTTCAAAAGACTTCAGTGTATTTATCTCTGTCCAACACTCTGAGGCAGCTTTCTGTGTTTATAAAGAGTGTAATTTATTGACTGGTCTCTTGGATCAAACAGGGTAACAGACAGAGGTCTGTGTGCAGAGGGTTTGGGAGTGAGCTCTGATTCCTAACCCTTTCTGGACTGTGAGGAATAAAGAATGAATGAGAGAGAGAGAATGTGGGAGAAGGGATGATGGAAGATTTTGTCCGTGAACCTGATTAAAAGTGGCTCAAACGCAAGATAATATTAAGATATCAAGAGCAGAACATTAACATAATCTGAGTTCCGCGATCTGGTCGGGTCCCATTCCCCTGAAGTGAGGAATGAACGGGTGGGAAATTCCACCTGGAGTTATATTTGTCTCCAATGAAGATGAGTTCACAGTGAGGATGGAATAGCTCAGTTGGGAGAACACTAGATTGAAGAACCAGGATACAATCCCTGGTTTCATCAGTTTTAATTTGGTGCCTCCATCAGTTTAACTAGAGAGAATCAGAGGGGAGATTTTCCACTCTTGACCCCATGGGCTGAATTTTAAACTAACGGTGCGGCTCTCGGTAGAGACACCGTGAGTGGGTGCCGTCACCACACGAGTGAAATGTGGCCGGCCGACCCCGATCATGGAGCAGCTGACCAATTAATGAAGGGGAGGCGTGGGGCCCATGTAAACAAGGACCAGAGGCAGGGAACGAGGCACCGATGGCACCGACATCTGACACAACGGCAGGTGCTGGCACCATATTGAAAGGACTGCCAGACCTGTATTCACTGCTGCCTGGTTTAAAGGAGTGTCTTCCTGAGAGCCCTCTGCTGTCCCAGAACCCGTTCTGCTGCCTCTGCTGCCCCAGGTCCCGTTCTGCAGCCTCTGCTGTCCCAGAACACGTTCTGCTGCCTCTGCTGCCCCAGGTCCCGTTCTGCTGTCCCAGGACCCGTTCTGCTGCCCCAAGACCCATTCTGCTGCCTCTGATGCCCCAGGACCCGTTCTGCTGCATCTGCTGTCCCAGAACCCGTTCTGCTGCCTCTGCTGCCCCAGGTCCCGTTCTGCTGTCCCAGGACCCGTTCTGCTGCCCCAAGACCCATTCTGCTGCCTCTGCTGCTCCAGGACCCGTTCTGCTGCATCTGCTGCCCCAGGACCCGTTCTGCTGCCCCAAGACCCGTTCTGCTGCCTCTGATGCCCCAGGACCCGTTCTGCTGCCCCAGGACCAGTTCTGCTGCCTCTGCTGCTCCAGGACCCGTTCTGCTGCCCCAGGACCCGTTCTGCTGCCTCTGCTGCCCCAGGACCCGTTCTGCTGCTCCAGGACCCGTTCTGCTGTCCCAGGACACGTTCTGCTGCCTCTGCTGCCCCAGGACCCGTTCTGCTGCCTCTGCTGCCCCAGAACCCGTTCTGTTGCCTCTGCTGCCCCAGGGCCCGTTCTGCTGCCCCAGGACCCGTTCTGCTGCCTCTGCTGCTCCATGACCCGTTCTGCTGCATCTGCTGCGCCAGGACCTGTTCTGCTGCCTCCGCTACCCCAGGACCTGTTCTGCTGCATCTGCTGCCCCAGGACCTTTTCTGCTGCCTCCGCTGCCCCAGGACCCGTTCTGCTGCTTCTGCTGCTCCAGGACCCGTTCTGCTGCATCTGCTGCCCCAAGACCTGTTCTGCTGCCTCCGCTACCCCAGGACCTGTTCTGCTGCATCTGCTGCCCCAGGACCTGTTCTGCTGCCTCCGCTGCCCCAGGACCTGTTCTGCTGCATCTGCTGCCCCAGGACCTATTCTGCTGCCTCTGCTGCCCCAGGACCTGTTCTGCTGCATCTGCTGCCCCAGGACCTGTTCTGCTGCCTCTGCTGCCCAGGACCCATTCTGCTGTCCCAGGACCCGTTCTGCTGTCACTGATGCCCCAGGACCCGTTCTGCTGTCTCTGCTGCCTGATAGGTAAGGAGCTGAATGCGAGCCTGCAGTGACCATGGTCCAATAGTTTAGCGATGCCTTCCTGCAGGTTCGCCTCCAGGTGACAACAGATAGGTGGAAGATCCTCTTCCCCAGGGATGGGAGGTGGAGACCTGTCCACCTGACCAAGCAAAGCTGCTTTGAGATAGTAGGTGAAGTCAGCAGCCGTGGGGTCACCCCCAAGACATGGATCCAGTGCACGAAGTGGATCAATGACCGGATCCGGGCTGCTCAGGTGCAAACTCAAAACACTTTGGACCCTTTGGACATTGCGCATGGCAGAGTGAGAGGGAGTGTTTGGTGGAAAGGGAGTGACCACCCAGTCATGTGTATTGGGGAAGGGCAGCAGGACATGCTGCCTGAGGCTTGGCTGCATCTCGGTGGGAGGTGCACGTCAGTCATTGTATAAACTCACACAGTCCCTCGAGAGGGGCCACATGCAGGAGGAATATGTGTGTCCACATCATGGACTGCTGGACTATCACCGTCAGAGATATTGAGTTTGTCCCCGCTGGGAGACTAACTTTGTTGATCATAGTGGCTGCAGGAGAAGACAGCCCACAATCGGAAAGAGCATGTCAAGACTGGCAGTGGATGCCTTATCTCCATGTCCTCATCCCGATGGAGGAGGAGGCCATGGAACAGGCCGGGCAGCAAAGCAGCTGCTCCATAGCTGATGGAGAGACAGGGACACCTACCTAAGAGAGTGAATGAACATCTCCTGGGGCACAAGGGTGCATCCGCTGCAAAGGAGCCACACTGCTCATCTGTTCACCACTGCATCAATGGAGCTGCACAGTAGGGGTGGTTGGAATGTCACGATGGGCAGATCCTAACCCTTCAATGTCCCTGTTTTCACATGCAGGCTAGGATTAACGACAAGAGCGAAGAGCTGGAGAGACTGGGGGAGAGCCAGACACCTCTGAGGAGGAGGAGGGAGCCTCAGATGGTGCACCGTCACATCATTCCCCTGCACCCTCCACCAGCACAGAAACCCTCACTCGGTGGGTATCCACTCGCTGTTAGATTTGGGCACACAAGCTGGTGAGCACGTCACAGACAGGCCCGGGCAGATGACGGAGGCAGTGACAGCCGAGGCCACTGGCAGTTGGAAGTCTGTGGGAGGCCAGGCCCATGCTGAGTCCCAGGCTGATGACGTGCCTCTGGTGTCACCAGCAACACGGGAAATGCTGAAGCTGCAGCAAGAGGTCAGGCAACATCTGGCAGAGTTGCTGGAGGTTATGTGTACCCAAGTTCGGATGATGGAGGAGTCCATCCAGGCCTTGCATGCTGTACTGTCTCTGATGGGGGTGTGTCTGGCTTCCTTCCTTGAGAGATTGGTGACTCTGATGGAGAGCCAGATCCAGCCGACCAATCAGTGGCTGCCGGAGATGTGTGCAGACCTGCACTCCATCGCTTTGTCCATGAGATCCATCCAGCGGTGACAAGGTGAGAGGGAGGACGAGGCACCTGAACTCTTCACCAGGTCCACGTCCCTCTCAGGTCAGCAGCGAGTTACAAGTATGTCTTATAAGGGGGAGGAGCAGCTGGCTGCTACATCTGGGGTCTCCTCTCAGGGTGTTCCTGGTGTGGACAGTAGCTCCAAAGCCCCTCTGCCAGTGACACAAGTGATGCCAGTGCCTGCCTCCATCACCCTCGATGACAGAGGGGGGTCCCTGTACCTGTGCAGGAGGCCCTCAGTGTGCCGGGGCCCTCCAGGCCTCAGGCAGCGAGAGGGCGGCCACCAATGTCATCCCAAGCCATGGGGCAGCAAGGTCAGCAGCCTGTCTCCACCTCAGTTGCCAGAGCAGGGGGAGCACCACGTAGGAGCACGCGGAAAAGATTTCAGAAGAGCACCTAGATTCACTTAGGGTTCACGGTGAATGTACATTCCAGATGGATAGGGTTGCATTTGTTGTCACACGGAAGAAAGAAATGATGTTCTCTCACTATGTCTCCTTCCTATTGTTGATGCCCTTTGGGACTTCATTTAAACCCTTCCTCCCAAGGGGCTGGAAGTGAGGGACCAAGCCCTGAGTTCACAAAGCTTCGGCCTTGTCACTGTGCGATGTGTACCTGGATGCTGCAGTGCAGAAGGAAGGAGGCGACAACAGGGCTGTTTAAAGCTAAGACTTTATTGCCTTGGTTCCAGAAGGTGGTAAGGCTCAAAGGAAACTTGAATGTATAAGGGTGTCTCATGTCTCCCTTGTGTGTATCTCATGGCCCCTTTCCTGCTGTGCCTGAGGTTCTTCATCTGGCACTGCTTGGGCAGCATCCTCCTCCACATCCTCATCATCAGAGGAGACATCACACTCCACGATATCCTCACTAGTCAACACCTCGCCCGTCTGTAATGCCAGGTTGTGCTGTGCACAGCAAACCACCACGATATGCGAGACCCTCGCCGGGACATACTGAAGGGCTCCACTGGATCGATCTAGGCACCTGAATCTCATCTTCAGGAGACCAATGGCCTCCTTGATGGTCGCTCGGGTTGACCGGCAGCAGGTGTTGTACCTCTCCTCTGCATCCGTGCGTGGGTTCCTCACAGACGTCAGTAGTCATGTCCTCAGTGCGTAGCCCTTGTCTCCAAGGATCCATCTCTGAAAGCGGATGGTGCCGCGGAAAGGTTCTGGCACCTGGGAGTGCCTTGGTATGCAGGCGTTGTGGCTGCTTCCTGGGATTTGTGCACACACCTATGGGATCCATTTGCAGTGGTCGCAGACCAATTGCACACTGAGCAAGTGGAAGCCCTTCCTGTTGAAGGCTGCTGGCTGGTCTGCAGGAGCCATGATGGTCACATGGGTGCAGTCAATGACACCCGACACCTGGTGGAATCCAGCGATGTCCCCCAATCCTATAGCTCTCTCAGCTTGACTGTTTGGATCAATGTGCACATAGTCACCTTCCCTCCTGAACAGGACATTGGTGACCTCCTTGATGCACTGATTCACTACAGACTGTGAGATTCCACACATATCTCCAGTGGATCCCCGCAATGATCTGGTGGTGAAGAAGTTCAGTGGCACGGTGACCTTCAGTGACACTGGCATCAGGTGCCCACCAAGTCGCATGGGGCACAGCTGCATCATGGCAGAGAGATCAGTGACAACCTCCGTGGAGAGGTGCAGTCTGCGGAGACACTGTCACTCGGACATCTGCAGGTAGTTGAACCTCGGCTGACGTGTTCCTCTGCCTCCTTCTCCAGCCTCCTGTTCGAGGCTGGCCTTCCTGTGGGCCCCCAAGCTGCTGTGGTGCCCCTGCTGGTGCCTGCGCCTCCCTCCCTTCCTCTCTACTCCTCCTCCTCCTCCTCAATGGGAGCCTCGAATCCAATGAGAGCCTCGAATGAGGCCCATGACAGTTTGCCCCTCCCTGAGTGCAAGGCCTTCACAGTAAACAACACCCAGCCACATTTACCTCACTTGTCACCCTCAATGAAGTGGCACTGCCCCAATGGCACCCTGGTGTTGTTCCCTCTGCAGAGCTGGCACATTGGCTCCCACTCCTGATAGTGTTTCCCGATGCCCTTTCTGCCAAGTTTTGCTGCCTCACCCGATAGCTTCCCAGTGAAGACAACACTCAGCTCCCACCTCCCAGTCACCTCCTTTAACCAGGCGAGGCTCTGAAGCCCCGTGGTTCCCGTGTGCTATTAGTTCAATTGGATCCAGTGAATAAAATTGCTGACAATTGGACTCATAAATACTTGAAATGCCTTCTTGCCGTGTGGATGTGCGAAGTCTGCCCTCCATGTCAGCCGCCGACAGAAAAATCCGGTCCAACGTCTTCCATCCCTATTTTATACACCCCCCCCTCCCCCTCCCCGGCCTCCATTCCCGTCTCCAACGGTCCCTTAAAATTCTGGTGCATGTCTCGAAGACTAATGGGAGTGAAACTACATCTGCTCCTTAGCCTGAACAGGGAGAGCTGCTCTCTCTGTGTTTAAAGTGAATGAATCTGCTCTTTCCCTTGTCTTACTGGAACGTTCACTGTCTGGAGATGTCTGTTTGAAAATGTTTTCCTGTTATATTAATGGAGCAGAGGAGCAGATGTGAAGTACTGTTGAACAGAGAGGTTTGGAAGTGGGTGAAGGGGTGGAGTGACGGTGTGAGTGAGAGGCGCAGTGAGTTGGCCATTCTCAATAGAGTGTCAGGAATGAAGGTCAGAGGAACAGACCAGGCTGGAAACACAGAAAGAGCGAGGAGAAGCTGGTGTGAAAAACAGAGATTAAACAACGGGCTTGTTCATTTGGTTTGGGTCTGGTGTTTAGAATACCCGGAATCTGGGTTCACTTTCCTTCCAACTCAGGCAATTGTACCAACATTATGTTCATAAAACCATAGAATGATACCCAAAGAAGGAGACCATTTGGTCCATTGTGTCAGTGCTGTCTCTTTGGTTGTGCTATCCAATCAGTCCTGGTGTTCAGCTTTTTCCTGTAATCTGTACATTTTCCTTCCAGTATTTATCCCAATTGCTTTTCAAAGTTACTACTGAATCTGCTTTCAAGTCCTGATCAGACAGTGCATTCCAGATGACAACACATCACTGTATAAAAAATCATTCCTCATTTTGCCTCTGGTCTTTTCTCAATCACCTGATAAATACATCCTCTGGTTACTGACCCTTTTGCCACTGGAAACAATTTCTCCTTATTCAACTGATTGAAACCTTCTTGATGATGTCACATACTAGACTGCCAGGAAAACTGAAGCCCATGGAATAAAAGGGACAATGACAGCATGCATATGAAGTTTGCAGACTGATAGGAACAGAGGAGCAGGAGTAGGCCATTCGGCCCGTCCAGCCCACCCTGCCATTCAATATGATGATGACTGATCGTCCACTTCAATGCCTTTTTCCCACACTATCTCCATCTCCCCTATGTCATTTGTATTGAGAAATCTGTCAATCTCTGCTTTAAACATACTCAATGACTGAGATTCCACAGCCCTCTGAGATAAAGAATTCCAAAGATTCACAACCCACTGAGTAAAGAAATTTCTCCTCATCGCTGTCCTAAGTGGCTTTCCCCTTACGTTGAAATTGTGTCCCCTGGTTCTAGACCCCTCAACCGGGGGAAACATCTTAGCTTCATCGACCCTGTCTATCCCTTTAAATATTTTGTAAGTTTCAATGAGATCACCTCTCATTCTTCAAAACTCTAGAGAATACAGTCCCAGTTTCCCCAATCTCTCTTCATTTGACAGTCCCGCCATCCCGGGAACAAGTCTGGTGAACCTTCGTTGCACTCCCTCTATGGCAATGATATCCTTCCTAAGGTAAGGGGAACAAAACTTCACACAGTATTCCAAAGTGCAGTCCAACCAAGGTTATATACAATTGAAGCAAGACTTTACTGCTCCTGTACTCAAGTCCTCTTGTGATAGAGGCTAACATATCATTAGCCTTCCTAATTGCTTGCTGCACCTGCATGTTAGCTTTCAGTCACTTATTGACAAGGACACCCAGGCCCCTTTGTACATTCACACTCTTACCATTTAACAAATAATCTGCACATCTGTTTCTCCGACCAAAGTGGATAACCTCACATTTTGACACATTATATTTCATGTGCCACTTTCTTGTCCACTCACTAAGACTGTCCAAATTCCCTTGAAGCCGCTTTGCATCTTCCTCACAACACACATTCCCACCTAGTTTTGTGTCATCTGCAAACTTGGAAATACTACATTTGGTCCCCGCATCCAAATCATGTGAACAGCTGGGTCACAGTGTGGTGGTGAACAGTTGTATTTCTGTCTGGAGGAAGGTCTCCAGTGGGTTCCCCATGGTTCCTCATAACTTCAGTTATGTGCAGACACTGGAAAAGCTGGGGTTGCTCTCCTTGGAGCAGAGCAAGTTCAGAACAACTTTGACAGAGTTAGAATCAAGGAATCAAATGGTTGCAGTACAGAAGGAGACCATTCAGTCCATCATGTCCATGACAGCTCTTTGCAAGAGCAGATCAGCTAATTCCACTCCTCTGCCTTTTCATTGTAGCCCTGCAAATTTTCTCTATTTAGGTGTTTATCCAATTCCCTTTTGAAAGCCACGATTGAATCTGCCTCCAGCACACTCTTTGGCAGTGTATTCCAGATCCGAACCACTCACTCTGTCCCACACCCCGGTCCCATAGCAGAAAATCTTTTCTGTTCATTTCATCCCTCATAAATAATTGAAATGAAATGTTTATTAGGAAATACACAACATAAAAAGGAGAGAGAAATAAATGCTGAGTAAAATAGAAGTCAATGTTTGGAAGGTAAAAAGAGCAAAAGATGTAACTTTTATTCTGGATGAGTGAGAGGAATATATCACACTTTGGGGCTTTTGCAAGAGGATTTACTGATAAACCTGGGATTTGAGAGGAAGCTGCTTCATGGTTTACAGAACAAATTCAGCCCCTGGAGTGGAGCCAACAGCTGCACCGTCCAATAACAGACAGGACGGGGACACTGTCTCAGGCCTGGTGAGATCAGTCGATGAAAGCATGAAACTCTGAATCTCAAGTTTTTGAGTTTGAGCCCACGGTGGGTGTTTTCTATTTCCTTTTTAGGCTGATTTTACAGGCGTTATCCAGCTCTGAATTCCTCGGCAGAGAGTTCAAGGAGTGTTTGAAATGAGATTCAACAGCAGTATGAGAAAGTCTCTCCTTGATTCAGGACTCTTACCTCTCTGCAGCATCTCGCTGCTGAAGATTGAACTTTTTCTCATTTCATTCTCAGCTCAGGGTCAGTGTGGATCACTGGGACTTCTGGCTGTCTCCCACTTCACAATTCATCAGTGCTGAGAAATCAATGGGGAATATTACTCACATGTTGTAATGTTTTATAAATACTTGAATGTATTTCACACTGTGTCCAACAGTGTGAATCTCCCCTGGTATATCAGCTCACCAACACTTCAACAGAACATTCACATAATGTGAGCTCTGACATCTGTTCAGATCCCATTCCCAAGACCTGGAAAGTGGGATTGGGCTGGATCGCTCTTTTTCAGCTGGCACAGACACGATTGCTAAATGGTCTCATTCTGTGCCATAAATTTTCTCGATTTTCTATGTTCCATGAAGTGAGGTGTGATTGGGAGGGGCAATTCCACCAGGGATATATTTTCTACCAAAAGAATGACACAAGGGATACTTCACATTTTTATTCATTCATTCATGCGATGTGGGCATCGCTGGCTCGGCCAGCATTTATTGCCCATCCCTAATTGCCCATGAGAAGGTGGTGGTGAACTGCCTTCTTGAACCGCTGCAGTCCATGTGGGGTAGGTACACCCACAGTGCTGTGAGAAAGGGAGTTCCAGGATTTTGACCCAGCGACAGTGAAGGAACGGCGATATAGTTCCAAGTCAGGATGGTGTGTGGCTTGGAGGGGAACTTGCAGGTGGTGGTATCCCCTGCATTTGCTGCCCTTGCCCTTCTCGGTGGTAAAGGTCGCTGGGTTTGGAAGGTGCTGTCTAAGGAGTCTTGGTGCATTGCTGCAGTGCATCTTGTAGACGGTACACACTGCTGCCACTGTGTGCCGATGGTGGAGGGAGTGAATGTTTGTAGATGGGGTGCCAATCAAGTGGGCTGCTTTGTCCTGGACGGTGTTGAGATTCTTGAGTTGGAATTGCACCCATCCAGGCAAGTGGAGTGTATTCCATCACACTCTTGACTTCTGAATTGCAGATGGTGGACAGGCTTTGGGGAGTCAGGAGTCATGGATGAGTGAGAGGAATATATCACACTTTGGGGCTTTTGTAAGAGGATTTATTGATAAACCTGGGATTTGAGAGGAAGCTGCTTCATGGTTTACAGAACAAATTCAGCCCCTGGGGTGGAGCCAACAGCTGCACTGTAATTACTCACCTCAGGATTCCAAGCCTCTGACCTGCTCTTCTAGTCACGTTATTTGTATGGCTACCCATGGTAACCCCCATGATGTTGATGGTGGGGGATTCAGTGATTGTAATGATATTGAATGTCAAGGGGAGATAGTTAGATTCTCTCTTGTTGGAGATGCTCATTGTCTGGCACTTGTGTGGTGCGAATATTACTTGCCACTTATCATCCCAAGCCTGTGAGACTGAAATAGCTCAGTTGGGAGTGTGTTGGACTGAAGATCCCTGGTTCAATCTGGGGTTTTGGCAGTTCTCCTTTATTCTGCATCGCCCTTTGGTTTTGACTCTTGAACTGCACAATTTACACTGAAATTATTTACCCAACTCTGAAGGTTGGATTGGAATAGAGAGATATCAATGATGGGAAATATTTACATTGTCAGCTTTAGCTTATTCTCTATCTCCCTGTGTCCTTTTCCCCAGTTTTTGACTCTCTCGGGGCCGGGTGAACATTTGATTTGCTGGAAACAGGAGTGAGTGAAAGACAATGTGTGGAGTTTGATTTTGTACAGAGGGAGAGCAAATCTAACAGGACTGTGAGATATTGGCCTGGATTTTACAGCCCCAATAGCGGTGAACTCTGAGACTTTCACTGCTATTGAGGGTCTGAACAGCACTGCAACTGCTGGTACATGCACACACTAACACCAGCATCTGGAAGTTGTGGTGGTGGGAAATGTGCTTAGAAGGAGCCTCTGATCATCATCGCACCAGCCCACTCTTTAAAGTGACAGGGACCTGTCGTTCAGCAATTTGGGCTCATTGCCCACAACGTACCCTGATTTTTACCTGGGTTGCATTAAAGCCGGTACCAACAGGCTCAGGGTTGCTCGGGAAGGACTTTTCTGTTGACACAACAGCTCCACTATTCCAGGAAGACACCGGCAGCAGCAGTTGTCAACTTTCAGAGGGAGTTCAGACATTTTAAATGTTGTATTTTATTTCTTAATTGTATGTAACTTTTTAGCATAGCCTGATCAGAGTTCTTAAATTTACATCTGACTTTTTATTAACAAGATTGAAGTGCTTTTAAAAGATCTCTAAATGTATATGACTTTTTATCAAGATTTACTTGGCTTCTTTGAAAAGACTCTTGAGCAAGATTGAAGTGACTTTTAAAAACTACATCTTATCCTTTAAAATCCTGCTTCCATGTAGATGACATTGGAAGATGACTTCAGAATAACTTAGACTATCTTTCTAACAGGTACTGCAACAGCTTAAGACCTACTTTTCTGCAAAAGCTGGAGAATTACCTTCCGGGAGCGGAGAGGAGCGGAGCGGAGCGGAGCAGACCTATATGGACCGATATGAGGAGAACGTTGAGAGCGGAGCCTATAAATCCAATCCGAGGATCGAAGCCCAGTCTCTTCCCTTCCAGGAGTGGAGTGGAGATCTTCCAGTGTGCTGGAGATTTGAAAAAAAAGAAGCCAACTGTGATGTCAGAGGAGAGCTGCAAGGTGATTGGTTGGTGAGTCACTACTGTTAGTGTATTTAAATATCTTAAAGAAAAGGGCAAAGTTTTTTTACTTGAAAAAAAAACCTCTGCTGATAAGATGAGTACTACGAAAGTGTTTTTTTTATTCAGTGTAGCTGATGAAGGACTTTAGATTGTAGTGGGTAGAACAAGGCCCCTAGTGTCATTGGTATTTTTTAATTAAGGGAGTAACTAATTAATCTAAGGGTAAGTCATGGCAGGAGAGCTCAGCCCCGTGATATGCTCCTCCTGCGCTATGTGGGGTTTCAGGAACCCTCCCAGTCTCCATGACGACCATGTGTGCAGGAAGTGTATCCAGCTGCAGCTACTGGCTACTCGCATTATGGAGCTGGACCTGCGGGTGGTTTCACTGTGGAGCGTCCACGAAGCTGAGGGCGTCATTGATAGCATGTTTAGTGAGGTGGTCGCACCGCAGGTAATGGATGCACAGGCAGAAAAGGGATGGGTGACCACCAGATGGAATAGTAGGAGCAGGCAGGTAGTGCAGGTGTCCCCTGTGGCCATCCCCCTCTCAAACAGATACACGGCTTTGGTTACTGTTGGGGGGAAGACCTCCCAGGGGAAAAGAGCAACAGCGCGGTCCGTGGCACCACGAGGGCTCTGCTGCACAGCAGGGGAGGAAAAGGGGTGGAAGAGCTATTGTGATAGGGGATTCTATCATAAGTGGTGCAGATAGGCGTTTCTGTGGCCGCAAACGAGAATCCAGGATGGTATGTTGCCTCCCTAATACTAGGGTCAAGGATGTTTCGGAGCAGCTGCCGGAAATTCTGAAAGGGGAGGGTGTGCAGCCAGAGATCGTGGTCCATATTGGTACGAACGACATAGGCAGGAAGAGAGATGAGGTTCTGCAAAGTGAATATAGGGAGTTAGGCAGAAGGTTAAAGAGCAGGACTTCTAGGGTTGTAATCTCAGGATTACTCCCTGTGACACGTCCTAGTGCGGGTAGGAATAGGAGGATTAGGCAAATGAATGCATTGCTGAAGACTGGCGAAGGCGGGAGGGCTTCAGGTACTTGGATCATTGGGATCTCTTCTGGTGCAGAGGTGACCTGTGCAAAAGGGACGGGTTGCATCTGAACTGGAAGGGGACCACTATCCTTGCAGGGAGATTTTATCGTCATACACTGGAGGGTTTAAACTAGTCTTGCAGCGGGGGTGGGACCCAAAGTAGTAGTCTCTCCGATGAGATAGTTGAGGCAAATGGAGAGGTTAAAGCAAGCAAGTCCAGTAGGCAGGCCAGGCAGGGGCAGGACAGGGAGCGTGGAAGGTCTGGTGGGCTAAACTGCATTTACTTTAATGCAAGTATCCTTACAGGTAAGGCAGATGAACTCAGAGCATGGATCGGTACATGGGATTGTGGTATTGTAGCTATTACGGAAACGTGGTTGAGGGATGGGCAGGACTGGCAGCTCAATGTTCCGCGGTACCGATCCTTCCAGCGTGACAGAGGTGGAGGTAAGAGAGGAGGGGGAGTTGCACTATTGATTAGGGAGGACATCACGGCAGTACTTAGAGAGGATATCCCGGGGTGAATGTCCAGTGAGGCCATACTGGTAGAACATAGAAATAATAAAAGGGTGATCCCTTTGATGGGATTATACTATAGGCCCCCCAATAGTCAGAGGGAAGTGGAGGAGCATATATGTAGGGAAATCACAGATAGGTATAGGAATTATAGGGTTGTAATAGTAGGTGATTTTAACTTCCCTAATATTGACTGGGACTGCCTTAGTGCTAAGGGATCAGATGGGGAAGAATTTGTTAAGTGAGTCCAGGATAGTTTTCTGAAGCAGTACGTGGATGGCCCGACTAGAGAAGGGGCTACACTCGATCTCCTCTTAGGAAATGAGAATGGGCAGGTGGTTGATATGGCAGTGGGGGAGCACTTTGGGACCAGTGACCATAACTCTATTAGCTTCAAGATAGTTATGAAAAAGAATAGGACTGGTCCTCAGGTTGAAGTCCTAAATTGGGGGAAGGCTAATTTCCATGGCATCAGACAGGAACTCTCAAAAGTTGAATGGGAGAGGCTGTTTACAGGTAAAGGGACGTCTGGCAAGTGGGATGCTTTTAAAAGTGAGATAGGAAGAGTTCAGGGCCAGCATGTTCCTGTTAGATGGAAGGGCAAGGCTGGCAAGTTTAGGGAACCTAGGTTGACGAGGGATATTGAGGGTCTGGTGAGGACAAAGAAGGAGGCATACGTCAGGTATAGGCAGCTGGGATCGAGCGAGTCCCTCGAGAAGTATAGGGGATATAGGAGTATACTTAAGAAGGAAATTAGGAGGGCGAAAAGGGGCCATGAGATTTCCCTGGCAGATAAGATAAAGGAGAATCCTAAAAGATTCTATAAGTGTATTAAGAGTAAAAGGGTAGCTAGGGAGAGAGTATTTCCCCTTAAGGATCAGTGTGGCAATCTATGTGTGAAGCCACGCGAAATGGGCGAGGTCTTAAATGAATATTTCTCGTCTGTATTTACCGTGGAGAAGGTCATGGAAGCTAGTGAGTTCAAGGGAGGGAACAGCGATATCCTGCAGCATATCAACATTACAAAGGAGGAGGTGTTGGAGGTTTTGAAGCACATTAAGGTGGATAAATCCCCAGGGCCTGATCAGATGTATCCTAGGATGCTATGGGAAGCAAGGGAGGAGATTGCTGGGGCGCTGGCAGAGATTTTTGTATCATCGTTAGCCACGGGTGAGGTACCAGAAGACTGGAGGATAGCTAATTTGTTAATTAATAAATTAAATAACAAATCATGTCGCCTCTTTCTCTTCTAAACTCTGGAGGAGACAAGCCTAGCTTGTCCAATATTTCCTCGTAAGACAGCCCACCCATTCCATGTATTAGTCTCGTAAACTTTCTCTGTACTACCTCCAATGCATTTACATCCTTCCGCAAATAAGGAGACCAGTACAGTACTCAGTACTGCAGAAGAGGTCTCACCAATGTCCTGTATAGCTGAAGCATAACCTCCCTACTATTGTATTCAATTCCCATGGTGAAAAATGATAACATTCTATTAGCTTTCCTAATTACATGCTGGACCTGCATACTAACCTTTTGCAATTCATGCCCTCGGACACCCAGATCCCTCTGCATCTCAGAGCTCTGCAATCTCTCACCATTTAGATAATATGCTTTTTTATTCTTCCTGCCATCGTGGACAATTTCCGAATTTCCCACATTATACTCCATTTGCCAGGTCTTTGCCCAATCACTTAACCTATCTATATCCCTTTGTAGCCCCCTTATGTCCTCTTCACAACCTACTTTCCTACCTATCTTTGTGATCAGCAAATTTAGCAACAATACCTTCGGTCCCTTCATCTAAGTCATTTATATAAATTGTAAAATGTTGAGGCCCCAGCACAGATCCCTGTGGCACACCACTCGTTACTTCTTGCCAACCAGAAAATGACCCATTTATGCTGACTCTCTGTTTCCTGTCAGCTAGCCAATCGTCTATCCATGCCAATATGTTACCACCGACACCATGAGCTTTTATTTTCTGCAATAACCTTTGAGATGGCACCTTATCCTTCTGGAAATCGAAATACAATACATCCACTGGTTCCCCTTTATCCACAGCACATGTAACTCCCTCAAAGAACTCCAATAAATTGGTTAAACATGATTTCCCTTTCAAAAAACCATGTTGACTCTGCCTGATTACCTTATTTTTTTTCTAAATGCCCTGCTATAACATCCTCTGTAATAGCTCCAAACATTTTCCCTCAGACAAATGTTAAGCTAACTGGCCTGTCGTTTCCTGCTTTCTGTCTCCCTCCCTTTTTGAATAAATGAGTTACATTCACTCTTTTCCAATCTAACGGAACATTCTCGAATCTAGGGAATTTTGGAATATTAAAACCAGCGCATCAACTATCTCACTAGCCAATTCAGGACCTGGCGACTTGTCAACCCGCAGCTCCAACAATTTGTTTCGTACCACTTCCCTGGTGATTGTAATTTTCTTGAGTTCCTCCATCCCTTCAATTTCCTGATATACGGCTAATACTGGGATGTTATTTGTATACTCAATAGTGAAGACCGATGCAAAGTATCTGTTCAATTCATCTGCCATCTCTTAATTATCCATTATTAATTCCCCAGACACACTTTCTATAGGACCAACAGTCGCTTTGTTAACTCTTTTCTTTTTAAAATATCTATCAAAACTCTTACTAGTTGTCTTGAAATTCCTTGCGAGCTTTCTCTCATACTCTAATTTTACCTTCCTTATCAATCTTTTAGTAATTCTTTGCTTTTTTTTTTATATTCTGTCCAATCTTCTGACCTGCCTCCCACCTTTGCACAATTATAGGCCTGTTTCTTTAAGTTTGATCGTATCTTTAACTGTTTTCGTGAACAATGGATGGTGAGTCCCACCTTTGGAACTTTTCTTTCTCGTTGAAATGTATCTATTCTGTGTATTCTGAAATATCCCCTTAAATGTCTGCCACTGCATCTCTATTGACTTATCCCTTAACCTAATTTGCCAGTTCACTTTAGCTCGCTCTGCTTTCATGACCTTATAATTGCCCTTATTTAAATTTAAAATACTAGTCTGGGACCCACTCTCCTCTCCCTCAAACTGAATGTAAAATTCAATCATATTATAATCGCTACTACCTAGGGGCACCTTAACTATGAGGTCATTAATTAATCCTATCTCGTTGCACAATGCCAGGTCCAGTATAGCCTGCTCTCTGGTTGGCTCCAGAATGTATTGTTCCAAGAAATTATCCCCAAAACATTCTATGTACTCCTCATCTAGGCTACCTCTGCCCATCTGAATTTTCCAATCTATATGTAGATTAAAATCCCCCATAATTATCACAGTACCTTTCTGACAAGCTGCCATTATTTCTTCCTTTATATCCCATCCGACAGTGTGGTTAATGTTAGGTGGCCTGTACACCACTCCCACAAGTGACTTCTTGCCTTTATGATTTCTCATTTGTACTCAAACTGCTTCTGCATCCTGATCTCCAGAACTCAGGTCATCCCTCTCTATTACGCTAATACCATCATTAATTAACAGAGCTACCTCGCCACCTTTTCCTAGCTTCCTGTCCTTCCAAAATGCCATGTCACCTCCAATATTCACATCCCAATCTATGTCGCCCTGCAGCCATGTCTCTGTAATGACTATCAGATCGTACTTATTTATTCTATTTGTGCTCCCAGTTCATCTGTTTTGTTTCAAATGCTCCATGCATTCAGATACAGAGCATTTAGTTTTGTCCTTTTATTATTTTTGTCCCCTCTAGCCTTATCTGTCGATTTACTCTTAGATTTGTACATTCTGTCCCTTCCTGTCACAGTCTGTTTATCATTTCCCATATTTATACCTTTCTCTCTTGCCTTGTCTCTCCTCCTTGATTCACCATATCTTCCCAAATTTGATCCCTTGCCCGCACTATTCAGCTTAAAACGGTCTCTACTTCCCTCGTTATGTGGCTCGCTAGAACACCGGAACCAGCACGGTTCAGGTGTAGACCGTCCCAACGGTACAGCCACCTCTTTCCCCAGTACTGGTGCCAATGCCCCATGAACCAGAACCCACTACTACCACACCAGTCTTTCAGCCGCACATTACTTTCTCTAATCTTATTTGTCCTATGCCAATTTGCACATGGCTCAGGTAATAATCCAGAGATGATTAACTTTGAGGTTCTGCTTCTTAATTTGGTGCCTAGTTCCTCATACTGACTTTGCAGAACCTCTATCCTTGTCCTGCCTATGTCTTTGGTACCGACATGGACCACGACGACTGGATCCTCCCCCTCCCATTGTATGTTTCGCTCCAGCCCTGAGCAGATGTCCTGAATCCTGGCATCGGCAGGCAACACAGCCGTCTGGACTCTTGCTTTTGCTGCAGAGAACAGAGTCAATCCACCTTACGATACTGTCCCCTACTACCACTACATTCCTTTTTTCTCCCTCTTTGAGCCGCAAACACTTACTGCAGACGTGTTTGCCCTGGATCACACTGGCATCCAGGAACTCCCACATGCTGCAGCTGTGACACATCACCTGTCCTGTCATCCTTAACGTGTTTCAATTAACTACTTAAATATTTTATTCAATTATTCATTTTATTGCATATTTTATTAAACTTACCACTGGTTTGTTTACTATTTTAAACGTTCGGACTGAAATGGATCTGAATCACTTACCAGATGCGCATCAAGCAGGTCGGTTCTTCCAAACCAATCAACTACCTGCTTGCCTGTGATGTCACAGCTTACCAGATCCTCACCAAACAGCTCCTTCCACTGCACCGAAGAAAGAACCAAATACTGTCTCCTCACCCCAGCGGCTCTCTGTTTCCCTGCTCTCACTCTCCATTGTGATGTTACTCCTCGATTTTTTCCCCTGCTCTGCTCCTCTCTCTCTCGCTCTGTCTCCGAGTCTGTGCTTTTGGCGCATTTCTTCATTTGTTGTTCCGTTGTGCTCCTCTGTTTCTGGTCCAAAATCTGACTTTGGTGGGATTTGAACCCACAACCTTTGAATATTCTCTTAATCATTATTTAGAAGTCCAACACACTATCCATTGCGCTACAGAGACTTACACATTCTTATTGACATCACTAAGGCCTTTGATCTTGTCAGCAGAGACGGCCTCTGCAAACTGCAATGGAACACAGGCTGCCCTCCTGACCTCTTGGGCATCATCTCTTCTTTCCACGAAAACATGCACAGTTCCATCAGTTACAATGGAGCAACATCAGACGCTTTCAAGATCAGCAGTGGGGTAAAGCAGGGCTGAGTGCTGGCGCCAACTCTCTTAGGAACAGAGGAACATCGGAGTCAGCTATTCAGCCCGTCGAGCCTGCTCTGTCATTCAATTCGATCATGGCTGATCACCTACCTCAAAGCCCCTTTCCCATGCTATCCCCATATCCCTTGATGTCATGAGTATCAAGATTTCTATCAATTTCTGTCTTGAACATGCTCAATGATTGAGCTGCCACAGCCCTCTGGGGCACAGTATTCCAATGATTCACCACCGTCTGAGTGAAGAAATTCCACCCATCTCAGTTTTCAATGGCCTACTCCTTATTCTGAGACGATGTCCTTTGGTTTTAGACTCACCAACCAGGGCAAACATCCTGTCTACATCCACACTGTCACGCCCTGTAAGAATTTTGTCAGTTTCAATCAGATCACCTCTCATTCTTCGAAACTTTAAGGAATACAGGCCCAGTTTCCTCAAAAGACAATCCCACCATCCCAGGGATTAGTCTGGTGACATAAAAACAAGAAATGCTGGAACCACTCAGCAGGTCTGGCAGCATCTGTGAAAAGAGAAGCAGAGTTAACGTTTCAGGTCAGTGACCCTTCTTCGGAACTGACATATATTAGAAAAGTCACAGGTTATAAGCAAGTGAGGTGGGGGTGGGGCAAGAGATAACAAAGGAGAAGGTGTAGTTTGGACAAGGCCACATAGCTGACCAAAAGGTCATGCAGCAAAGGCAAACAATATGTTAATGGTGTGTTGAAAGACAAAGCATTAGTCCAGATTAGGTGTTAATGGACTGAATATTGAACAGCAGGAAGTACAAACCTGAAAAAAACAGTAGGTAAGCAAACTGAACAAACTGAGATGAAATGAAATAAATGCAAAAAAAAGATTAGTCTGTTGACCCTCTGTTTCACCCCCTCGATGGCAAGTGTATCCTTCATAAGATGAGGAGACTAAACTGTACACAATACTCCAGTGCGGATCCACCAAGGCTCCATACAATTGCAGCAAGACATCTTTACTCCTGTACTCATGACCCCTCGTGTGGGTACAACATACCATTTGCCTTCCTAATTGATTGCTGCACCTGCACAAGAGCTTTTAGTGTCTCAGGAACAAGGACACCCAGGTCCCTTTGGACATCGACACTTCCCAACCTCTCACCATTTAAGAAATACTCTGTCTTTCTGTTTATTCTACCAAAGTGAATAACTTCACACTTATTCACATTATATTCCATGTTCTTGCCCATTCACTTAGCCTCTCCAGGTCCCCTGGAAGCCTCTCTGCATCCTCCTCACAACTCACACTTCACCGAGCTTTGTGTCATCTGCAAACTTGGAAATATTACATTTAATCCCCACATCCAAATCATTTATATAGGTTGTTAACAGCTGTGGCTCCAACACTGATCCTTGCAGTACCCCAATAGTAACAGCCTGCCATCCTGAGAAGGACCCGTTATTCCTGCTCTCTGTTTTCGGTCTGTTAACCAATTCTCAATCCATATCAGTATATTATCCCCAAGCCTATGTGCTCTAATTTTGCTTACTCACCTCCTGTGTGGGACCTTACCAAAGGAAAATACAAATACCACACATCCACTGGTTCTCCTTTATCTGTTCTATAGGTAACATCCTCAAAAATCTCAACAGGTTTTTCAAACCTGTTTTCCTTTTCATAAATCTATGTTGACTCTGCCCAATCATGTCATCATTTTCGAACTGTCTAGTTATCACATCCTTTATAATTGGCATATTCTTCTCCATGCTGCTATTGTACACTTTCAATTACTCAGATATAGGTGTTCACCTGCACATCAGAGCTGACGACAAGCTGTTCAACTTGGCAAGACTGTGCGCCAAGACCAAAGTGGGTAAATTTCTGAGTCTTTGAGTTGCTATTTGCTGATGATGCTGTGCTGACATCCCATAATGAAGTTCAGTCACAGCAGCTTGCAGATCGGTTCTCCCTGGCCTGCAAAGAGTTTGGACTGACAATCAGCATCAGGAAGATGAAAGTTACGGGCCAGGACGTAGAGACTCCACTTTCCATCAACATCGACAACCTCACTTTGGAGGTTGTCAACAGCTTCACATACCTTCAATCAACAATCACCAGCAATCTGGCCCTTGATGCTGAAATCAGCACCAGGATTGCCAATGCTGCAGCTGTCATGTCAAAGTTGAGAAGACAAGTGTGAACCGACAGCAAACTGACCGAAAATACAAAGCTCCACGTGTACCAGGCTTGTGTTCTCAGCACCCTCCTTTGTAGTAGAGAAGCATCAACAACTTATACAAGCCAAAAAAAGCGGCTGAACAGCTTCCACCTCCACTGCCTCAGATGGATACTGGGCATCTCCTGGCAGGACAGAGTGCCGAATGCGGAAGTACACCAGCGTGCAGGAGTCCGCAGCATGTTTGCCCTCTTGAGTCAGCGGTGACTCTGTTGACTGGGCCAAATGGATGACGGTCACATTGCCAAATACATGCTCAATGGTGAGCTTGCTATCGGCATGAGATCAACAGGTCAGGGGAAAAAATCAAGTCCTTTGGATAGGTTTGAGTTAATTCAGGAGAGTGGGCATGGATTTATCAATGGGAGTTCATGCTTGACGAATCTAACTGCATTTGTTGATAAACTATCTGAGAATACTGATGAAGGGAATGCAGTGGATGTTGTTTATATGGATGTTACGAAAGCATTTTATAAAGTACCACATAAAAGGGTGGTTAACAAAATTGGGGTTCATGGATTAGGAGGGTCAGTGTCCATTTGGATAGAAAATTGTTTTAAAGACTGAAAACAGCGAGTCATATTAAATGGTTCTTGGTCAGACCGGAGGATAGTCGACAGTGGTGTTCCCCAAGGGTCAGTGCCAGAACCACTGCTTTTTTTGCTGAAGGTAAGTGACTTGGATCTTGGAATACAGAGTAGAATCTCAAAATATGCCGATGACACCAAAATTGGAGGAGCGGCAAACAGTGAGGATGATATGAACTGCCTGCAACAGGACAGTGATAGGCTAGCAGAATGGGCAGACAGGTGGCAGATGGAATTTAATAGTGACAAGTGTGAGGTGATGTATTTTGGCATAAGGAATAGGGAGAGGCAATATATACTTAATGGCACAGTTCTAAAGAGTGTACTGGAATAGAGGGACTTGGGGTTCATGTGCACCGATCTTTGAAGTTGGCAAGACATATTGCGAGAGTGGTTAGCAAAGCATATGGGATCTTGGGCTTTATAAATAGAGGCATTGAGTACAAAAGCAGGGTTGTTATGCTGAACCATTATAAAACTCTGGTTAGGCCCCAATTGGAGTGTTGCTTCCAGTTCTGCTCAGCAGACTTTAGAAAGAATGTGAGGTTCCTTGAGAGGATGCAGAGGCGATTTACCAGAATGGATCCAGGGATGGGAGACTTTAGTTACAAGGTTAGGTTGGAAATGCTAGGATTATTCTGCCTATATCAAAGGAGATTGAGTGGAGAATTGATAGAGGTGTATAACACCTCTAGAGAACAAGCCATCCTGGACTGGGTATTGTGTAATGAGAAAGGATTAGTTAACAATCTTGTTGTGTGGGGTCCCTTGGGGAAGTGCGCCCATAATATGATAAAATTCTTCATTAAGATGGAGAGTGAGAGAGTTGATTCCGAGACTATGGTCCTGAATCTAAACAAAGGAAACTATGAAGGTATGAGGCGGGAGTTGGCGATGATAGATTGGGGAACGTTACTTAAAGGGTTGACAGTGGATAGGCAATGGCTAGCATTTAAAGAGCGCATGGATGAATTACAACAATTGTTCATTCCTGTCTGTGCAAAAGTAAAACAGGAAGGGTGGCTCAACTGTGGCTTACAAAAGAAATTACGGAAAGTATTAGATCCAAGGATCAGAAATATAAAATGGTCAGAACAAGCAGCAAACCTGAAGAATGTGAGCAGTTTGGAATTTAGCAGAGGAGGACAAAAGGATTGATTAAGAAGGGGGAAATAGAGTATGAGAGTAAGCTAGCAGAGAACATAGAAACTGACTGTAAAAGCTTCTATAGATATGTTTAGAGAAAAAGATTAGTGAAGACAAATGTGGGTCCCTTACAGTCAGAAACGGGGGAATTTATAATGGGGAACAAAGAAATGGCAAACCAATTAAATACATACTTTGGTTCTGTCTTCACCAAGGACGATACAAATTACCTCCCAGAAATGTTGGGGAACATAGGGTCTAATGAGAAGGAGGAACTGTATGAAATCTGTATTAGCAGGGAATGTTTGGGAAATTGATGGGGTTGAAGGCCGATAAATCCCCAAGGACTGATAATCTACATCCCAGAGTACTTAAGGAGGTGGCCCTTGAAATAGCAGATGCATTTCTGGTCTTTTTTCAAAATTCTATCGACTCTGGAACAGTTCAAATGGATTGGACGGTAGTTAATGTAACTCCACTATTGAAAAAAGAGGCAGAAAGAAAACAGCGAATTATATACCGGTGAGCCTGACATCAGTCGTGGGGAAAATGCTGGAGTCCATTATAAAAGATGTAATAGCAGAGTGCAATAATAACTCGTCTCCACTCCTAGTATTTCTAAATCCCACACATTCACTATCATGTGAACAATTATTTCCTGTTGTGTCTCTCTCAGATTTGTAAACTTCACTGTATTGGAGTGAGGTGACATCTACTGGCGGGAAGCAAGAACTGCAATCAAGCAGCAGAAACTCCACAGTCTGTCAGGGTTAAAGAAACATTGCAATGTGAGGAGACAGCGAAGTGGTTTGATTGGGTAGATGGAGACATGATTCCACTTGTGGTGGTGTCTGAAGCAAAGGCCAGAAATACAAAATTGTCATTAATAAAAGAAATGAGGAATTCATGAAAAATGTAGTAACGCAGTGAATGGTGAGAATGTGAATAGAATAGAAAGTGAGATTGGATGGACAGAAGCAGTCTGAAAGGATGGCTGAAACAAAAGGTGAGTGCCCTGAAACGTTAACTGTGTTTCTCTCAGCACAGATGCTGCCAGAGCTGCTGAACATTTCCAGCACTTTCTGTTTTTATTTCAGCATTTGCAGGATGTTGCTTTGATCTGAAAAAAAAAATGGATGATTGGCTGGGGGGTTCCAGTGAAATTCCACAGCAGCTAAAGAAACCTGGCTGGTCAGTGGCTCGTTGGTCTAGGGGTATGATTCCCGCTTAGGGAATGTGGTTGATTAACATGTAAGAAATGCAAGGTTCTAATCCCAGATGAACCCTGGCCTGCTGGCATTTTTAGATTAAGGTTATCTATTGGTTTCAGCCTTGCAGAAGGTGGAATTGACTTCCATACGGAGCTGGCTTGAGGACCAGACAACTGGATTCAAAGAGCTTGTCGACAAAATTGTAATTAACTAAATGTACAGATCGCCAACTGGGAATATAAAGTTGTTGCAGTAATTGAGACCTGACTCCAAAAACAACAGGACTGGGTTCTGGAATGGAATGGAATTCTTCAGTGTTTCTGTTGTTTGGCTTGCATTGACTCATCGATTTTCTTGTTTTTCACTTTGTCGATCCCTTTGAATAATTGTGGATCCTTCTTCAGTGTGTCTTCTTTCACCAGGTAGCTCTGACCTCTGATGATGTTGATTGTAATCAGCTTCAATTCGCTGATAGTTCTGGAACTGAGCAGATTTCCTTTGCTTGAGTCTACAACATGGAACTCAGTCTGACATGTGGACCCATGGGAGGATTTGAATGCCATCCCTGCGTTGGAGTTGCATCCATCCAATAAGAGACCGAGTAGAAGTGACAGTTCTGTCAGTCGTATATGAGACTTTTAATGGCAGGGTTGTGAGTTTGAGTGCCATTCTGTTTTTCCCTTTTTTAAGGCTTCATGAGCAGAGAGTACAGGGAGTGTTTGAAATGAGCAAGTCTCGCTTTGATTCAGGACTATTACCTCTCAGCAGCATCTCACTATGAAAGATTGAATTTGATCTCATTTCATTCTCAGCTCGGGGTCTGTGCGGCTCAGTGGCACTTCTGGCTGTCTCCCGCTTCACAATCCATCAGTAGTGAGAAAGCAATGGGGAATATTACTCACATGTTGTGTTCTTTAATTTTTTGGAAAACTTGAATGTATGTATTTTCTTCCAAAATAAGGACACCAAGCCACTATGAATGTTGGGCTGAAATAGCTCAGGTGGGAGAGCGTTAGACTGAAAATCTAAAGGTCCCTGGTTTAATCCCGGGTTTCAGCAATTCCGCTTCCTTATGCGCCCCTTGCCTTGGTTCTGATTTTCCAGTTGCACAATTTCCTTTGAAATTATTTACCAAACACCAGTGGATTGAATTTGAGAAACAACACAGAGTCATTTGCAGCACAGAAGGTGGTCGTTTGGCCCATCACGTCCATGCTGGCTCTCCCCGGAGCAATCTAGTCAGTTCCACTCACCAGCTCGATCCCTTTCCTCCTGCAAGTTTCTTTCCTTCAAGTATCCATCCAATTTCCTTTTCAAATCATTGATTGTCTCTGCTTCCACCACACTCGTGGGCCAAGTCATTACTACCCACAACATAAAAAATTCCACCTCATCAAGGATGGGAAATACTTACATCTTCTATATTTGCTTATTCTCTATTTCTATGAGAATAGACTGGCAGTCAACATGAAAGGAAACCCAAAAATCTTCGAGCAGCATGTAAATGATAAGTGGGTAGTAAGAAGTTGAGTCGGGCCTATTAGGGACAAAAAGGATAATATAAGCTTAGAGATGCAGGGCAATGTTAATCTACTTAATGAGTACTTTGCATCAGTGATCACTAAGGAAGTGGAATTTGACAAAATATCAGTTGAAGTGAAGAAAGTAGTGGCAATGGAGAGAGTACAAATTAGGAGAGGGAGGTACTAAAAAGGCTGGCTGTGCTTAGGGAAGATAAATCACCTGGTCCGGATGGCTCACATCCCAGGTTGCGAAAGGAAATGCGGATGCAGATAACGGAAGGGCTTGCTATAATCTTCCAATCTTCCCTGGATATGGGGGAGGTGCCAGAGGATTAAACAGTGGCAAATGCGACACCCTTATTCAAAAAAGGGTGTAAGGACAGTCCGGGTAACGACAGGCTAGTTAGATTAACAGCAGCGGTGGATAAGGTTTTAGAAGGAATAATCAGGGTAAAAAATCAACAGTCACTTGGAGAGGTTGGAGTTAATTATGGAGAGTGAGCATGGATTTATAAATGGGAGTTCATGCTTGACTAATCTAACTGCATTTTTTGATGAACTAACAGAGCAGGTTGATGAAGGGAATGCAGTGGATGTTGTTTATATCGATTTTAAGGAAATGTTTGACAAGGTACCTCATAAAAGGGCGGTTAACAAAATTGAGGTTCGTGGTATAGGAGGGTCAGTGTCCAATTGGATAGAAAATTGGTTTAAGGACAGAAAACAGCGAGTCTTATTAAATGGTTCTTTGTCAGACTGGAGGATCGTCGACAGAGGTGTTCCCCAAGGGTCAGTGCTAGAACCACTGCTTTTTTTGCAAAAGGTAAGTGACTTGGATCTTGGAATACAGAGTAGAATCTCAAAATATGCCGATGACACCAAACTTGGAGGAGCGGCAAACAGTGAGGATGATATGAACTCCCTGCAACAGGACAGTGATAGGCTAGCAGAATGGGCAGACAGGTGGCAGATGGAATTTAATAGTGACAAGTGTGAGGTGATGTATTTTGGCATAAGGAATAGGGAGAGGCAATATATACTTAATGGCACAGTTCTAAAGAGTGTTCTGGAATAGAGGGACTTGAGGTTCATGTGCATCAATCTTTGAAGGAGGCAAGTCAAATTGCGAGAGTGGTTCGCAAAGCATATGGGATCTTGGGCTTTATAAATAGAGGCATTGAGTACAAAAGCAGGGAAGTTATGCTGAACCATTATAAAACTCTGGTTAGGCCCCAATTGGAGTGTGGCTTCCAGTTCTGCTCAGCAGACTTTAGAAAGAATGTGAGGGTCCTGGAGAGGACACAGAGGCGATTTACCAGAATGGATCCAGGGATGGGGGATTTTAGTTACAAGGTTAGGTTGGAAAAGCTAGGATTATTCTGCCTTTCTCAAAGGAGATTGAGTGGAGAATTGATAGAGGTGTATAACACCTCCAGAGAACAGGCCATCCTGGACTGGGTATTGTGTAATGAGAAAGGATTAGTTAACAATCTTGTTGTGTGGGGTCCCTTGGGGAAGTGCGCCCATAATATGATAAAATTCTTCATTAAGATGGAGAGTGAGAGAGTTGATTCCGAGACTCGGGTCCTGAATCTAAACAAAGAAAACTATGAGGGTATGAGGCGGGAGTTGGCTATGATAGATTGCGGAACGTTACTTAAAGGGTTGACAGTGGATAGGCAATGGCTAGCATTTAAAGAGCGCATGGAAGAATTACAACAATTGTTCATTCCTGTCTGCGCAAAAGTAAAACAGGAAGGGTGGCTCAACTGTGGCTTACAAAAGAAATTAAGGAAAGTATTAGATCCAAGGAGGAGAAATATAAAATGGCCAGAACAAGCAGCAAACCTGAAGATTGTGAGCAGTTTGGAATTTAGCAGAGGAGGACAAAAGGATTGATTAAGAAGGGGGAAATAGAGTATGAGAGTAAGCTAGCAGAGAACACAAAAACTGACTGTAAAAGCTTCTATAGATATGTTTAGAGAAAAAGATTAGTGAAGACAAATGTGGGCCCCTTGCAGTCAGAAACGGGGGAATTTATAATGGGGAACAAAGAAATGGCAGACCAATTAAATACATACTTTGGATCTGTCTTCACAAAGGAGGATACAAATTATCTCCCAGAAATGTTGGGGAACATAGGGTCTAGTGAGAAGGAGGAACTGTATGAAATCAGTATTAGTAGGGAATGTTTGGGAAATTGATGGGATTGAAGGCCGATAAATCCCCAGGACTGATAATCTACATCCCAGAGTACTTAAGGAAGTGGCCCTTGAAATAGCAGATGCATTTCTGGTCTTTTTTCAAAATTCTATCGACTCTGGAACAGTTCCAATGGATTGGACGGTTGTTAATGTAACTCCACTATTTAAAAAAAGAGGCAGAAAGAAAACAGCGAATTATATACCGGTTAGCCTGACATCAGTCGTGGGGAAAATGCTGGAGTCCATTATAAAAGATGTAATAGCAGAGTGCAATAATAACTCATCTCCACTCCTAGTATTTCTAAATCCCACACATTCACTATAATGTGAACAATTATTTCCTGTTGTATCTCTCTCAGATTTGTAAACTTCACTGTATTGGAGTGAGGTGACATCTACTGGCGGGAAGCAAGAACTGCAATCAAGCAGCAGAAACTCCACAGTCTGTCAGGGTTAAAGAAACATTGCAATGTGAGGATACAGCGAAGTGGTTTGATTGGGTAGATGGAGACATGATTCCACTTGTGGTGGTGTCTGAAGCAAAGGCCAGAAATACAAAATTGTCATTAATAAAAGAAATGAGGAATTCATGAAAAATGTAGTAACGTAGTGAATGGTTAAAATGTGGATAGAATAGAAAGTGAGATTGGATGGACAGAAGCAGTCTGAAAGGATGGCTGAAACAAAAGGTGAGTGCCCTGAAACGTTAACTGTGTTTCTCTCTCCACAGATGCTGCCAGAGCTGCTGGACATTTCCAACACTTTCTGTTATGATTTCAGCATTTACAGGATGTTGCTTTGATCTGAAAAAAAAATGGATGAACAGCTTTTCCAAAGGAGCTAAAACTGTATGCATTGTAAGTGGCTTGTTGGTTTAGAGGTATGATTCTCGCTTTGGGTGTATAATTGGTTAATATGCGAGAGGTCCCGGGTTCAACTGCCGGACGAGCCCATTCTCTTTTGTGTTTTTAGTTGAAGGTCATCAATCGGTTGCAGCCTGACAGCAGGCGAAATTGACTTTCATGCGGAGCCTGTTTGAGGACCAGAGAACTGGATTCAAAGAGCCTGTCGACAAAATTGAAATGAACAAAATGTACAGATCACCAAGGGGGTGTATGAAGGTGGAGCAGTAACTGAGAGCTGGATACAGAAACAATACGACTAGTATCTGGTATGGAATGGAATTCTTCTGTGTTTCTGTTGTTTGTCTTGGATTAACTCATGGATGTATTGGTTTTTCACTTTTTTGATGCGTTTGAAGAATTGTGGATCAAAGAAGAACAAAGAACAAAGAACAAAGATAATTACAGCACAGGAACAGGCCCTTCGGCCCTCCAAGCCTGCGCCGATCCAGATACTCTCTCTAAACATGTCGCCTATTTTCTAAGGTTCTGTATCTCTTTTCTTCCTGCCCATTCATGTATCTGTCTAGATACATCTTAAAAGAATCCATCGTGCCCGCATCTACCACCTCCGCTGGCAATGCGTTCCAGGTGCCCACCACCCTCTGCGTAAAGAACTTTCCACGCATATCCCCCCTAAACTTTTCCCCTTTCACTTTGAACTCGTGTCCTCTAGTAATTGAAACCCCCACTCTGGGAAAAAGCCTCTTGCTATCCACCCTGTCTATACCTCTCATGATTTTGTACACCTCAATCAGGTCCCCCCTCAACCTCCGTCTTTCTAATGAAAATAATCCTAATCTGCTCAACCTCTCTTCATAGCTAGCGCCCTCCATACCAGGCAACATCCTTGTGAACCTCCTCTGCACCCTCTCCAAAGCATCCACATCCTTTTGATAATGTGGCGACCAGAACTGTACGCAGTATTCCAAATGTTGCCGAACCAAAGTCCTATATAACTGTAACATGACCTGCCAACTCTTGTACTCAATGCCCCGTCCGATGAAGGAAAGCATGCCGTATGCCTTCTTGACCACTCTATTTACCTGCGTTGCCACCTTCAGGGAACAGTGGACCTGAACACCCAAATCTCTCTGGACATCAATTTTCCCCAGGACTTTTCCATTTACTGTATAGTTCACTCTTGAATTGGATCTTCCAAAATGCATCACCTCGCATTTGCCCTGATTGAACTCCATCTGCCATTTCTCTGCCCAACTCTCCAATCTATCTATATTCTGCTGTATTCTCTGACAGTCCCCTTCACTATCTGCTACTCCACCAATCTTAGTGTCGTCTGCAAATTTGCTAATCAGTCCACCTATACTTTCCTCCAAATCATTAATGTATATCACAAACAACAGTGGTCCCAGCACGGATCCCTGTGGAACACCACTGGTCACACGTCTCCATTTTGAGAAACTCCCTTCTACTGCTGCTCTCTGTCTCCTGTTGCCCAGCCAGTTCTTTATCCATCGAGCTAGTACACCTTGGACCCCAAGCGCCTTCACTTTCTCCATCAGCCTGCCATGGGGAACCTTATCAAACGCCTTACTGAAGTCCATGTATATGACATCGACAGCCCTTCCCTCATCAATCAACTTTGTCACTTCCTCAAAGAATTCTATTAAGTTGGTAAGACATGACCTTCCCTGCACAAAACCATGTTGCCTATCACTGATGAGCCCATTTTCTTCCAAATGGGAATAGATCCTATCCCTCAGTATCTTCTCCAGCAGCTTCCCTACCACTGACGTCAGGCTCACCGGTCTATAATTACCTGGATTATCCCTGCTACCCTTCTTAAACAAGGGGACAACATTAGCAATTCTCCAATCCTCCGGGACCTCACCCGTGTTTAAGGATGCTGCAAAGATATCTGTTAAGGCCCCAGCTATTTCCTCTCTCGCTTCCCTCAGTAACCTGGGATAGATCCCATCCGGACCTGGGGACTTGTCCACCTTAATGCCCTTTAGAATACCCAACACTTCCTCCCTCCTTATGCCGATTTGACCTAGAGTAATCAAACATCTGTTCCTAACCTCAACATCCGTCATGTCCCTCTCCTCGGTGAATACCGATGCAAAGTACTCGTTTAGAATCTCACCCATTTTCTCTGAGTCCAAGCATAACATTCCTCCTTTGTCCTTTAGTGGGCCAATCCTTTCTCTAGTTCCCCTCTTTCTCCTTATATATGAATAAAAGGCTTTGGGATTTTCCTTAACCCTGTTTGCTAAAGATATTTCATGACCCCTTTTAGCCCTCTTAATTCCTCGTTTCAGATTGGTCCTACATTCCCGATATTCTTTCAAAGCTTCGTCTTTCATCAGCCGCCTAGACCTTATATATGCTTTCTTTTTCCTCTTAGCTAGTCTCACAATTTCACCTGTCATCCATGGTTCCCTAATCTTGCCATTTCTATCCCTCATTTTCACAGGAACATGGCTCTCCTGCACGCTAATCAACCTCTCTTTAAAAGCCTCCCACATATCACATGTGGATTTACCTTCAAACAGCTGCTCCCAATCTACATTTCCCAGCTCCTGCCGAATTTTGGTATAGTTGGCCTTCCCCCAATTTAGCACTCTTCCTTTAGGACCACTCTCGTCTTTGTCCATGAGTATTTTAAAGCTTACGGAATTGTGATCACTATTCCCAAAGTAGTCCCCTACTGAAACTTCAACAACCTGGCCGGGCTCATTCCCCAACACCAGGTCCAGTATGGCCCCTTCCCGAGTTGGACTATTTACATACTGCTCTAGAAAACCCTCCTGGATGCTCCTTACAAATTCTGCTCCATCTGGACCTCTAACACTAAGCGAATCCCAGTCAATGTTGGGAAAATTAAAATCTCCTATCACCACCACCCTGTTGCTCCTACATCTTTCCATAATCTGTTTACATGTTTGTACCTCTATCTCACGCTCGCTGTTGGGAGGCCTGTAGTACAGCCCCAACATTGTTACCGCACCCTTCCTATTTCTGAGTTCTGTCCATATTGCCTCACTGCTCGAGTCCTCCATAGTGCCCTCCTTCAGCACAGCTGTGATATCCTCTTTGACCAGTAATGCAACTCCTCCACCCCTTTTACCTCCCTCTCTATCCCGCCTGAAGCATCGATATCCTGGGATATTTAGTTGCCAATCATGCCCTTCCCTCAACCAAGTCTCAGTAATAGCAATAACATCATACTCCCAGGTACCAATCCAAGCCCTAAGTTCATCTGCCTTACCAACTACACTTCTTGCATTAAAACAAATGCACCTCAGACCACCAGTCCCTTTATATTCATCATCTGCTCCCTGCCTGCTCTTCCCCTTAGTCACACTGACTTCATTATCTAGTTCCTTACAGGCTTTTGTTACTACCTCCTTACTGTCAACTGACCTCAATTGGTTCCCATCCCCCTGCCACATTAGTTTAAACCCTCCCCAACAGCGTTAGCAAAAGCACCTCCAAGGACATTGGTTCCAGTCCGGCCCAGGTGTAGACCGTCCAATTTGTAATAGTCCCACCTCCCCCAGAACCGGTCCCAATGTCCCAAAAATCTGAACCCCTCCTTCCTGCACCATCTCTCAAGCCACCCATTCATCCTGACTATTCTTTCATTTTTACTCTGAATATCACGTGGCACTGGTAGTAATCCTGAGATTACTACCTTTGAGGTCCTACTTTTTAACTTGGCTCCTAACTCCCTAAACTCTGCTTGTAGGACCTCATCCCGTTTTTTACCTATATCATTAGTGCCTATGTGCACAATGACAACTGGCTGTTCACCCTCCCCCTTTAGAATGTTCTGCAGCCGATCTGAGACGTCCCTGACCCGTGCACCTGGGAGGCAACATACCATTCGGGAGCCTCGTTTTCGACCACAGAACCGCCTATCTACTCCCCTTACAATCGAATCCCCTACGACTATAGCCCTTCCACTCTTTTTCCCGCCCTTCTGAACAGCAGAGCCAGCCACGGTGCCATGGACCTGGCTACTGCTGCGTTCCCCTGGTGAGCCATGTCCCTCAACAGTATCCAAAACGGTATACTTGTTTTGGAGGGAGATGACCGCAGGGGACTCCTGCGCTGCCTTCCTGCTCTTTCTCTGCCTTTTGGTCACCCATTCCCTTTCTCCCTCAGCAATCCTAATCTGCGGTGTGACCAATTCACTAAACGTGCTATCGACTACCTCCTCAGCATCGCGCATGCTCCAAAGTGAGTCCATCCGCAGCTCGAGAGCCGTCATGCGGTCTAACAAGAGCTGCAGCTGGACACACTTCCTGCACGTGAAGGAGCCAGGGTCATCAGCCATGTCCCTGAGCTCCCACATTGAGCAAGAGGAGCATGATACGGGTCTGAGATCTCCTGCCATTTTTAATCTTAAGTTTAAACTTAGTTAAATGAAAAAGGAACGAAAAGTTTTTACCAATCACAATAAAACCAGAGAAATCGAAAAAGCCTTACCTTATAAACACCCCACCGTGTCCTTTTTTTTGGTTAGAGGAGGAGGGCGGGTGGGAGACACTACAAGTGTGGTGTCTCGGGTTCAGAAACCGCCCAAATATATAGTGTTTTACTTACCCAGCAGCCCCCTGGCCTCCGCCGAAAAACAAAAGGAAATTAAATTTACTTTCAAACTGACTTTTCCAGCTGCTCACTCGCTCACACGCTGCTCCCGAAAAAGCTGCTGCACTGAAAGGAAAGTTATTTTAAACCGCCCAAATATATAGTGTTTTACTTACCCAGCAGCCCCCTGGCCTCCGCCGAAAAACAAAAGGAAATTAAATTTACTTTCAAACTGACTTTTCCAGCTGCTCACTCGCTCACACGCTGCTCCCGAAAAAGCTGCTGCACTGAAAGGAAAGTTATTTTAAACCGCCCAAATATATAGTGTTTTACTTACCCAGCAGCCCCCTGGCCTCCGCCGAAAAACAAAAGGAAATTAAATTTACTTTCAAACTGACTTTTCCAGCTGCTCACTCGCTCACACGCTGCTCCCGAAAAAGCTGCTGCACTGAAAGGAAAGTTATTTTAAACCGCCCAAATATATAGTGTTTTACTTACCCAGCAGGGTAACACTCTTCTTCAGGGTTTTTTCTTTCACCAGGTAGTTCTGACCTCTGATGATGTTGATTGTAATCAGCTTCAACTCACTGATAGTTTTGGAAGTGAGCAGATTTCCTTTGCTTAAGTCTACAACATGTAACTCAGACTGACATGTGGATCGCTTCACAATCCATCAGTGCTGAGAAAGCAATGGGGAATATTACTCATGTGTTGTGTTCTGTAACCTTTCAGAAACAATTGAATGTATGTATTTTCTTCCAAAACATTCATTCTCAGTACAGAGAAAAATAGAGTATATGATTGACTGTATCACGAAGTGAGAACTGTTTAAAATATGTTGTGACCAGTGGAGAAATGGGATGAGAATATAGTGGCCTCTTCGGATTTCAACTGTAGAAACATTTGTTATTTGGCTCTGTAGCTTAGTTGGCTAAAACACCTGCTTATTAAATAGAAGATTCTGGGTTCAACTCCCAGCAGAGCCTTATGTCATTATTACAAACATGCTTTAGAAGTTCACATCTGTGTCTTGTGAGCTTGAACTCGTAATTCAAATTACATGATGAATTTCAGGCACAGGAGAAAACAACCTTTGTGAAGGATGTGAGTTTGGAATGGCTGTTCCTCCTTGTCCAGAAATTCAGTCCTGATATTTCAAAGGTAACTTCTTTGATAGAAATTTGTTCACCGTTCCATTCAACCTGGAAAACAGCTTGACATTAATCTCACTGAAGGAACGTGTGACCGCGTGCTGTGTTGCAGAGTGTTTGTGTCATTATGTGTTGCTTTTAACCGAGACTGGGACATGACGCAAGTGGGAGATTAGATGTTGCAGGCAGTTCATATCATCCTCACTGTTTGCCGCTCCTCCAAGTTTGGTGTCATTGGCATATTTTGAGATTCTACTCTGTATTCCAAGATCCAAGTCACTTACCTTTAGCAAAAAAAGCAGTGGTTCTCGCACTGACCCTTGGGGAACACCACTGTCGACTATCCTCCAGTCTGACCGAGAACCATTTAATAAGACTCGCTGTTTTCAGTCTTTAAAACAATTTACTATCCAAATGGACACTGACCCTCCTAATCCATGAACCTCAATTTTGTTAACCGCCCTTTTATGTGGTACTTTATAAAATGCTTTCGTAACATCCATATAAACAACATCCACTGCATTCCCTTCATCAGCATTCTCAGATAGTTTATCAACAAATGCAGTTAGATTCGTCAAGCATGAACTCCCATTTATAAATCCATGCCCACTCTCCAAAGGACTTGATTTCTTTCCCTGACCTGTTGATCTCATGCTGATAGCAAGCTCACCATGGAGCATGTATTTGGCAATGTGACCGTCATCCATTTGGCCCAGTCAACAGAGTCACCACTGACTCAAGAGGGCAAACATGCTGCGGATCCCTGCACGCTGGTGTACTTCCGCATTTGTCACTCTGTCCTGCCAGGAGATGCCCAGTATCCATCTGAGGCAGTGGAGGTGGAAGCTGTTCAGCTTCTTTTTTTTGGTTTGTGTAAGTTGTTGATGCTTCTCTACTAAAAAGGAGGGTGCTGAGAACACAAGCCTGTTACACGCGGAGCTTTGTATTTTCGGTCACTTTGATTCGAGATACAGCACTGAAACAGGCCCTTCGGCCCACCGAGTCTGTGCCGAACATCAACCACCCATTTCGACTAATCCTACATTCCCACCAAACATCCCCACCTGTCCCTATATTTCCCCGACCACCTACCTATACTAGTGACAATTTATAATGGCCAATTTACCTATCAACCTGCAAGTCTTTTGGCTTGTGGGAGGAAACCGGAGCACCCGGAGAAAACCCACGTAGACACAGGAAAAACTTGCAAGCTCCACACAGGCAGTACCCGGAATCGAACCCGGGTCCCTGGAGCTGTGACCCTGCGGTGCGAACCACTGCGCCACTGTGCCGCCCACAACTGGGTTTATCTGAGGTTTGGAATATTTGTCAGTCAGGAACAAGAAAAATCAAAGGAACCAAATAAGAAAACCTATGTCTCGCGGTTACCGAGAAAAGTTCAGAATATGTTAAACTTTGTTCTCTTCAATACAACTGTGTGAACTTTGACCTTTCCTGCCTTTTATAAACAGTATTTGAAGTGTCTCAGTAAAAATGTTCAGTGTTGATGAGAGTGGGGTCTGGGTGAGCATCTGCTGAGTGTGACAGGGTCAGGACTGGATGCAGGATCACTCTGACAGTCTCTCTCTCTCTCTCTCTCTCTCTCTCTCTCTGATGGGTTGAGTTGATTTTCAACTGGCAGCTGTTGGTGTTTCGATAAATCAAGTTCCCTCCACTGATTTTTTTGGACAGACAGTGCAGTATAAGGATGTAAAGGGTTAATGCTGAAGACAGTGGGATCAACCCCTCCCACTGTCAGAGTGATGATGTAACAGTCACATGAGATGAGGTTTGGGAGAAGAGAGAGCAGCACCAAGGATGCTAGCTTCGGAGGCTTGATGAGTGTGTATATAGTATTGTGTAAATTAGAAAAGAGTTCTTAGTTCTTTCAGCAGGAAATGTGTCCAGAAAATATCGAGAAACTCACAATTTTATTATTCAGGAATCGGAATGCAGATATTAACACCAAGTGACAGTTCTGGGTTCATTAACAAAAAAAAGGTAGCGAATAATATTGCTGACTGATTGAAATCCCCCAGTGAGGAGACAGTTAAACAGGTGATCTGTTGGGACATCCTTCGATCCAAGCTTTCTGCAGCGTTTAATCTCCCTTTTTGGTGAAATTCTCTGTTATTTGCAACTTTTTTTAATCCAGCTTTGATGGGCGAGTGAAAAAACTGAAAAAAATTGAACAGTTCCATTCTTTCTTTTCTTCCTTCTTTCCATCAGTTTCGCTTTTCTGTCTCAGATCAATATGGTGATGAGAATCCGAATTTAATCTGTTGTTTCTGGTGTTTTATCCATTCCAATCAGAATTCAACATTCCAATCTAATCTATTTGTTATTCCACAGTGTCTCTCCATGTTTTTTTTTAGATTAGATTAGAGATACAGCACTGAAACAGGCCCTTCGGCCCACCGAGTCTGTGCCAAACATCAACCACCCATTTATACTAATCCTACACTAATCCCATATTCCTACCAAACATCCCCACTTGTCCCTATATTTCCCTACCACCTACCTATACTAGTGACAATTTATAATGGCCAATTTACCTATTAACCTGCAAGTCTTTTGGCTTGTGGGAGGAAACCGGAGCACCCGGAGAAAACCCACGCAGACACAGGGAGAACTTGCAAACTCCACACAGGCAGTACCTGGAATCGAACCCGGGTCCCTGGAGTTGTGAGGCTGCGGTGCTAACCACTGCGCCACTGTGCCGCATTCTCTCACAGTCTGTTTGATGATCAATGTTACATCTCACTCTCTGTTCTGGTGAAGATCAGAAGCAGTGATATCTGTTTACACCACACTACAAGTCGGTCTGAGGCTGTGCCTCGCTGATCATGTGGGGTTCGGAACATAGGAACAGGAGTCGGCCATTCAGCCCATCGAGTCTGCCCCGCCATTCAATATGATCATGGCTGATCATCCACTTCAATGTCCTTTTCCCCACACTTTCGTCATATTCCCTTATGTCATTTGTATTTAGAAATCTGTCAATCTCTGCTTTAAACATAGTCAATGACTGAGCTTCCACAGCCCTCTGGGGTACAGAATTCCAAAGATTTACAACCCTCTGAGGAACAACATTTCTCCTCATCTCTGTCCTAAGTGGCTTCCCACTTATTTTGAAAATGCGTCCCCTGGTTCTCGACTCCCCAACCAGGGGAAACATGTTAGCTGCAACTACCCTGACTGTCCTTTAAGTATTTTGTAGGTTTCAATGAGATCACCTCTCATTCTTCGAAACTCTAGAGAATACAGTCCCAGTTTCCCAATCTCTCTTCATAGAACATTCGCACCATCCCAGGAACAAGTCTGATGAACCTTCGTTGAACTCCCTCCATGGCAATAATATCCTTCCTAAGGTAAGGAGACCAAAACTGCACACAGTACTCCAAGTACGGTCTAACCAAGGTTCTATACAATTGAAGCAAGAATTCACTAATCCTGTACTCAAATCCTCTTGTGATAAAGGCTAACATACTATTAGCCTTTCTAATTGCTTGCTGCACCTGCATGTTAGCTGTCAGCGACTTATTGACATGGATACCAGGTCACCCTTATACTCCATACCTCAGTTAATAAAGGAAAAGATTCCATATACCTGCTGAACCACCTTATTGACCTGTACTGCTACTTCAGGGATCTGTGGACATTCACTCCAACGTCCCTCACTTCCTCTGCACCGTTCAGTGTTCTCCCATTAATTGTGTATTCCTTTGCCTTTTTTGACCTCCCAAATGCATCACCTCACACTTGTCCAATTTGAATTCCATTTACCACTTTTCTGCCCACCTGACCAGTCTATTGATATCTTCCTGCAGTGTACAGCTATCCTCCTCCCTATCAACAACACGGACAATTTTTGTGTCATCTGCAAACATCTTGATTGTGCCCTCTACATTTATGTCCATATCATTAATATATACCACACAAAGCAGGGGACCTAGTTGTGAGCCCTGTGGAACACCACTGGAAACAGTCCTCCAGTTGCAAAAACACCTGTAACCAATTCCTTCTTGTTTCCTGCCACTGAGCCAATTTTGTATCCAGCTTGCTACATTCCCCTGGATCGCATGCGCTTTTATGTTTTTTTAACCAGTTTGCCATGTGGGACCTTGTCAAAAGCCCCGCTAAAATCCATGTAGACCACATCAACTGCACTATCCTCACAATCCTCATTGTTACTTCTTCAAAAAGTTCAATCAAGTTCGTCAGACAGGAGCTTCCCTGAACAAATCCATGCTGATGATACTTGATTAATCTGAGCCTTTCTAAGTGACAGTTTATCCTGTCTCTCAGAATTAATTCCAATAATTCGCCCACTATTGAGGTTAGGCTGACTGGCCTTTAATTGTTCCCTCGCTTCCTTTTTCAACAATGGTGCAATGTTAGCAATAAAAACAAAAAGTGCTGGACATACACAGCAGGTCTGGCAGCATCTGTGGAGAGAGAAGCAAAGTTAACATTTCAGGTCAGTGACCTTTCATCAGAACAGAAACATTAACTTTGCTTCTCTCTCCACAGTTGCTGCCAGATCTGCTGTGTATTTCCAGCGCTAATAGTTTTTATTTCAGATTTCCAGCATCTGCAGAATTTTGCTTTTATTGCAACGTTACGAGACCTCCCATCTTCTGGCATCACACCTGTTTCCAGTGAGGGATTGGAAACTGATGGTCAGACCTTCCACTATTTCCTTCCTGGCTTCTTTTAACCTCCTTGGGTACATTTCATCCGGCCCTGATGATTTATCCACTTTCAAGGATGCTAATCCCATTTATACTTCTTCTCTCCCTCAGTTTATCATGTCCAATACTTCACACTCCTTCTCCTTAATTACAATATATGCATCACCCCCTCATTTGTGAAGACAGTAAAGTATTCATTAACAAACATACCCACATCTTCCACCCTGATGGGCCCTACTCTTTCCTCAGTTGCCTCTTACTCCAATGTATTGATGAAACATCTTTGGATCCATTTTGATTTTGCTTGTCAATATTCTTTCATGCTCTCTGTTTGCTCTTCGTCGCTGCTCCCAAATGCCTCTAGTTAAGTCAAAAGACAACTTATCAGAAGTGGGATCACAAGGCCGAAAGTGGGGATGTTCACTGATGATTGCACAATGTTCAGCACCATTCATTACTCCTCAGATACTGAAGCAGCCCGTGTCCAGATGTAGCAAGACCTGGACAACATCCAGGCTTGGGCTGATAAGTGGTTAATAACATTTGCGTCACATAAATGCCAGGCAATGACCATCTCAAACAAGAGAGAATCTAATCATTTCCCCTTGATGTTCAATGGCATTACCATCACTGAAACCCCTACCATCAACATTGGGGGAGTTACCATTGACCATAAACTGAACTGGACCAGCCACATAAATGCATTTGCTACAAAAGCAGGTCAGAGGCTAGGAATTCTGCAGTGAGCAACTTACCTCCTGTCTCCCCACATCTTTACATCTTTCCACCATTTACGAGGCACCAGTCAGGAGTTTGATGGAATACTCTCCACTTGCCTGGATGAGTGCAGCTCCAACAACACTCAAGTAGCCTGCTTGATTGCCCCCATCCAGCAGCTTCAACATTCACTCCATTCACCACTAATGCACAGTGGCAGCAGTGTGTACAATCTACATGATGCACTACAGCAACACACTAAGGCTCTTTCAACGGTACCTTCCAAACTCTGAACCTCTACTACCGAGAAGGACAAGGGCAGCAGATGCAAGGGAGCACTACCACCAGCAAGTCCCTCTCCAAGCCACACACCATCCTGACTTGGAACTGTATCGCCATTCCTTCATTGTCGTTGGGTAAAAATCCTGGAACTCCCTTCCAAACAGCACTGTTGGTATTCCTGCATCTCAAGGACTGCAGCGGCTCAAGAAGGCAGCTCACCACCACTTTGCCAAGGGCAATTTGTAATGGGCAATAAATGCTGGCATAGCCAGCGATGCCTATGTCCCAGGAACAAATGAAAAAAAGTGAGGAAATAGTGAAGGGCTTTTATAGAATACACAGAGACATGTTTCCACTTGTGGTGGTTTCTGAAATAAGAGCCAAAAATATAAAATCAACATTCATAAAACCAATGAGGAATTCATGAAAAATGTATTTATGCAGTGAATGGATAGAATCTGGAATTTTCTATCACAGGGAGAGGTTGGGGTGAATAGTATTGATGCACTTAAGGGGAGGTGGAACAAATGAACAAGTGTATGGGGAGAAATGAATTGAGGGATATAAATATCGGGCTTCATTTTTTAAAATTTGTGCATATGAAGCAGGATGGCTGGAAATATGTGTAGAGCATAGAGCAGTTGGGATGATCCCAGTGCAGTGTTTTGTCTGGATGGATCTGCCCAGAACACTTGTGATGCAGGAGCTGGGAGCTTCAGTACTTCAGTGGAGGCTGATACTGACACCGGTTTTCATTTGTGGATGTTCTTAATGATTATTAATTGAGAAATTAAATTCACCTCTTTGATACTTTGCCCCGCACCTGTTCTTGACTTATAAGATATATTTTTTCTTCATACAGGCAAATCCTTGAAGGTATTGTGATGAATGTGATGGTTGCTGCACTCGAGGCACAAGGAACAGTGCAGCCAGCTCCTCTCACACACAGTAGGTACATTATCACTCAGAGTACAGAGGGATAGACAGTTCATCAGTTCCCCAGTCTCAGACTGTAGAAGTAGTCAGGCCCACATTGATTCCAAGTTCCAGAGACACATTTTCAATCAAACAAAGCAGGAGAAAAAGAAGTTGTTTCCATTTCGCCCCAATTCAGTCCCACTGACAGTCAGATACATCAATCCCAGGTCAAAATCACACCCACTAGCAGATTGAAATACAATGTGTCAATCTAAATATAATGCAGACTCAACGAGCAATTAAATATCAGATAGAATTGGCACACGCTACTGATTGAATGGCACAGAATCTAAGCTAATGATGTACCCTGAGATTTAAATTAAATATCACACCCAAAGCTCACACCCATTCATTATAAAGGATGTTTAAACATCCCCATAGTGTACCCTGAGATACAAGTTACATACAAGTCCAACATTCATTACAGTGAAAGTTTCAAAGGTGCTGAACGCTATTGTGAGCTGAGACACAAATTAGATACCCGTTCAGAACTCACGCACGCTGTGAAATTGAAAGATACAGAATCAATTCTATTAGTGTAGATTGATCTAAACATTATATACCATTCTAAAACCTCACACAATATCAAACTGAAATACAGTATTAATTCCATTAGTGTAGATTGATCTAAACATTATATACCATTCTAAAAACTCATACAATATCAAATTGAAATACAGTATCAATTCCATTAGTATAGATTGATCTAAACATTATATACCATTCTAAAAACTCATACAATATCAAACTGAAATACAGTATTAATTCCATTAGTGTAGATTGATCTAAACATTATATACCATTCTAAAAACTCATACAATATCAAACTGAAATACAGTATTAATTCCATTAGTGTAGATTGATCTAAACATTATATACCATTCTAAAAACTCATACAATATCAAAGTGAAATACAGTATCAATTCTATTAGTGCACATTGACCTAAACATTACATACTATTCGAAAAACTCATACAGTATCAATTCCATTAGTGTAGATTGATCTAATCATTGCCAGTCCAAAAATCACATACAGTATCGGATTGAGCAATGCTGATATGAAGTGTAAACTGTGATGTAAATTAGATGCCTGGACAGAACTCACCTAGACTGCGGAAATAAAAAATACAGTTGTCTATGATACGCATTATTTTCCAGCCAAAAACATCTCATACATGATCAGAGTGAAATAGATTATCAATTCCATTTGTGTAGACTGAACTCCACATTATGGCGGCACAGTGGCGCAGTGGTTAGCATTGCAGATTCAAAGCTCCACTGACCTGGGTTCAGTTCTGCGGAGTTTGCAAGTTCTCCCTGTGACCGCGTGGATTTCTGCTGTGTGCTCCAGTTTCCTCTTACAGCCCAAGAATTGCAGGTTGTTAGGTAAATTGCCCCTCGTGTGAAGATGTGGGAGGGAATATGGGATTGATGTAGGATTAGTGTATATGGGTGGTTGTTGGTTGGCACAGACTCGGTGGGTTGAAGGGCCTGTTTCAGTGCCGTATCTGAAAATAAAATTACAAACCTGTAAAAACTCTCATCCAGGGGTATGGTGATTTTGTGGTTACTTTACAGGACGAGTAATCCAAAAGTCTCCACTAATGGACCAGAGACATGAGTTCAAATTCCACTGCAGCAGCTGGGTAATTTATAGAATCAAAGTAAGTTTATGGCACAGGAAGAGGCCAGTTGGCCCATTGTGTCTGTGCCAGATGAAAACTGTCCACCCATTCTAATCCCACCTTTCAGCATTTGGTGCATAACCCTGCAGATTACGTCATTTGAGGTGTATATCCAGACTCATTTTGAATGAGTTGAGGGTTTCTGTCTCAACTCCCCTATCAGGCAGTGAGTTCCAGACCCCCTCCACCCTCTGGCTGAAATATAACTTTTCCTCATCTCCTCTGTAATCTTTATACCAATCACTTTAAATCTATTCCCCTAGTCACTGACCTCTCTGCTAAGGTGAACAGGCCCTTCACTTCAACTCTATACAGGCCCCGCAAAATGTTGTACATTTCAGTCTGATCTCCCCTCAGCCTCCTCTGTTCCAAGGAGAACAGCTCCATCCTATTCAATCTTTCCCCATAGCTGCATTTTTCCAGTCCCGGCAACATCCTCGTAAATCTCCTCTGTACCCTCTCCAGGGCAATTACATCCTTTCTGTAATGAGGTGATCAGAACTGTACACAGTACTCAAATTGTGGCCTGACTAATGATTTATACAGTTACAGTACAACCTCCCTGCTCTTATATTCTATACCTCGTCGAAAAAAAAAGGATTCCATATGCCTTTTTAACCACCTTATCAACTTGTCCTGTTGCCTTCAAGGATCTGTGGACATTTACTCCAAGGTCCCTCACTTCCTCTACACCTGTCAGCATTTTCCTATTAATCGTGTATTCCTTTGCCTTGTTTGACCTCCCCAAATGCATCACCTCACACTTCTCTGGATTGAATTCAATTTGCCATTTTTCTGCCCATCTGACCAGACCATCAAGATCTTCCTGCAGCCTACAGTTATCCTCCTTGCTATTTACCACATGGCCAATCTTTGTGTCATTTGCAAACTTCTTGATCATGCCCCCTACATTTACATCCATGTAGACCACATCATAAACTGCACTACCCTCATCTATTTTCCTTGTTAATTCTTCAAAATTTCGATCAAGTTGTTCAGACAAGATCTTCCCTTAACAAATCCATGCTGACTATCCTTGATTAATCTGTGCCTTTCCAAGTGACATTTTATCCTGTCTCTCTGAATAGATTCGAATAATTTTCCCACTATTGAGGTTAGCCCGACTGGCCTGTAATTATTCGGTCTAGCCCTCACTCCCTTTTTAAACAGAGGTACAATGTTAGCAGTCCTCCAATCCTCCAGCACAACACCTGTATCCAATGAGGTCTGGAAAACGATGGTCAGACCTTCCGCTATTTGCTCTCTTGCTTCTTTTAACAGCCTGGGGTACATTTCATCCATCCCTAGTGATTTATCAACTTACAAATAAGCTAATTCCATTAGTATGTCCTCTCTCCCTCTGTTGATCATATCCAATACTTCACACCCCTCTTCCTTATCTACAATATCTGCATCGTCCCCCTCTTTTGTGCAGACAGATGCAAAGTATTTATTAAGAACAATGCCAACATCTTCTGCCCTACATATAGGTTACCTTTATGGTCTTTTCTGTGCCCTCCTCTTTCCTTAGTTATCCTTTTACTCTTAATGTATTGATAAAACATCTTTGTGTTTACCTTGATTTTGAATGCCAATATTCTTTCATGCCTCTCTTAGTTTTCCTAATTTCAATGTTGATTTCCCCCCTCCACATTCTATAGACCTCTCAGCTTTCTGTAGTATTGAGTTCTCTGTGTCGGGCATAATTTTTCCTTTACTGCCATATCATACCCATAAGCTCCTTGACATCCATGGGGCTCTTGATTTGGCCTTCCCACCCTTTTTCTTTGAGGGAACATGTTGACTCTGAACCCCTGGAATCTCCCCTTGAATTCTTCCCATTGCTCTGACACTGATTTACCTTCAAGTACCTGTTTCTAGTCCACTTTCGCTAAATCACTCCTCAGCTTAGTAAAGTTGGCCTTGCCCCAATTGCGAACTCTAACTCTTGTTGTATCCTTGTCCTTTCCATAATTATGTTAAAACTGACTGAATTATGATCACTACCACCAAAATGCTCTCCCACTGCCACTCCTTCCACCTGCCCATCTTCATTTCCTAAAACTGCGTCCTCTCTTGTTGGACTTGCTACATATTCGCGAAAATATTTCTCCTGAATGCATCACAAGAATTCTGCTCCCTCAATTCCTTTTACACTAAAACTATCTCAGTTAATGTTTGGGTGGTTAAAATCCCTTTCTGTTGCTGCCGTACTGTTGCTTAGACAAAAATTGCCACTCTCCCTCCTTTCTTATCTCCCTCCCTATCGCGTCTGAAAACCCTGTAACCAAGACTGTTGAGCTGCCATTCCTGTCCCTCCTTAAGCCATGTTTCTCTCAGAGCTATGATATCATACTGCCACCTGTCTATCTGTCCTCAGCTCATCTGCTTTATTTGCTATACTCCTTGCATTGAAATAGATACACTTGAGCACTGCCAAACACTTTTTTAATTTTCTAAACTTTGTTTCCTCAGTCTTCCAGACTCATCCATTAATTCTCTGCCTTCCATTTTAATTTCTGATTTTGTCCCATCTGACTCTACCTTCCAGTCCCCATCCCCCTGCCAAACTAATTTAAACCCTCCCCAATAGCTCGAGCAAAATGCCCCGCAAGGAACTCCGTCCCAGCTCTGTTCAGGTGCAACCCGTCCGACCGGTCCCAAGAATCTAAAGCCATGCCTCCTGCACCATCTTTCCAGCCACACATTCATCTGTCTTCTTCTATTCCTGTACTCACTTGCGCTTGGCACTGGGAGTAATCCGGAGATTATTACTTTTGATGTCCCATTTGCAAATTTCTTACCTCACTCCCCAAATTCTGACTGCAGGACAACATCCTTATTTCTACCTATGTTGTTTATTCCGATGTGGACCACAACTGCTGGCTGTTCACCCTCCCCTTTCAGGATGCTCTGTAACTGCTCAATGACATCCTTGATCCTGGCACCAGGGAGGCAACATACCATTCCTGGATTCATGTCTGCGGCTACAGAAATGCCTGATTGTTCCCTTGACTATTGAATCACCTATCACTATGGCTTTTCCAGTCTTCCTTGTACCTCCCTTTGCAGCTGAGTCACCCATGGTGCCATGGACTTGGCTCTGGCTGCACTCCCCAGGGAAGCATCACTGTCCTCCATATTCAGAACTGAATACCCGTTGGAGAGCGTCATGCAGTCAGGGTGTCCTGCACTACCTACTCGATTCTTTTTGACTGCCTGTTGATCACCCATTCCCTCTCTCCCTGCATACTCTTAAGCTGTGGGGTGACCACATCTATAAACGTGCTATCGATGTAGCTCTCTTCTCACGAATGCACTGCAATGTCACCAGCTGCCACTCAAGTTCCAAAACCCAGAGCTCAAGCTGCCACAATTGAGAGCACTTCCTGGCACAAATGTTCTCGAAGATAGTGGAAGCATCCTGGAGCTCCCACATATCACAGGAGGTGCACTCTCAAGGTTGAAACACCCCTGCCATTAGTTGACCATTTGCTACTGCTAAACAAAACCTTAACAGTACTGCAACACCTTAGAATTATAAATAAAACATTCCTAGTACTGATAAATCCCACTAAAAATCAATACAGTTCACTAGTTAAGATAAACCTTACTCCAAAAAACTCACCAACGATTCACTTGTCCCTTATTATTAATACTTAATTTATACTCTTTTTATTCTGCCTGTTGTTGAAATGCTATAACCCAGCCATTTACACACCCACCCTAACAGTGGTGTACTAACTATTTACAGTTACTCCCTAACAGCCGTTAATCACAACCAGTCACCTTGCAGCTTTCCTGTGATGTCACTGTTCACTTTGTTTCCAAACTCCAGCTTGCTTGGACTCCTGTCCACTCCGCTTTCACCGTTTCCTGCTCTCTGAGTGAACCCTTGCTTACTCTCTCTCTCTCCCCACCCCGGGCTCTTTATGCTCCACTCTGCTCTCACTGTTTCCCGCTCTCAATGTATGAATATTTGTTTGCGTTGAGTTTAATTTAAAATATGGATTAACTGTATTTCACAGTTGTAGGTTTTATTTGGTAGTCCTGTACAAGTTGTGGATTGGTATTCAATATTTAGCTCTGTGAAAATTATTGTGAATGAAAACATAACTTTCAATCTTATACATGGGCTGGTCTGCAAGCTCCAAGTCCTTCACTTTGTAGTAATGGAATTGATACTGTATCTTTCAGTCTTAATCTCTGTGGGATTTTTGAACTGGTATGTAATGCATAGCTCGGTCTAACGTCTGATGTACATTATTGGGATTCATAGGATCATAGGAAATAGGGGCATTAGGCCAATCAGCCCATTGAGCCTGCTCTGCCATTCAAACAGATTGTGGCTGATCATATCCCTCTTTGCCATTTTTCCCTGCTATCTTCATATCCCTTGATCCCGGTAGTATTTAGAAATCTATTGATTTCTGTCTTGAATATGTTCAGTAATTGAGCCTCCACAGCCCTCTGGGATAAAGAATTCCACAGATTACCCACCCTCTGAGTAAAGAAATTCCTGCTCATCTCAGTCTCAAATGGCCTGTCCTTATTCTGAGACTGTGTCCCCTTCTTCCAGACTCACTAGACAGAGGAAACATCCTATCCATATCTACCCTGTCACACCCTGTAAGAATTTTGGAAGTTTCAATGAGATCACCTCTCATTCTTTGAAACTCCAGAGAATTTGGGCCCAGTTTCTGCAGTCTCTCATCATAAGGGGATTAGTCTGGTGAATCTCCATTGCATTCCCTCTGTGACAAGTCTATCCTTCCTTAGATAAGGGGAAGTGATGGCGTAGTGGCATTGTCATGGGCGGCACAGTGGTTAGCACCGCAACCTCACAGCTCCAAAAACCGAGGTTTGATTCTGGCTACTGCCTGTGCAGAGTTTGCAAGTTCTCCCTGTGACCATGTGGGTTTTTGCTGGGTGCTTTGGTTTCCTCCCGCAGCCAGAGACTTGCAGGTGATAGGTAAATTGGCTGTTGTAAATTGCTCCCAGTGCAGGTAGGTGGTTGGGAATATGGGATTACTGCAGGGCGCGTATAAATGGGTGGTTTTTGGTCAGCACAGACTCGGTAGGCTGAAGGGCCTGTTTCAGTGCTGTATCTCTAAATAAATATAAAATAAGGAAACCAAAATTGTACAGAATACAGTGCTCGACCCCAAGGGTCACTGTTGGAACCACTGCTTTTTTTTGCTACAGATAAATGACTTGGATCTTGGAATATAGAGCAGAATCTCAAAATATGCCGATAAAACCAAACTTGGAGAAGTGGAAAACAGTGAGGATGAAATGAACCGCCTGCAACAAGACAATGATAGGCTAGCAGAATGGGCAGACAGGTGGCAGATGGAATTTAATAGTGACTAGTGTGAGGTGATGCATTTTGGCAGAAGAAATAGGGAGAGGCAATATATACTTAATGGCACAGTTCTAAAGAGTGTGCAGGAATAGAGGGACTTGTTCACTATAATGTGAACAATTTTTCTTCTTGTGTGGCTCTCAGATTTGTAAACTTCACTGTACTGGAGTGAGGTGACATCTGCTGGCAGGAAGCAAGAACTGCAACCAAGCAGCAGATACTCCATAGTCTGTCAGGGTGAAAGAAACATTGCAATGTGAGGAAATAGTGAATGGGTTTGATTGGGTTGATGGAGACATGATACCACTTGTGGTGGAGTCCAAAGCAAAGGCCAGAAATATAAAATTGTCATTATTAAAAGATATGAGGAATTCATGACAAATGTATTTAGGTGGTGAGTGGGTGGAATCTAGATAGAATAGATGGTGAGATTGGGTGGACAGAAGCAGTGTGAAAGGATGGCTCAAACAAAAGGGAAACGCCCTGAAAGGTTAACTCTGTTTCTCTCTCCACAGATGCTGCCAGAGTTTCTGAACATTTCCAGCACTTTCTGTTTTTATTTCAGAATTTGCAGGATGTTGCTTTGATCTGAAAAAAAAATGGATGATTGGCTTTGGCTGCAGTGAAATTCCACAGGAGCTAAAAGGAAGTTCTGATATCAGTGGCATGTTGATCTCGGGGTATGATTCTTGCTTAGGGTAAGTGATTAATTAATGTGTGAGAGATCCTGGATTCAAATCCTGGACAAGCCCTTCTTTGTTGGTGTTTTTAGTTTAAGGTCGTCGATTGGTTTCAGCCTTACAGAAGGCGGAATTGATTTCCATATGGAGCCTGCTTGAGGACCAGAGGGCTGGATTCAAAGAGCTTGTCGACAAAATTGGAATGAATGAAATGTACAGAGAGCCAAGTAGGAATATAAAGATGTAACTTTAACTGAAGCCTGGCTCCAAAAAACAACAGAACTGGGTTCTGGTATGGAAAGGAAACCTTTCCCATTTCTGTTGTTTGGCTTGCATTGGCTCATTGATTTTCTTGTTTTTCACTTTGTTGATGCATTTGAATAATTGTGGATCCTTCTTCAGGGTGTTTTCTTTCACCAGGTAGTTCTGACCTCTGATGATGATGATCGGAATGAGCTTCAACTCACTGATAGTTTTGGAACAGAGCAGATTTCCTTTGCTTGAGTCTGCAACATGGAACTCAGTCTGACATGTGGACCCATGGGAGGATTTGAATGCCACCCCTGCGTTGAAGAATACAGTTGCATCCATCCAATAAGAGACCGAGTAGAAGTGACAGTTCAGTCAGTCGAACATTCAACTTTTAATTTCAGGGTGGTGAGTTTGAGTGCCATTTTGTTTTTCCCTTTTTTAAGGCTTCATGAGCAGAGAGTACAAGGAGTGTTGAAAATGAAATTCAGCAAAAGTATGAGAAAGTCTCACTTTGATTCGGGACTCTTATCTCTCTGCAGCATCTCGCTGTGGACGATTGAACTTCATCTCATTTCATTCCCAGCTCGGGATCAGTGCGGCTCAGTGGGACTTCTGGCTGTCTCCTGCTTCACAATCCATCAGTGCTGAGAAAGCAATGGGGAATATTATTCAAGGCTCTGTAACCAGAGGACACCGATTTAAGGTGAATGGCAAAAGAACCAAAGGCAACATGAGGAAAAACTTATTTTGCACAGCGAGTGGTTAAGATCTGATATGCACTGTTTGAGAGTGTGATGGAGGCTGATTCAACCATGACTTTCAAAATGGTAAAAGATAATTATCTGAAGTGAAAAAAGTGCATGCTTTCATGGAATTCATGAGTCTGTGGCACGAGCTGAGTTGCTCGTGCAGAGAAGCGGCACAAGCACAATGAACTGAATGGCTTCCTTTTGTTCTGTAACTATTCTATGATCTATGATTCTTTTCAGAGTGAAATCAACACTCACATACGAGAAAATGACAGGTACAATGTAAACCCCACACTAACATACCAGCGAATGCTAGGGACAGAGTAAAACCAACTCAGTCCTAGACTAGAAACTGACAGGTGCACTGTAAACTTCGCATTACCAGACAAGAAATTGACAGTTACAGTGTGAAACCCACAGTCACTTAGCAGCTGTTGGCAGGTAACGTGTAAAAATCTTTCTTTCATATCCCAACTGCAAGGTAAAAAGGAAATTAGGGACAAACCCAGGCTCACACTTCAAAGACTGAGAGATACAAAGCAAAACACATACTCACCTACAAGTACAGAGAAGAAGACACACTCAGAGGAGGTGCAGATTAAAGACACATGCATGTAACAGAAACTGATAGGGATAGAATCAAACCCTTTCTCACTTCTCAGAAACTGATAGATCTCGACAAAAGCTGATGCTCACATACAAGTTGTTGAAAGATATGTGGTGAAACTCACAGAGCAATAGCAGAAACAAACAGGTACTGAATAATACCCACAGTCACAGACCAAAAACTGAAATATACTGAGTTAAACACCACTTTCTCACACCAGAAACTCATGGCTACAAAGTGAAGCTGACTCTATCCTCCCAGGCATTGACAGGTACAAAAGAAAACACTCACGACGATACCAGGACATGAAATGTACGTAATAAAACATTTCAGCTGAAAGAATAGCATTAATGACAGGTGTGGTACCCAGAATGCTCAGCGGCCTAGAATCCGCCCAATCTGTTCCAGGAGTGGGGTGCGCAGGCGCAGTAGAGACAGCTCTGTCAGGAGCTGGAGCTGCGGGTTCGGAGTTGGAGCGGGATATTCACAAAGTGCGAGAAGACTGCGCCCTTTGCGGGCTCACACAGCTGGAGCAGGGCCTCCGGGCCACAATAACATGGAACAATCCCATCTGTATCCCTGCGGATGGCGACGGTGAAGCTTTTCCCGGTGAGGCTTCCCGAAACCGCGTCCATAAATGGATAAGAATTGGGGTCTGGGCAGGGAGCGTCTGGAGATGGATAAGAATTGGAGACTGGGCAGGGAGCATCTCTAAATGAATAAAATTTGGGTACTGGTCAGGGAGCGTCTGTAAATGGATAAGAATTGGGGACTGGGCAGGGAGCGTCTGCAAATGAATAAAATTTGGGTAGTGGTCAGGGAGCGTCTATAAATGGATAAGAATTGGGGTCTGGGCAGGGACCGTCTGGAGATGGAGAAGAATTCGAGACTGGGCAGGGAGCGTCTCTAAATGAATAAAATTTGGGTACTGGTCAGGGAGCGTCTGTAAATGGATAAGAATTGGGAACTGGGCAGGGAGTGTCTCCAAATGAATAACATTTGGATACTGGTCAGGGAGCGTCTGCAAATGGATAAGAATTGGGGACTGGGCAGGGAGCGTCTCTAAATGAATAAAATTTGGGTACTGGTCAGGGAGCGTCTGTAAATGGATAAGAATTGGGAACTGGGCAGGGAGCGTCTCCAAATGAATAACATTTGGATACTGGTCAGGGAGCGTCTGTAAATGGATAAGAATTGGGGACTGGGCAGGGAGCGTCTCTAAATGAATAAAATTTGGGTACTGGTCAGGGAGTGTCTCTAAATGAATAAGATTTGAATACTGGTCAGGGAGTGTCTGTAGATGGATAAGAATTAGGGACTGGGCAGGGAGCGTCTCTAAATGAATAAAATTTGGGTACTGGTCAGGGAGCGTCTGTAAATGGATAAGATTTGGGGACTGGGCAGGGAGCGTCTCTAAATGAATAAGATTTGGGTACTGGTCAGGAAGCATCTGTAAATCGATAAGAATTGGGTACTGGTCAGGAAGCGTCTGTAAATCGATAAGAATTGGAGACTGGGCAGGGAGCGTTTCTAAATGAATAAGATTTGGGGACTGGGCAGGGAGCGTCTATAAATGCTTAAGAATTGGCGACTTGTTAGGGAACGTTTTTCTATTCGTTCGTGGGATGTGGGCGTCGCTGGCTCGATCTCAGCTCGAGTAATGTGTCCAGTTCTGGGCACCAGGCTTTAGAAAGGACATCAAAGCTTCTGAGACAGTTCAGAGGAAATTTACTAGAATGATACCAGAGATGAGGGGTGTCAGTTCTCTGGACAGGCTGGTGAAGCTGGGATTGTTCTCTTCAGAGTAGAGAAGGTTAAGGCAAGATTTAATAGAGGTGTTCAGAATCATGAAGGATTTTCATACGGTAGAGAGGGAGAAACTGTTTCCAATGTCCTGGGGGTCAGTAACCAGAGGACACAGATTTAAAATAATTGGCCAAAAATGTCAAGGGGAGGTGAGGAGAGATCTTTTAACCCAGTAACTGATTCTGATTTGGAATGAATTGTCTGACAGGGTGGTGGAAACATATTCAATTATAACTTTCATAAAGGAATTGGACAAATATTTCAAAGTGAAATTCTCCAGGATTATGGGGAAATAGGCAGGGGGTTGGACTAATTGCATCTTTTTGTTAGAGAGTCAGCAGAGGCACAATGGGGCCGAATGGCCTCCTTCTGTGCTGTGTGATTCTATGAACATAAGAACTAGAAGCAGGAGTCGGCAATTCAGCCCCTCGAGCCTGCTCTGCCATTCCATACAATCATGGCTGATCTCATCACGGCAGTTCTTGTTTCTTGCCAGTAGATGTCACTTCACTCCAATACAGTGAAGTTTACAAATCTGAGAGGGACGAAACAGGAAAGAATTGTTCACATTCTGGTGAATGTGTGGGATTTAGAAATACTAGGAGTGGAGACGAGTTATTACTTGGCTGCTCGATCCCCATAGCCCTGTAAAATTATTTCCTTCAAGTGCCCATTCAAATTCCTTTTGTAATCCTCGATTATCTCCATTTCCACCGCCCTCGTGGGCAGCGAGTTACAGATCATCACCAATGAGTGTAAAAAAGTTATTCCGCACATTCCCCCTGTACCTCCTGTCCAAAACCTTCAGTCAGTGTCCCCTAGTCTTTGTACCAATAGTTAACGGGAACAATGTTTCCTTGCCAAATTATTTAAAACTGTCATAGCCTAAAACACATCTATCAATTCTTCCCTCACTCTCGTTTGATACAGGCAGAACATCCCTAGCTTTTCCAACCTAACCTTGGAACTAAAATCCTCCATCCCTGGATCCATTCTGGTGAATTTCCTCTGCATCCTCTCAAGGACCCTCACATTCTTTCTTAAGTGTGGTAAGCAAAACTGGAAGCAACACTCCAATTGGGGCCTAATCAGAGCTTTATAATGGTTCAGCATAACTTCCCGGCTTTGAACTCAATGCCTCTATTTATAAAGCCCAAGATCCCATATACTTTGCTAACCACTCTCGCAATATGTCTTGCCACCTTCAAAGATTGATGCACATGAACCCCAAGTCCCTCTATTCCAGAACACTCTTTAGAACTGTGCCATTAAGTATATATTGCCATTCCCTATTCCTTATGCCAAAATACATCACCTCACACTTATCACTATTAAATTCCATCTGCCACCTGTCTGCCCATTCTGCTAGCCTATCATTGTCCTGTTGCAGGCAGTTCATATCATCCTCACTGTTTGCCACTCCTCCAAGTTTGTTGTCATCGGGATTTTTTGAGATTCTACTCTGTATTCCAAGATCAAAGTCATTTATCTTGAGCAAAAAAAGCAGTGGTTCTAGCACTGACCCTTGGGGAACACCTCTGTCGACTATCCTCCAGTCTGACAAAGAACCATTTAATAAGACTCGCTGTTTTCTGTCCTTAAACCAATTTTCTATCCAATTGGACACTGACCCTCCTATTCCACGAACCTCAATTTTGTTAACCGTCCTTTTATGTGGTACCTTGTCAAACGCTTCCTTAAAATCCATATAAACAACATCCACTGCATTCCCTTCATCAACCTGCTCTGTTAGTTCATCAAAAAATGCTGTTAGATTAGTCAAGCATGAACTTTCATTTATAAATCCATGCTCACTCTCCTTAATTAACTCAAACCTCTCCAAGTGACTGTTGATTTTTTACCCTGATTATTCTTTCTAAAACCTTACCCTCCACTGCTGTTAATCTAACTAGCCTGTAGTTACCCAGACTGTCCTTACACCCTTTCTTGAATAAGGGCGTCGCATTTGCCACTGTTTATCCTCTGGCACCTCCCCCGTATCCAGGGAAGATTGGAAGATTATACTGAACCCTTCCGTTATCTGCATCCACATTTCCTTTCGCAACCTGGGATGCAAGCCATCCGGACCAGGTGATTTATCTACCCGAAGTACAGCCAGCCTTTTTAGTACCTCCCTCTCTCAATTTGTACCCTATCCATTGCCTCTTCTCTCTTCACTTCTACTGATATTTTGTCAAATTCCACTTCCTTAGTGATCACTGATACAAAGTACTCATTAAGTAGATTAACATTGCCCTGCACCTCTAAGCATATATATTCCTCTTTCTCCCTAATAGGCCCGACTCAACCTCTTACTACCCACTTATCATTTACATGCTGCTCGAAGATTTTTGGGTTTCCTTTCATGTTGACTGCCATTTGATTCTCATAGAAATAGAGAATAAGCTAAATATAGAAGATATAAGTATTTCCCATCCTTGATGAGGTGGAACTTCTTTATGTTGTGGGTAGTAATGACTTGGCCCACGAGTGTGGTGGAAGCAGAGACAATCAATGATTTGAAAAGGAAATTGGATGGATACTAGAAGGAAAGAAACTTGCAGGAGGAAAGGGATCGAGCTGGTGAGTGGAACTGACTAGATTGCTCCGGGGAGACCCAGCATGGACGTGATGGGCCAAACGACCACCTTCTGTGCTGTAAATGACCCTGTGTTGTTTCTCAAATTCAATCCACTGGTGTTTGGTAAATAATTTCAAAGGAAATTGTGCAACTGGAAAATCAGAACCAAGGCAAGGGGCGCATAAGGAAGCGGAATTGCTGAAACCCGGGATTAAACCAGGGACCTTTAGATTTTCAGTCTAACGCTCTCCCACCTGAGCTATTTCAGCCCAACATTCATAGTGGCTTGGTGTCCTTATTTTGGAAGAAAATACATACATTCAAGTTTTCCAAAAAATTAAAGAACACAACATGTGAGTAATATTCCCCATTGCTTTCTCAGTACTGATGGATTGTGAAGCGGGAGACAGCCAGAAGTGCCAATGAGCCGCACAGACCCTGAGCTGAGAATGAAATGAGATCAAATTCAATCTTTCATAGCGAGATGCTGCAGAGAGGTAAGAGCCCTGAATCAAAGCGAGACTTGCTCATTTCAAACACTCCCTGTACTCTCTGCTCAAGAAGCCTTAAAAAAGGGAAAAACAGAATGGCACTCAAACTCACAACCCTGCCATTAAAAGTCTCATATTCGACTGACAGAACTGTCACTTCAACTCGGTCTCTTATTGGGTGGATGCAACTCCAACGCAGGGATGGCATTCAAATCCTCCCATGGGTCCACATGTCAGACTGAGTTCCATGTTGTAGAATCAAGCAAAGGAAATCTGCTCACTACCAAAACTATCAGCGAATTGAAGCTGATTACGATCAACATCATCAGAGGTCTGAACGACCTGGTGAAAGAAGACACTCTGAAGAAGGATCCACAATTATTCAAAGGCATCAACAAAGTGAAAAACAAGAAAATTGATGAGTCAATGCAAGCCAAACAACAGAAACATTGAAGAATTCCATTCCAGAACCCAGTCCTGTTGTTTTTGGAGTCAGGTCACAATTACAGCAACAACTTTATATTCCCACTTGGCTATCTGTACATTTAGTTAATTACAATTTTGTCGACAAGCTCTTTGAATCCAGTTGTCTGGTCCTCAAGCCAGCTCCGGATGGAAGTCAATTCCACCTTCTGCAAGGCTGAAACCAATAGATAACCTTAATCTAAAAATGCCAGCAGACCAGGGCTCGTCTGGGATTTAAACCCAGGATCTCTCGCATGTTAATTAACCATACTCACAAAGCGAGAATCATACCCCTAGACCAACGAGCCACTGACAGGTCAGATTTTATTAGCTGCTGTGGAATTTCACTGCAACCCCCCAGCCAATCATCCATTTTTTTTCAGATCAAAGCAACATCCTGCAAATGCTGAAATAAAAACAGAATGTGGTGGAAATGCTCAGCAGCTCTGGCAGCATCTGTGCTGAGAGAAACACAGTTAACGTTTCAGGGCACTCACCTTTTGTTTCAGCCATCCTTTCAGACTGCTTCTGTCCATCCAATCTCACTTTCTATTCTATCCACATTTTAACCATTCACTACGTGACTACATTTTTCATGAATTCCTCATTTCTTTTATTACTGACAATTTTGTATTTCTGGCCTTTGCTTCAGACACCACCACAAGTGGAATCATGTCTCCATCTACCCAATCAAACCACTTCGCTGTATCCTCACATTGCAATGTTTCTTCAACCCTGACAGACTGTGGAGTTTCTGCTGCTTGATTGCAGTTCTTGCTTCCCGCCAGTAGATGTCACCTCACTCCAATACAGTGAAGTTTACAAATCTGAGAGAGACACAACAGGAAATAATTGTTCACATCATAGTGAATGTGTGGGATTTAGAAATACTAGGAGTGGAGACGAGTTATTATTGCACTCTGCTATTACATCTTTTATAATGGACTCCAGCATTTTCCCCACGACTGATGTCAGGCTAACCGGTATATAATTCGCTGTTTTCTTTCTGCCTCTTTTTTTAAATAGTGGAGTTACATTAACTACCGTCCAATCCATTGGAACTGTTCCAGAGTCGATAGAATTTTGAAAAAAGACCAGAAATGCATCTGCTATTTCAAGGGCCACTTCCTTAATTACTCTGGGATGTAGATTATCAGGCCCTGGGGATTTATCGGCCTTCAATCCCATCAATTTCCCAAACATTCCCTACTAATACTGATTTCATACAGTTCCTCCTTCTCACTAGAACCTATGTTCCACAACATTTCTGGGAGGTAATTTGTATCCTCCGTTGTGAAGACAGATCCAAAGTATGTATTTAATTGGTCTGCCATTTCTTTGTTCCCCATTATAAATTCCCCCGTTTCTGACTGTAAGGGGCCCACATTTGTCTTCACTAATCTTTTTCTCGACACATATCTATAGAAGCTTTTACAGTCAGTTTTTATGTTCTTTGCTAGCTTACTCTCATACTCTATTTCCCCCTTCTTAATCAATCCTTTTGTCCTCCTCTGCTAAATTCCAAACTGCTCACAATCTTCAGGTTTGCTGCTTGTTCTGGCCATTTTATATTTCTCCTCCTTGGATCTAATACTTTCCTTAATTTCTTTTGTAAGCCACAGTTGAGCCACCCTTCCTGTTTTACTTTTGCACAGACAGGAATGAACAATTGTTGTAATTCATCCATGCGCTCTTTAAATGCTAGCCATTGCCTATCCACTGTCAACCCTTTAAGTAACGTTCCCCAATCTATCAGAGCCAACTCCCGCCTCATACCTTCATAGTTTCCTTTGTTTAGATTCAGGACCCGAGTCTCGGAATCAACTCTCTCACTCTCCATCTTAATGAAGAATTTTATCATATTATGGGCGCATTTCCCCAAGGGACCCCACACAACAAGATTGTTAACTAATCCTTTCTCATTACACAATATCCAGTCCAGGATGGCCTGTTCTCTAGAGGTGTTTTACACCTCTATCAATTCTCCACTCAATCTCCTTTGATAGAGGCAGAATAATCCTAGCTTTTCCTACCTAACCTTGTAACTAAAATCCCCCATCCCTGGATCCATTCTGGTAAATCGCCTCTGCGTCCTCTCCAGGACCCTCACATTCTTTCTGAAGTCTGCTGAGCAGAACTGGAAGCAACACTCCAATTGGGGCCGAACCAGAGTTGTATAATGGTTCAGCATAACTTCCCTGCTTTTGTACTCAATGCCTCAAGTTCAAGCCCAAGATCCCATATGCTTTGCGAACCACTCTCGCAATATGTCTTGCCACCTTCAAAGATTGATGCACATGAACCCCAAGTCCCTCTATTCCAGAACACTCTTTAGAACTGTGCCATTAAGTATATATTGCCTCTCCCTATTCCTTATGCCAAAATACATCACCTCACACTTGTCACTATTAAATTCCATCTGCCACCTGTCTGCCCATTCTGCTAGCCTATCACTGTCCTGTTGCAGGCAGTTCATATCATCCTCACTGTTTGCCGCTCCTCCAAGTTTGTTGTCATCGGGATATTTTGAGATTCTACTCTGTATTCCAAGATCAAAGTCATTTATCTTGAGCAAAAAAAGCAGTGGTTCTAGCACTGACCCTTGGGGAACACCACTGTCGACTATCCTCCAGTCTGACAAAGAACCATTTAATAAGACTCGCTGTTTTCTGTCCTTAAACCAATTTTCTATCCAATTGGACACTGACCCTCCTATACCACGAACCTCAATTTTGTTAACCGCCCTTTTATGTGGTACCTTGTCAAACGCTTCCTTAAAATCCATATAAACAACATCCACTGCATTCCCTTCATCAACCTGCTCTGTTAGTTCATCATAAAATGCAGTTAGATTAGTCAAGCATGAACTCCCTTTTATAAATCCATGCTCACTCTCCTTAATTAACTCGAACCTCTCCAAGTGACTGTTGATTTTTTACCCTGATTATTCTTTCTAAAACCTTACCCACCGCTGTTGTTAATCTAACTAGCCTGTCGTTACCCGGACTGTCCTTACACCCTTTCTTGAATAAAGGTGTCGCATTTGCCACTGTTTAATCCTCTGGCACCTCCCCCGTATCCAGGGAAGATTGGAAGATTATAGCAAGCCCTTCCGTTATCTGCATCCGCATTTCCTTTCGCAACCTGGGATGTGAGCCATCCGGACCAGGTGATTTATCTTCCCTAAGCACAGCCAGCCTTTTTAGTACCTCCCACTCCTAATTTGTACTCTCTCCATTGCCTCTACTTTCTTCACTTCAACTGATATTTTGTCAAATTCCACTTCCTTAGTGATCACTGATGCAAAGTACTCATTAAGTAGATTAACATTGCCCTGCACCTCTAAGCTTATATTATCCTTTTTGTCCCTAATAGGCCCGACTCAACCTCTTACTACCCACTTATCATTTACATGCTGCTCGAAGATTTTTGGGTTTCCTTTCATGTTGACTGCCAGTCTATTCTCATAGCAATAGAGAATAAGCAAATATAGAAGATTTAAGTATTTCCCATCCTTGATGAGGTGGAATTTTTTATGTTGTGGGTGGTAATGTCTTGGCGCACGAGTGTGGTGGAAGCAGAGACAATCAATGATTTGAAAAGGAAATTGGATGGATACTTGAAGGAAAGAAACTTGCAGGAGGAAAGGGATCGAGCTGGTGAGTGGAACTGACTAGATTGCTCCGGGGAGAGCCAGCATGGACGTGATAGGACAAATGACCACCTTCTGTGCTGTAAATGACTCTGTGTTGTTTCTCAAATTCAATCCACTGGTGCTTGGGAAATAATCTCAAAGTAAATTGTGCAATTGGAAAATCAGAACCAAGGCAAGGGACGCATAAGGAAGCAAAATTGCTGAAACCCGGGATTGAACCAGGGACCTTCAGATCTTCAGTTTGACACTCTCCCAACTGAGCTTTTTCAGCCATGCTTTAACAGTAGCTTGGTGTCCTTGTTTTGGAAGAAAATACATACATTCAAGTTTTCAAAAAAATTAAAGAACACAACATGTGAGTAATATTCCCCATTGCTTTCTCAGTACTGATGGATTGTGAAGCGGGAGACAGCCAGAAGTGCCACTGAGCCGCACAGACCCCGAGCTGAGAATGAAATGAGATCAAATTCAATCTTTCATAGTGAGATGCTGCTGAGAGGTAAGAGTCCTGAATCAAAGCGAGACTTCCTCATTTCAAACACTCCCTGTACTCTCTGCTCATGAAGCCTTACAAAAGGGAAAAAACAGAATGGCACTCAAACTCACAACCCTGCCATTAAAAGTCTCATATTCGACTGACAGAACTGTCACTTCTACTCGGTCTCTTATTGGATGGATGCAACTCCAACGCAGGGATGGCATTCAAATCCTCCCATGGGTCCACATGTCAGACTGAGTTCCATGTTGTAGACTCAAGCAAAGGAAATCTGCTCAGTTCCAAAACTATCAGTGAGTTGAAGCTCATTCCGATCATCATCATCAGAGGTCAGAACTACCTGGTGAAAGAAAACACCCTGAAGAAGGATCCACAATTATTCAAATGCATCAACAAAGTGAAAAACAAGAAAATCAATGAGCCAATGCAAGCCAAACAACAGAAATGGGAAAGGTTTCCTTTCCATACCAGAACCCAGTTCTGTTGTTTTTTGGAGCCAGGCTTCAGTTAAAGTTACATCTTTATATTCCTACTTGGCTCTCTGTACATTTCATTCATTCCAATTTTGTCGACAAGCTCTTTGAATCCAGCCCTCTGGTCCTCAAGCAGGCTCCATATGGAAATCAATTCCGCCTTCTGTAAGGCTGAAACCAATCGACGACCTTAAACTAAAAACACCAACAAAGAAGGGCTTGTCCAGGATTTGAACCCAGGATCTCTCACACATTAATTAATCACTTACCCTAAGCAAGAATCATACCCCGAGATCAACATGCCACTGATATCAGAACTTCCTTTTAGCTCCTGTGGAATTTCACTGCAGCCAAAGCCAATCATCCATTTTTTTTCAGATCAAAGCAACATCCTGCAAATTCTGAAATAAAAACAGAAAGTGCTGGAAATGTTCAGAAACTCTGGCAGCATCTGTGGAGAGAGAAACAGAGTTAACCTTTCAGGGCGTTTCCCTTTTGTTTGAGCCATCCTTTCACACTGCTTCTGTCCACCCAATCTCACCATCTATTCTCTCTAGATTCCACCCACTCACCACCTAAATACATTTGTCATGAATTCCTCATATCTTTTAATAATGACAATTTTATATTTCTGGCCTTTGCTTTGGACTCCACCACAAGTGGTATCATGTCTCCATCAACCCAATCAAACCCATTCACTATTTCCTCACATTGCAATGTTTCTTTCACCCTGACAGACTATGGAGTATCTGCTGCTTGGTTGCAGTTCTTGCTTCCTGCCAGCAGATGTCACCTCACTCCAGTACAGTGAAGTTTAAAAATCTGAGAGCCACACAAGAAGAAAAATTGTTCACATTATAGTGAACAAGTCCCTCTATTCCTGCACACTCTTTAGAACTGTGCCATTAAGTATATATTGCCTCTCCCTATTTCTTCTGCCAAAATGCATCACCTCACACTAGCCACTATTAAATTCCATCTGCCACCTGTCTGCCCATTCTGCTAGCCTATCATTGTTTTGTTGCAGGCGGTTCATTTCATCCTCACTGTTTTCCACTTCTCCAAGTTTGGTTTTATCGGCATATTTTGAGATTCTGCTCTATATTCCAAGATCCAAGTCATTTATCTGTAGCAAAAAAAAGCAGTGGTTCCAACAGTGACCCTTGGGGTCGAGCACTGTATTCTGTACAATTTTGGTTTCCTTATTTTATATTTATTTAGAGATACAGCACTGAAACAGGCCCTTCAGCCTACCGAGTCTGTGCTGACCAAAAACCACCCATTTATACGCGCCCTGCAGTAATCCCATATTCCCAACCACCTACCTGCACTGGGAGCAATTTACAACAGCCAATTTACCTATCACCTGCAAGTCTCTGGCTGCGGGAGGAAACCAAAGCACCCAGCAAAAACCCACATGGTCACAGGGAGAACTTGCAAACTCTGCACAGGCAGTAGCCAGAATCAAACCTCGGTTTTTGGAGCTGTGAGGTTGCGGTGCTAACCACTGTGCCGCCCATGACAATGCCACTACGCCATCACTTCCCCTTATCTAAGGAAGGATAGACTTGTCACAGAGGGAATGCAATGGAGATTCACCAGACTAATCCCCTTATGATGAGAGACTGCAGAAACTGGGCCCAAATTCTCTGGAGTTTCAAAGAATGAGAGGTGATCTCATTGAAACTTCCAAAATTCTTACAGGGTGTGACAGGGTAGATATGGATAGGATGTTTCCTCTGTCTAGTGAGTCTGGAAGAAGGGGACACAGTCTCAGAATAAGGACAGGCCATTTGAGACTGAGATGAGCAGGAATTTCTTTACTCAGAGGGTGGGTAATCTGTGGAATTCTTTATCCCAGAGGGCTGTGGAGGCTCAATTACTGAACATATTCAAGACAGAAATCAATAGATTTCTAAATACTACCGGGATCAAGGGATATGGAGATAGCAGGGAAAAATGGCAAAGAGGGATATGATCAGCCACGATCTGTTTGAATGGCAGAGCAGGCTCAATGGGCTGATTGGCCTAATGCCCCTATTTCCTATGATCCTATGAATCCCAATAATGTACATCAGACGTTAGACCGAGCTATGCATTACATACCAGTTCAAAAATCCCACAGAGATTAAGACTGAAAGATACAGTATCAATTCCATTACTACAAAGTGAAGGACTTGGAGCTTGCAGACCAGCCCATGTATAAGATTGAAAGTTATGTTTTCATTCACAATAATTTTCACAGAGCTAAATATTGAATACCAATCCACAACTTGTACAGGACTACCAAATAAAACCTACAACTGTGAAATACAGTTAATCCATATTTTAAATTAAACACAACGCAAACAAATATTCATACATTGAGAGCGGGAAACAGTGAGAGCAGAGTGGAGCATAAAGAGCCCGGGGTGGGGAGAGAGAGAGAGTAAGCAAGGGTTCACTCAGAGAGCAGGAAACGGTGAAAGCGGAGTGGACAGGAGTCCAAGCAAGCTGGAGTTTGGAAACGAAGTGAACAGTGACATCACAGGAAAGCTGCAAGGTGACTGGTTGTGATTAACGGCTGTTAGGGAGTAACTGTAAATAGTTAGTACACCACTGTTAGGGTGGATGTGTAAATGGCTGGGTTATAGCATTTCAACAACAGGCAGAATAAAAAGAGTATAAATTAAGTATTAATAATAAGGGACAAGTGAATCGTTGGTGAGTTTTTTGGAGTAAGGTTTATCTTAACTAGTGAACTGTATTGATTTTTAGTGGGATTTATCAGTACTAGGAATGTTTTATTTATAATTCTAAGGTGTTGTAGTACTGTTAAGGTTTTTTTTAGCAGTAGCAAATGGTCAACTAATGGCAGGGGTGTTTCAACCTTGAGAGTGCACCTCCTGTGATATGTGGGAGCTCCAGGATGCTTCCACTATCTTCGAGAACTTTTGTGCCAGGAAGTGCTCTCAATTGTGGCAGCTTGAGCTCTGGGTTTTGGAACTTGAGTGGCAGCTGGTGACATTGCAGTGCATTCGTGAGAAGAGAGCTATATCGATAGCACGTTTATAGATGTGGTCACCCCACAGCTTAAGAGTATGCAGGGAGAGAGGGAATGGGTGATCAACAGGCAGTCAAAAAGAATCGAGTAGGTAGTGCAGGACACCCTGACTGCATGACGCTCTCCAACGGGTATTCAGTTCTGAATATGGAGGACAGTGATGCTTCCCTGGGGAGTGCAGCCAGAGCCAAGTCCATGGCACCATGGGTGACTCAGCTGCAAAGGGAGGTACAAGGAAGACTGGAAAAGCCATAGTGATAGGTGATTCAATAGTCAAGGGAACAATCAGGCATTTCTGTAGCCGCAGACATGAATCCAGGAATGGTATGTGGCCTCCCTGGTGCCAGGATCAAGGATGTCATTGAGCAGTTACAGAGCATCCTGAAAGGGGAGGGTGAACAGCCAGCAGTTGTGGTCCACATCGGAATAAACAACATAGGTAGAAATAAGGATGTTGTCCTGCAGTCAGAATTTGGGGAGTGTGGTAAGAAATTTGCAAATGGGACATCAAAAGTAATAATCTCCGGATTACTCCCAGTGCCAAGCGCAAGTGAGTACAGGAATAGAAGAAGACAGATGAATGTGTGGCTGGAAAGATGGTGCAGGAGGCATGGCTTTAGATTCTTGGGACCGGTCGGACGGGTTGCACCTGAACAGAGCTGGGACGGAGTTCCTTGCGGGGCATTTTGCTCGAGCTGTTGGGGAGGGTTTAAATTAGTTTGGCAGGGGGATGGGGACTGGAAGGTAGAGTCAGATGGGACAAAATCAGAAATTAAAATGGAAGGCAGAGAATTAATGGATGAGTCTGGTAGACTGAGGAAACAAAGTTTAGAAAATTAAAAAAGTGTTTGGCAGTGCTCAAGTGTATCTATTTCAATGCAAGGAGTATAGCAAATAAAGCAGATGAGCTGAGGACAGATAGACAGGTGGCAGTATGATATCATAGCTCTGAGAGAAACGTGGCTTAAGGAGGGACAGGAATGGCAGCTCAACAGTCTTGGTTACAGGGTTTTCAGACGCGATAGGGAGGGAGATAAGAAAGGAGGGAGAGTGGCAATTTTTGTCAAAGCAACAGTACGGCAGCAACAGAAAGGGATTTTAACCGCCCAAACATTAACTGAGATAGTTTTAGTGTAAAAGGAATTGAGGGAGCAGAATTCTTGTGATGCATTCAGGAGAAATATTTTCGCGAATATGTAGCAAGTCCAACAAGAGAGGACGCAGTTTTAGGAAATGAAGATGGGCAGGTGGAAGGAGTGGCAGTGGGAGAGCATTTTGGTGGTAGTGATCATAATTCAGTCAGTTTTAACATAATTATCGAAAGGACAAGGATACAACAAGAGTTAGAGTTCGCAATTGGGGCAAGGCCAACTTTACTAAGCTGAGGAGTGATTTAGCGAAAGTGGACTAGAAACAGGTACTTGAAGGTAAATCAGTGTCAGAGCAATGGGAAGAATTCAAGGGGAGATTCCAGGGGTTCAGAGTCAACATGTTCCCTCAAAGAAAAAGGGTGGGAAGGCCAAATCAAGAGCCCCATGGATGTCAAGGAGCTTATGGGTATGATATGGCAGTAAAGGAAAAATTATGCCCGACACAGAGAACTCAATACTACAGAAAGCTGAGAGGTCTATAGAATGTGGAGGGGGGAAATCAACATTGAAATTAGGAAAACTAAGAGAGGCATGAAAGAATATTGGCATTCAAAATCAAGGTAAACACAAAGATGTTTTATCAATACATTAAGAGTAAAAGGATAACTAAGGAAAGAGGAGGGCACAGAAAAGACCATAAAGGTAACCTATATGTAGGGCAGAAGATGTTGGCATTGTTCTTAATAAATACTTTGCATCTGTCTGCACAAAAGAGGGGGACGATGCAGATATTGTAGATAAGGAAGAGGGGTGTGAAGTATTGGATATGATCAACAGAGGGAGAGAGGACATACTAATGGAATTAGCTTATTTGTAAGTTGATAAATCACTAGGGATGGATGAAATGTACCCCAGGCTGTTAAAAGAAGCAAGAGAGCAAATAGCGGAAGGTCTGACCATCGTTTTCCAGACCTCATTGGATACAGGTGTTGTGCTGGAGGATTGGAGGACTGCTAACATTGTACCTCTGTTTAAAAAGGGAGTGAGGGCTAGACCGAATAATTACAGGCCAGTCGGGCTAACCTCAATAGTGGGAAAATTATTCGAATCTATTCAGAGAGACAGGATAAAATGTCACTTGGAAAGGCACAGATTAATCAAGGATAGTCAGCATGGATTTGTTAAGGGAAGATCTTGTCTGAATAACTTGATCGAAATTTTGAAGAATTAACAAGGAAAATAGATGAGGGTAGTGCAGTTTATGATGTGGTCTACATGGATGTAAATGTAGGGGGCATGATCAAGAAGTTTGCAAATGACACAAAGATTGGCCATGTGGTAAATAGCAAGGAGGATAACTGTAGGCTGCAGGAAGATCTTGATGGTCTGGTCAGATGGGCAGAAAAATGGCAAATTGAATTCAATCCAGAGAAGTGTGAGGTGATGCATTTGGGGAGGTCAAACAAGGCAAAGGAATACACGATTAATAGGAAAATGCTGACAGGTGTAGAGGAAGTGAGGGACCTTGGAGTAAATGTCCACAGATCCTTGAAGGTAACAGGACAAGTTGATAAGGTGGTTAAAAAGGCATATGGAATCCTTTTTTTTTCGACGAGGTATAGAATATAAGAGCAGGGAGGTTGTACTGTAACTGTATAAATCATTAGTCAGGCCACAATTTGAGTACTGTGTACAGTTCTGATCACCTCATTACAGAAAGGATGTAATTGCCCTGGAGAGGGTACAGAGGAGATTTACGAGGATGTTGCCGGGACTGGAAAAATGCAGCTATGGGGAAAGATTGAATAGGATGGAGCTGTTCTCCTTGGAACAGAGGAGGCTGAGGGGAGATCAGACTGAAATGTACAACATTTTGCGGGGCCTGTATAGAGTTGAAGTGAAGGGCCTGTTCACCTTAGCAGAGAGGTCAGTGACTAGGGGAATAGATTTAAAGTGATTGGTATAAAGATTACAGAGGAGATGAGGAAAAGTTATATTTCAGCCAGAGGGTGGAGGGGGTCTGGAACTCACTGCCTGATAGGGGAGTTGAGACAGAAACCCTCAACTCATTCAAAATGAGTCTGGATATACACCTCAAATGACGTAATCTGCAGGGTTATGCACCAAATGCTGAAAGGTGGGATTAGAATGGGTGGACAGTTTTCATCTGGCACAGACACAATGGGCCAACTGGCCTCTTCCTGTGCCATAAACTTACTTTGATTCTATAAATTACCCAGCTGCTGCAGTGGAATTTGAACTCATGTCTCTGGTCCATTAGTGGAGACTTTTGGATTACTCGTCCTGTAAAGTAACCACAAAATCACCATACCCCTGGATGAGAGTTTTTACAGGTTTGTAATTTTATTTTCAGATACGGCACTGAAACAGGCCCTTCAACCCACCGAGTCTGTGCCAACCAACAACCACCCATATACACTAATCCTACATCAATCCCATATTCCCTCCCACATCTTCACACGAGGGGCAATTTACCTAACAACCTGCAATTCTTGGGCTGCAAGAGGAAACTGGAGCACACAGCAGAAATCCACGCGGTCACAGGGAGAACTTGCAAACTCCGCAGAACTGAACCCAGGTCAGTGGAGCTTTGAATCTGCAATGCTAACCACTGCGCCACTGTGCTGCCATAATGTGGAGTTCAGTCTACACAAATGGAATTGATAATCTATTTCACTCTGCTCATGTATGAGATGTTTTTGGCTGGAAAATAATGCGTATCATAGACAACTGTATTTTTTATTTCCGCAGTCTAGGTGAGTTCTGTCCAGGCATCTAATTTACATCACAGTTTACACTTCATATCAGCATTGCTCAATCTGATACTGTATGTGATTTTTGGACTGGCAATGATTAGATCAATCTACACTAATGGAATTGATACTGTATGAGTTTTTCGAATAGTATGTAATGTTTAGGTCAATGTGCACTAATAGAATTGATACTGTATTTCAATTTGATATTGTATGAGTTTTTAGAATGGTATATAATGTTTAGATCAATCTACACTAATGGAATTAATACTGTATTTCAGTTTGATATTGTATGAGTTTTTAGAATGGTATATAATGTTTAGATCAATCTACACTAATGGAATTAATACTGTATTTCAGTTTGATATTGTATGAGTTTTTAGAATGGTATATAATGTTTAGATCAATCTATACTAATGGAATTGATACTGTATTTCAATTTGATATTGTATGAGTTTTTAGAATGGTATATAATGTTTAGATCAATCTACACTAATGGAATTAATACTGTATTTCAGTTTGATATTGTGTGAGGTTTTAGAATGGTATATAATGTTTAGATCAATCTACACTAATAGAATTGATTCTGTATCTTTCAATTTCACAGCGTGCGTGAGTTCTGAACTGGTATCTAATTTGTGTCTCAGCTCACAATAGCTTTCAGCACCTTTGAAACTTTCACTGTAATGAATGTTGGACTTGTATGTAACTTGTATCTCAGGGTACACTATGGGGATGTTTAAACATCCTTTATAATGAATGGGTGTGAGCTTTGGGTATGATATTTAATTTAAATCTCAGGGTACATCATTAGCTTAGATTCTGTGCCATTCAATCAGTAGCGTGTGCCAATTCTATCTGATATTTAATTGCTCGCTGAGTCTGCATTATATTTAGATTGACACATTGTATTTCAATCTGCTAGTGGGTGTGATTTTGACCTGGGATTGATGTATCTGACTGTCAGTGAGACTGAATTGGGGCGAAATGGAAACAACTTCTTTTTCTCCTGCTTTGTTTGATTGAAAATGTGTCTCTGGAACTTGGAATCAATGTGGGCCTGACTACTTCTACAGTCTGAGACTGGGGAACTGATGAACTGTCTATCCCTCTGTACTCTGAGTGATAATGTACCTACTGTGTGTGAGAGGAGCTGGCTGCACTGTTCCTTGTGCCTCGAGTGCAGCAACCATCACATTCATCACAATACCTTCAAGGATTTGCCTGTATGAAGAAAAAATATATCTTATAACTCAAGAACAGGTGCGGGGCAAAATATCAAAGAGGTGAATTTAATTTCTCAATTAATAATCATTAAGAACATCCACAAATGAAAACCGGTGTCAGTATCAGCCTCCACTGAAGTACTGAAGCTCCCAGCTCCTGCATCACAAGTGTTCTGGGCAGATCCATCCAGACAAAACACTGCACTGGGATCATCCCAACTGCTCTATGCTCTACACATATTTCCAGCCATCCTGCTTCATATGCACAAATTTTAAAAAATGAAGCCCGATATGTATATCCCTCAATTCATTTCTCCCCATACACTTGTTCATTTGTTCCACCTCCCCTTAAGTGCATCAATACTATTCACCCCAACCTCTCCCTGTGATAGAAAATTCCAGATTCTATCCATTCACTGCATAAATACATTTTTCATGAATTCCTCATTGGTTTTATGAATGTTGATTTTATATTTTTGGCTCTTATTTCAGAAACCACCACAAGTGAAAACATGTCTCTGTGTATTCTATAAAAGCCCTTCACTATTTCCTCACTTTTTTTCATTTGTTCCTGGGACATAGGCATCGCTGGCTATGCCAGCATTTATTGCCCATTACAAATTGCCCTTGGCAAAGTGGTGGTGAGCTGCCTTCTTGAGCCGCTGCAGTCCTTGAGATGCAGGAATACCAACAGTGCTGTTTGGAAGGGAGTTCCAGGATTTTTACCCAACGACAATGAAGGAATGGCGATACAGTTCCAAGTCAGGATGGTGTGTGGCTTGGAGAGGGACTTGCTGGTGGTAGTGTTCCCTTGCATCTGCTGCCCTTGTCCTTCTCGGTAGTAGAGGTTCAGAGTTTGGAAGGTACCGTTGAAAGAGCCTTAGTGTGTTGCTGTAGTGCATCATGTAGATTGTACACACTGCTGCCACTGTGCATTAGTGGTGAATGGAGTGAATGTTGAAGCTGCTGGATGGGGGCAATCAAGCAGGCTACTTGAGTGTTGTTGGAGCTGCACTCATCCAGGCAAGTGGAGAGTATTCCATCAAACTCCTGACTGGTGCCTCGTAAATGGTGGAAAGATGTAAAGATGTGGGGAGACAGGAGGTAAGTTGCTCACTGCAGAATTCCTAGCCTCTGACCTGCTTTTGTAGGAAATGCATTTATGTGGCTGGTCCTGTTCAGTTTATGGTCAATGGTAACTCCCCCAATGTTGATGGTAGGGGTTTCAGTGATGGTAATGCCATTGAACATCAAGGGGAAATGATTAGATTCTCTCTTGTTTGAGATGGTCATTGCCTGGCATTTATGTGACGCAAATGTTATTAACCACTTATCAGCCCAAGCCTGGATGTTGTCCAGGTCTTGCTACATCTGGACACGGGCTGCTTCAGTATCTGAGGAGTAATGAATGGTGCTGAACATTGTGCAATCATCAGTGAACATCCCCACTTTCGGCCTTGTGATCCCACTTCTGATAAGTTGTCTTTTGACTTAACTAGAGGCATTTGGGAGCAGCGACGAAGAGCAAACAGAGAGCATGAAATAATATTGACAAGCAAAATCAAAATGGATCCAAAGATGTTTCATCAATACATTGGAGTAAGAGGCAACTGAGGAAAGAGTAGGGCCCATCAGGGTGGAAGATGTGGGTATGTTTGTTAATGAATACTTTACTGTCTTCACAAATGAGGGGGTGATGCATATATTGTAATTAAGGAGAAGGAGTGTGAAGTATTGGACATGATAAACTGAGGGAGAGAAGAAGTATAAATGGGATTAGCATCCTTGAAAGTGGATAAATCATCAGGGCCGGATGAAATGTACCCAAGGAGGTTAAAAGAAGCCAGGAAGGAAATAGTGGAAGGTCTGACCATCAGTTTCCAATCCCTCACTGGAAACAGGTGTGATGCCAGAAGATGGGAGGTCTCGTAACGTTGCAATAAAAGCAAAATTCTGCAGATGCTGGAAATCTGAAATAAAAACTATTAGCGCTGGAAATACACAGCAGATCTGGCAGCAACTGTGGAGAGAGAAGCAAAGTTAATGTTTCTGTTCTGATGAAAGGTCACTGACCTGAAATGTTAACTTTGCTTCTCTCTCCACAGATGCTGCCAGACCTGCTGTGTATGTCCAGCACTTTTTGTTTTTATTGCTAACATTGCACCATTGTTGAAAAAGGAAGCGAGGGAACAATTAAAGGCCAGTCAGCCTAACCTCAATAGTGGGCGAATTATTGGAATTCATTCTGAGAGACAGGATAAACCGTCACTTAGAAAGGCACAGATTAATCAAGTATCATCAGCATGGATTTGTTCAGGGAAGCTCCTGTCTGACGAACTTGATTGAACTTTTTGAAGAAGTAACAATGAGGATTGTGAGGATAGTGCAGTTGATGTGGTCTACATGGATTTTAGCGAGGCTTTTGACAAGGTCCCACATGGCAAACTGGTTAAAAAAACATAAAAGCGCATGCGATCCAGGGGAATGTAGCAAGCTGGATACAAAATTGGCTCAGTGGCAGGAAACAAGAAGGAATTGGTTACAGGTGTTTTTGCAACTGGAGGACTGTTTCCAGTGGTGTTCCACAGGGCTCACAACTAGGTCCCCTGCTTTTTGTGGTATATATTAATGATATGGACATAAATGTAGAGGGCACAATCAAGATGTTTGCAGATGACACAAAAATTGTCCGTGTTGTTGATAGGGAGGAGGATTGCTGTACACTGCAGGAAGATATCAATAGACTGGTCAGGTGGGCAGAAAAGTGGTAAATGGAATTCAAATTGGACAAGTGTGAGGTGATGCATTTGGGAGGTCAAAAAAGGCAAAGGAATACACAATTAATGGGAGAACACTGAACGGTGCAGAGGAAGTGAGGGACGTTGGAGTGAATGTCCACAGATCCCTGAAGTAGCAGTACAGGTCAATAAGGTGGTTCAGCAGGTATATGGAATCTTTTCCTTTATTAACTGAGGTATGGAGTATAAGGGTGACCTGGTATCCATGTCAATAAGTCGCTGACAGCTAACATGCAGGTGCAGCAAGCAATTAGAAAGGCTAATAGTATGTTAGCCTTTATCACAAGAGGATTTGAGTACAGGATTAGTGAATTCTTGCTTCAATTGTATAGAACCTTGGTTAGACCGTACTTGGAGTACTGTGTGCAGTTTTGGTCTCCTTACCTTAGGAAGGATATTATTGCCATGGAGGGAGTTCAACGAAGGTTCATCAGACTTGTTCCTGGGATGGTGGGAATGTTCTATGAAGAGAGATTGGGAAACTGGGACTGTATTCTCTAGAGTTTCGAAGAATGAGAGGTGATCTCATTGAAACCTACAAAATACTTAAAGGACAGTCAGGGTAGTTGCAGCTAACATGTTTCCCCTGGTTGGGGAGTCGAGAACCAGGGGACGCATTTTCAAAATAAGGGGGAAGCCACTTAGGACAGAGATGAGGAGAAATGTTGTTCCTCAGAGGGTTGTAAATCTTTGGAATTCTGTACCCCAGAGGGCTGTGGAAGCTCAGTCATTGACTATGTTTAAAGCAGAGATTGACAGATTTCTAAATACAAATGACATAAGGGAATATGATGAAAGTGTGGGGAAAAGGACATTGAAGTGGATGATCAGCCATGATCATATTGAATGGCGGGGCAGACTCGATGGGCTGAATGGCCGACTCCTGTTCCTATGTTCCGAACCCCACATGATCAGCGAGGCACAGCCTCAGACCGACTTGTCGGGTGGTGTAAACAGATATCACTGCTTCTGATCTTCACCAGAACAGAGAGTGAGATGTAACATTGATCATCAAACAGACCGTGAGAGAATGCAACAGAATAAAACACATGGAGAGACACTGTGGAATAACAAATAGATTAGATTGGAATGTTGAATTCTGATTGGAATGGATAAAACACCAGAAACAACAGATTAAATTGGGATTCTCATCACTATATTGATCTGAGACAGAAAAGCGAAACTGATGGAAAGAAGGGAAGAAGGAAGAAAAGAAAGAATGGAACTGTTCAATTTTTTTCAGTTTTTTCACTCGCCCATCAAAGCTGGATTAAAAAAAGTTGCAAATAACAGAGAATTTCACCAAAAAGGGAGATTAAACGCTGCAGAAAGCTTGGATCGAAGGATGTCCCAACAGATCACCTGTTTAACTGTCTCCTCACTGGGGGATTTCAATCAGTCAGCAATATTATTCGCTACCTTTTTTTTGTTAATGAACCCAGAACTGTCACTTGGTGTTAATATCTGCATTCCGATTCCTGAATAATAAAATTGTGAGTTTCTCGATATTTTCTGGACACATTTCCTGCTGAAAGAACTAAGAACTCTTTTCTAATTTACACAATACTATATACACACTCATCAAGCCTCCGAAGCTAGCATCCTTGGTGCTGCTCTCTCTTCTCCCAAACCTCATCTCATGTGACTGTTACATCATCACTCTGACAGTGGGAGGGGTTGATCCCACTGTCTTCAGCATTAACCCTTTACATCCTTATACTGCACTGTCTGTCCAAAAAAATCAGTGGAGGGAACTTGATTTTTCGAAACACCAACAGCTGCCAGTTGAAAATCAACTCAACCCATCAGAGAGAGAGAGAGAGAGAGAGAGAGAGACTGTCAGAGTGATCCTGCATCCAGTCCTGACCCTGTCACACTCAGCAGATGCTCACCCAGACCCCACTCTCATCAACACTGAACATTTTTACTAAGACACTTCAAATACTGTTTATAAAAGGCAGGAAAGGTCAAAGTTCACACAGTTGTATTGAAGAGAACAAAGTTTAACATATTCTGAACTTTTCTCGGTAACCGCGAGACATAGGTTTTCTTATTTGGTTCCTTTGATTTTTCTTGTTCCTGACTGACAAATATTCCAAACCTCAGATAAACCCAGTTGTGGGTGGCACAGTGGCGCAGTGGTTCGCACCGCAGGGTCACAGCTGCAGGGATCCGGGTTCGATTCCGGGTACTGCCTGTGTGGAGCTTGCAAGTTTTTCCTGTGTCTGCGTGGGTTTTCTCCGGGTGCTCCGCTTTCCTCCCACAAGCCAAAAGACTTGCAGGTTGATAGGTAAATTGGCCATTATAAATTGTCACTAGTATAGGTAGGTGGTCGGGGAAATATAGGGACAGGTGGGGATGTTTGGTGGGAATGTAGGATTAGTCGAAATGGGTGGTTGATGTTCGGCACAGACTCGGTGGGCCGAAGGGCCTGTTTCAGTGCTGTATCTCGAATCAAAGTGACCGAAAATACAAAGCTCCACACGTAACAGGCTTGTGTTCTCAGCACCCTCCTTTTTAGTAGAGAAGCATCAACAACTTACACAAACCAAAAAAAAGAAGCTGAACAGCTTCCACCTCCACTGCCTCAGATGGATACTGGGCATCTCCTGGCAGGACAGAGTGACAAATGCGGAAGTACACCAGCGTGCAGGGATCCGCAGCATGTTTGCCCTCTTGAGTCAGTGGTGACTCTGTTGACTGGGCCAAATGGATGACGGTCACATTGCCAAATACATGCTCCATGGTGAGCTTGCTATCAGCATGAGATCAACAGGTCAGGGAAAGAAATCAAGTCCTTTGGAGAGTGGGCATGGATTTATAAATGGGAGTTCATGCTTGACGAATCTAACTGCATTTGTTGATAAACTATCTGAGAATGCTGATGAAGGGAATGCAGTGGATGTTGTTTATATGGATGTTACGAAAGCATTTTATAAAGTACCACATAAAAGGGCGGTTAACAAAATTGAGGTTCATGGATTAGGAGGGTCAGTGTCCATTTGGATAGTAAATTGTTTTAAAGACTGAAAACAGCGAGTCTTATTGAATGGTTCTCGGTCAGACTGGAGGATAGTCGACAGTGGTGTTCCCCAAGGGTCAGTGCGAGAACCACTGCTTTTTTTGCTAAAGGTAAGTGACTTGGATCTTGGAATACAGAGTAGAATCTCAAAATATGCCAATGACACCAAACTTGGAGGAGCGGCAAACAGTGAGGATGATATGAACTACCTGCAACATCTAATCTCCCACTTGCGTCATGTCCCAGTCTCGGTTAAAAGCAACACATAATGACACAAACACTCTGCAACACAGAACGCGGTCACACGTTCCTTCAGTGAGATTAATGTCAAGCTGTTTTCCAGGTTGAATGGAACGGTGAACAAATTTCTATCAAAGAAGTTACCTTTGAAATATCAGGACTGAATTTCTGGACAAGGAGGAACAGCCATTCCAAACTCACATCCTTCACAAAGGTTGTTTTCTCCTGTGCCTGAAATTCATCATGTAATTTGAATTACGACTTCAAGCTCACAAGACACAGATGTGAACTTCTAAAGCATGTTGCTAATAATGACATAAGGCTCTGCTGGGAGTTGAACCCAGGATCTGCTAGTTAATAGGCAGGTGTTTTAGCCAACTAAGCTACAGAGCCAAATAACAAATGTTCCTACAGTTGAAATCAGAAAAGGGCACTATATTCTCATCCCATTTCTCCACTGGTCACAACATATTTTAAACAGTTCTCACTTCGTGATACAGTCAATCATATACTCTATTTTTCTCTGGACCGAGAATGAATGTTTTGGAAGAAAATACATACATTCAATTGTTTCTGAAAGGTTACAGAACACAACACATGAGTAATATTCCCCATTGCTTTCTCAGCACTGATGGATTGTGAAGCGGGAGACAGCCAGAAGTCCCACTGAGCCACACCAACCCCGAGCTGAGAAGGAAATGAGATAAAGTTCAATCTTTCACAGCGAGATGCTACAGAGAGAGGAGTCCCGAATCAAAGTGAGACATTCTCATACTGTTGTTGAATTTCATTTCAAACACTCCTTGTACTCTCTGCTAATGAAGCCCCAAAAAAAGGGAAAAACAGAATGGCACTCAAACTCACAACCCTGAGATTAAAAGTCTCATGTTCGACTGACTGAACTATCACTTCTACTCAGTCTCTTATTGGATGGATGCAACTGTATGCTCCAATGCAGGGGCAGCTTTCAAATCCTCCCATGGATCCACATGTCAGTCTTAGTTACATGTTGTAGACTAACGCAAAGGAAATCTGCTCACTTCCAAAACTATCAGTGAGTTGAAGCTGATTACAATCAACATCATCAGAGGTCAGAACTACCTGGTGAAAGAAAACACCCTGAAGAAGGATCCACAATTCTTCAAACGCATCAAAAAAGTGAAAAACCAATACATCCATGAGTTAATCCAAGACAAACAACAGAAACACAGAAGAATTCCATTCCATACCAGATACTAGTCGTATTGTTTCTGTATCCAGCTCTCAGTTACTGCTCCACCTTCATACACCCCCTTGGTGATCTGTACATTTTGTTCATTTCAATTTTGTCGACAGGCTCTTTGAATCCAGTTCTCTGGTCCTCAAACAGGCTCCGCATGAAAGTCAATTCCGCCTGCTGTCAGGCTGCAACCGATCGATGACCTTCAACTAAAAACACAAAAGAGAATGGGCTCGTCCGGGAGTTGAACCCGGGACCTCTCGCATATTAACTAATTATACACCCAAAGCGAGAATCATACCTCTAAACCAACAAGCCACTTACAATGCATGTAGTTTTAGCTCCTTTGGAAAAGCTGTTCATCCATTTTTTTTCAGATCAAAGCAACATCCTGTAAATGCTGAAATCATAACAGAAAGTGTTGGAAATGTTCAGCAGCTCTGGCAGCATCTGTGGAGAGAGAAACACAGTTAACGTTTCAGGGTGTTCACCTTTTGTCTCAGCCATCCTTTCAGACTGTTTCTGTCCATCCAATCTCACTTTCTATTCTATCCACATTCTAACCATTCACTAGGTAATTACATTTTTCATGAATTCCTCATTTCTTTTATGAATGACAATTTCATATTTCCGGCCCTTGCTCCTGACACCACCACAAGTGGAATCATGTCTCCATCTACCCAATCAAACCACTTCGCTATTTCCTCATATTGCAATGTTTCTTCAACCCTGACAGACTGTGGAGTTTCTGCTGCTTGATTGCAGTTCTTGTTTCCTGCCAGTAGATGTCACCTCACTCCAATACAGTGAAGTTTACAAATCTGAGAGAGACACAACAGGAAATAATTGTTCACATTGTAGTGAATGTGTGGGATTTAGAAATACTAGGAGTGGAGACGAGTTATTATTGCATTTTGTCAAAACAAACATAACTTATAATGTTGTGTTAAATCCATCACTCTGTTTTCTTGACTCTGCGAGTGACCTGGAGTCATTGAGTCACTGAGTCATTTGTGGGATTAAAGGAGGCCATTCGCCCCATCGAGTCCATGGCGGCTCTCCAGGGAACGATCCAGTCAGTCCCACTCGAATGCTCGATCCCCGTAGCCCTGTAAATTTATTTCCTTCAAGGGCCCATCCAAATTCCTTTTGTAATCATCGATTGTTTCCACTTCCACCACCCTCATGGGCAGCGAGTTACAGATCATCACCAATCACTGTGTAAAAAAGGTTCTTCCGCACATTCCCCCTGCATCTCTTGCCCAAAACATTCAATCTGTGTCCCTAGTCCTTGTACCAATAGTTAATGGGAACAATTTTTCCTTGCCAACTTATCTAAAACTGTCATAGCCTTATACACCTCTATCAACTCTCCCCTCAATCTCCTTTGATACAGGCAGAACAACCCTAGCTTTTCCAGCCTCACCTTGAAACTATAATCCTCCATCCCTGGAACCATTCCGGTAAATCTCCTCTGCATCCTCTCAAGGATCCGCACATTCTTTCGAAAGTGTGGTGAGCAGAACTGGACACAACACTCCAATTGGGGCCAAACCAGAGCTTTATAATGGTTCAGCATAATTCCTCTACTTTTGTACTCAATGCCTCTATTTATAAAGCCCAAGATCCCATCTACTTTGCTAAGCACTCTCGCAATATGTCTTGCCAACTTCAAAGATTGATGGACATGCACCCAAGTCCCTCTACTCCTGCACATTCTTCACCACTGGAGCATTGAGTATGTATTGTCTCTCCCTATTCCTTCTGCTAAAATACTTCACCTCACATCAATCACTATTAAATTCCAGCTGCCACCTGTCTGCCCATTCTGCTAGCCTATCACTGTCCTGTTGCAAACAATTCATATCATCCTCACTGTTTGCCACTCATCCAGGTTTGGTGTTTTCGGCATATTTTGAGATTCTACTCTATATTTCAAGATCCAAGTCATTTATCTGTAGCAAAAAAAGCAGTGGTTCTAGCACTTACCCCTGGTGAACACCACTGTCGACTATCCTCCAGTCTGACAAAGAACCATTTAATATGACTCACTGTTTTCTGTCCTTTAGCCACTTTTCTATCAAATTGGACACTGATCCTCCTATTCCATGAACCTCAATTTTGTTAACCACCCTTTTATGTGGTACCTTATCAAATACTTTCATAAAATCCATATAAACAACATCCACTGCATTCCCTTCATCAACCTGCTCTGTTAGTTCATCACAAAATGCTGTTAGATTAGTCAAGCATGAACTTCCATTTATAAATCCATGCTCACTATCCTTAATTAACTCAAACCTCTCCAAGTGACTGTTGATTTTTCCCTGTTTATTGTTTCTGAAACCTTACCCACCACTGCTGTTAATCTAACTGGCCTGTAGTTAGCCGGACTGTCCTTACACCCTTTCTTGAATAAGGGTGTCACATTTGCCACTGTTCAATCCTCTGGCACCTCCCCCGTATCCAGGGAAGATTGGAAGATTATAACAAGCCCTTCCGTTATCTGCATCCGCATTTCCTTTTGCAATCTGGGATGTAAGCCAACTGGACCAGGTGATTTATCTACCCGAAGCACAGCCAGCCTTTTTAGTAGCTCCCTCTCTCAATTCGTACCCTATCCATTGCCTCTACTCTCTCCGCTTCTGCTGATATTTTGTCAGATTCCAATTCCTTAGTGATCATTGATACAAAGTACTCATTAAATATATTAACATTGCCCAGCACCTCTGAGCATATACTATCCTCTTTGTCTTTAATACGGCCCACTCCACCTCTTACTACCCACTGATTACTTATCTACTGCTCAAAGATCTTTGGGTGCCCTTTCATGTTGACTGCCATTCTCTTCTCATAGAAATAAAGAATAAGCTAAATATAGAAGATATAAATATTTCCCATCCTTGATGAGGTGGAATTTTTTTATGTTGTGGGTGGTAATGTCCTGACCCACGAGTGTGGTGGAAGCAGAGACAATCAATGATTTGAAAAGGAAATTGGATGGATACTTGAAGGAAAGAAACTTGCAGGAGGAAAGGGATTGAGCTGGTGAGTGGAATTGACTGGATTGCTCAGGGGAGAGCCAGCATGGACATGATGGGCCAAACGACCACCTTCTATGCTGTAAATGACTCTGTGTTGTTTCTCAAATTCAATCCACTGGTGTTTGGTAAAGAATTTCAAAGTAAATTGTACAACTGGAAAATCAGAACAAAAGCAAGGGACGCATAAAGAATTGAAATTGCCTTCAGATCTTCAATCTAACACTCCCCCAACTGAGCTATTTCAGCCCCACATTGTTAATGTCTTTGTGTCCTTGTTTGAGAAGAAAATACATACATTCAATTGTTTCTGAAAGGTTACAGAACACAACATGGGAGTAATATTCCCCATTGCTTTCTCAGCACTGATGGATTGTGAAGTGGGAGACAGCCAGAAGTCCCACTGAGACGCACAGACCCCCAGCTGAGAATTAAATGAGATAAAATTCAATCTTTCATCGCAAGATGCTGCAGAGAGATGAGTCCTGAATCAAAGCAAGACTTGCTCATACTGTTGTTGAATTTCATTTCAAACACTCCTTGTACTCTCTGCTAATGAAGCCTAAAAAAGGGAAAAATAGAATGGCACTCAAACTCACAACCCTGAGATTAAAAGTCTCATATTCGACTGACTGAACTGTCACTTCTACTCAGTCTCTTATTGGATGGATACAACTGTATGCTCCAATGCATGGGTGGCTTTCAAATCCTCCCTTGTCAGACTGAGTTACATCTTGCAGACTCAAGCAAAGGAAATTTGCTCAGTTCCAAAACTATCAGAAGCTTATTATGATCAACATCATCAGAGGTCAGAACTTCCTGGTGAATGGAAACACCCTGAAGAAGGATCCACAATTATTCAAACGCATCAAAAAAGAGAAAAACAAGAAAATCGATGAGTTATTATTATTGGAGATACAGCACTGAAACAGGCCCTTCGGCCCACCAAGTCTGTGGCGACAAACAACCACCCATTTATACCAACCCTACAGGAATCCCATATTCCCTACCACCTACCTACACTACGGGCAATTTACAATGGCCAATTTACCTATCATCTGCAAGTCTTTGGTGGGGGGAGGAAACCAGAGCACCCAGCAAAAACCCACACAGACACAGGGAGAACTTGCAAACTCCACACAGGCAGTACTCAGAATTAAACCCAGGCCCCTGAGACTGTGAGGTTGTGGGGCTAACCACTGCGCCACTGTGCCACCCTAATCGAAACCGAACAACAGAAACACAGAAGAATTCCATTCCATACTAGCTACTAGTCGTGTTGTTTTTGTATCCAGCTCTCAGTTACTGCTCCACCTTCAGACACCCACTTGGCGACCTGTGCATTTTGTTCATTTCAATTTTGTCGACAGGCTCTTTGAATCCAGTTCTCTGGTCCTCAAACAGGATCTGTATGAACGTCAATTTCGCTTTCTGTAAGGCTGCAACCAATTGATGACCTTCAACTAAAAACACAGATGAAGAAGGGCTAGTCTGTTAACCTCTCGCATATTAACCAATCAGACACCCAAAGCGGGAATCATACCCCTGGACCAACAAGCCACTTACAAGGCGCATTATTTTTAGTTCTCTTTAGAACTGTGCTATTAAGTATATATTGTCTCTCCCAATTCCTTCTGCGATAGTGCATCACCTCACACTAGTCGCTATTAAATTCTATTTGCCACCTGTCTGCCCATTCTGCTAGCCTTTCACTGTCCTGTTGCAGGCAGGTCATATCATCCTCACTGCTTACCACTCCTCCAGGTTTGGTGTTGTCGGTATATTTTGATATTCTACTCGATATTCCAAGATCCGAGTCATTTTCATATTGCAGAAAAAGCTGTGGTTCTCGCAGTGACCACTGGAGAACACCCACTGTCGACTATCCTCCAGCCTGACAAAGAACCGTTTACTATGACTCGCTATTTTCTGTCCATAAGGCAATTTTCTATCCAATTGGACAGTGACTCTCCTATTCCATGAACCTCAATTTTGTTAACCACCCTTTTATGTGGTACCTTATAATCCATTCTTAATCCATCCATCCATCCTTTCTTAAAATCCATATCAACAACATTCGCTGCATCATCTTCCTGTTAGTTCATCAGAAAATGCAGTTAGTCAAGCATGAACTCCCATTTATAAATCCATGCTCACTCTCCTCAATTAACTCAAATCTCTCCAAGTGACTGTTGATTTTTTTCCCTAATATTGTTTCTAAAACCTTACTCACCACTGCTGTTAATCACACTGGCCTGTAGTTACCTGGACGATCCTGACACCCTTTGTTGAAATAGGAAGTCACATTTGCCACTGTTCAGTCCTCTGGCACCTCCACAGTGCTTTTTGGGAGGGTGTTCCTGGTTTTTGACCCTGCAACAGTAAAGGAATGGCGGTATAGTGCCAAGTCAAGATGGTGTGTGACTTGGAGGGGAACTTGAAGGTGGTGATGTTCCCATGCGTCTGCTACCTTTGTCCTTCTAGGTGGTAGAGTTTGTGGGTTGGAAGGTGCTGTTGAAGGAGGCTTGGTAAGTTGCTGCAGTACGTATTGTAAATGTTACAAAAACAAGAAATGCTGGATTCACTCAGCAGGTCTGGCAGCATCTGTGGAAAGAGAAGCAGAGTTAACGTTTCGGGTCAGTGACCCTTCTTCGGAACTGACAAATATTAGAAAAGTCACAGATTATAAACAAGTGAGGTGGGGGTTGGGCAAGAGATAACAAAGGAGAAGGTGCAGATTGGACCAGGCCACATAGCTGACCAAAAGGTCACAGAGCAAAGGCAAACAATATGTTAATGGTGTTTTGAAAGACAAAGCATTAGTACAGATTAGGTGTGAATGTACTGAATATAGAACATCAGCAAGTGCAAACCTGAAGAAAAACAACCTTACCCACTGTTTTTTTCAGGTTGTTTTTCTTCAGGTTTGCACTTGCTGATGTTCTATATTCAGTACATTCACACCTAATCTGTATTAAACATCGTTTGTTGTGGCTGTAGAGGACGACACGTGAGTGACGATCCCTTCCGCAGCTGGTACAGATGAATATCATTGGTCCGATGTCGACTGACAATTTTTCCTTCCTCTGAGCTCTCTTTCCCCCCAACTGGTCATTTCTTTTGTCCTCTGCTTTTCCCATGGTCTTCCTGAATGCCTTTCTCCAGGAATTCCAGTCAGCAGGAAGGAATTCCCATGTATCGACGACACTCCCAGTCTGCTGGATATCTCGCTTGCAGATGTCCTTGTATCACAGACGTGGGTGACCTATTGGTCTCATGCTGATAGCAAGCTCACCAAAGAGCGTGTCTTTGGCAAAGCGACCATCATCCATTCAGCACACATGACCCAGTCAACAGAGTCACCGCTGACTCGAGGACAAACATGCTGCAGATCCCTGCACGCTGGTGTACTACCCCATTCGGCACTCTGTCCTGCCAGGAGATGCCCAATATCCATCTGAGGCAGCGGAGGTGGAAGCTGTTCAGCTGCTTTTCTGGGCTTGTATAAGTTGTTGATGCTTCTCTACTATAAAGGAGGGTGCTGAGAACACAAGCCTGGTACATGTGGAGCTTTGTATTTTTGGTCAGTTTGCTGTTGGTTCACATTGGTCTTCTCAACTTTGACATGACAGCTGCAGCATTGACAATCCTGGTGCTGATTTCAGTATCAAGGGACAGATTGCTGGTGATTGTTGATCCTCCAAAGCGAGGTTGTTGATGTTGATGGAAGGTGGCGTCTCTACGTCCTGGCCCAAAACTTTGATCTTCTTGATGCTGATCGTCAGTCCAAACTCCTTGCAGGCCAGGGAGAACCGATATACAAACTGCTGCAAGTGAATTTCATGATGGGATGTCAGCACAGCGTCATCAGCAAACAGCAACTCACAGACTAGGAACTGACTCATTTTGGTCTTGGCGCGCAGTCTTGCCAAGATGAACAGCTTGTCATCAGCTCTGGTATGCAGGTGGACACCCCCATCTGAGTCACTGAAAGTGTACAATAGCAGTATGGAGAAGAGTATGCGAATTGTAAAGGATGTGAGCTGTGAGGAGATTACAAGGAGGCTTCCAGGGGACTTGGACAGGATAAGTGAATGAAATGACAGATGGAATATAATATGAAGAAGTGTGAAGTTATCCACTTTGGTAGAATAAACAGAAAGACAGAGTATTTCTTAAATGGTGAGAGTTTGGGAAGTGTTGATGTCCAAAGGGACCTGGGTGTCCTTGTTCATGGGACACTAAAAGCTCGCATGCAGGTGCAGCAATCAATTAGGAAGGCAAATGGTATGTTGGCCTTAACACGAGGGGTCATGAGTACAGGAATAAAGATGTCTTGCTGCAATTGTATAGAGCCTTGGTGAGACCGCGCTGGAGTATTGTGTCCAGTTTTGGCTTCCTTATCTAAGGAAGGATATACATGCCATCGAGGGAGTGCAATGGAGGGTCACCAGACTAATCCCTGGGATGAGGAAACTGGGCTTGTATTCCTTAAAGTTTCATTTAAAAGGCCATTTAAAACTGAGATAGGGTGGAATTTCTTCATTCAGAGGGTGGTGAATCTTTGGAATTCTGTACCCCAGGGGTCTGTGGCAGCTCAATCATTGAGCATGTTCAAGACAGAAATTGATAGAAACCTTGATACTCATGACATCATGGGATATGGGGATAGAATGGGAAAGGGGCGTTGAGGCAGATGATCAGCCATGATCTAATTGAATGGCAGAGCAGGCTCGACGGGCTAAATGGCCTCCTCCTATGTTCCTCTGTTTCTAAGAGAGTTGTCACCAGGACACAGCCCTGCTTTACCCCACTGCTGATCTTGAAAGCATCTGATGTTGCTCCATGGTAACTGATGGAACTGTGCACGTTCTCGTGGAAAGAAGAGATGATGCCCAAGAGTTCAGGAGGGCAGCCTATGTTCCATCGCAGCTTGAAGAGCCCGTCTCTGCTGACAAGATCAAAGGCCTTGGTGATGTCTATAAAGACAATGTGGAGTGGTCTGGACTGTTCACAGTACTTCTCCTGTAACTGCCGAAGTGAGACAATCATGTCGACTGTCGATCTACCAGCTCTGAAGCTGCACTGAGACTCAGCATAGATGTGTGATGCCAGGGTCTGCAATCTGGTCAGAGCAATGTGAGCAAAGACCTTCCCCACAATACTTAGCAAGGAGATGCCTCAGTAATTGCTGCAGTCACTGTGATTCCTATATTTTTGTACAAGGTGACAATGTTTGCATCACGCATGTTTTCAGGCGCAGATCTCTCCTTCCAACAGAGACACAGAAGTTCATGGAGATGCTACAACTGTGCCGCTTTTCCACTTTTGATGATTCCAGGTGGAATACCATCATTTCCCAGTGCTTTATCACTGGCAAGACGGTCAATGGCGTTGTTGAGCTCTATTATAGTGGGCTCACTGTCCAGCTCCTCCATGACAGGGAAGTCTGGATTGCGCTGAGAGCTACTTCAGTGACAATGTTCTCCGTTATGTAGAGTTCAAGGTAATGTTCCACTCACCTTTCCATCTGCTTGTTAGGTTCAGTGATGATTGTCCCTGTCTTTGTCTTCAAAGGTGCTGATTTAGTTACTGCTGGGCCGGTTGCTTTCATAATTTTTTTTTTATTCATTCATGTGATGTGATCATCACTGGCTAAGCCAGCATTTATTGCCCATCCCTCATTTCCCATGAGAAGGTGGTGGTGAGCTGCCTTCTTGAACCGCTGCAGTCTATGTGAGGTAGGTACACCCACAGTGCTGTTAGGAAGGGAGTTGCAGGATTTTGACCCAGCGACAGTGAAGGAAAGGCGATATAGTTCCAAGTCACGATAGTGTGTGGCTTGGAGGGGAACTTGCAGGTGGTGGTGTTCCCATGAATTTGCTGCCCTTGTCCTTCTAGTTGGTAGAGGTTGCGGGTATGGAAGGTGCTGTCTAAGGAACCTTGGTGTGTTGAATTCCTTCATATGTCCCTCCAGCATCCCCCAGATTCAGCGGCAGATTGAATACTGTTGCAGTGTTTTAACCAGTATTGATTGGTGCAGTGCCGAGCAGTCCACAGAGACTTGTCTCTGGTAGTTCTGAGAGTGTCTAGAGTTTGTCTGCTGGGGACTGGTTTGTAGTTCATGAGGGCTCTCTTCTTAGTTATAGGTACTGACTCCATTTCAGTCCAATAAGCCTCAAACCAGTCAGCATTCCTCCCATCTCTTTTCCCGTGCAGAGTTATAGATGGTGGCGTGCAGATGGTTCCACTTTGACACCGCACTGAGTCCTTGGGTGTTTTCTGAAAGAGCCTGATCGAGGATGTTGAGGAACTCCTGGGTCCTTTCTGGATCAGTGGTTCGGCAAGTGTTGAAAAATGAAGGACCTTTCTTCTTGGATGGGTGAAGCTTCCTTGGCTGAAGCCTGACCTTGCTACACACCAGGGAGTGGTCAGTGTCACAGACAGCGCTGTGATAGCTGTGAGTGATGAGGACACTGCTGAGGGTGGTACATCTGGTGATGCTAAGTTCTAGCTGGTGCCAGTGGCGTGATCTTGGATGGCTCCAGGACACCTTGTGGCACAGCTTGAACTGGAAGTAGCTGTTTGTCACGCAGAGACCATGGTGACAGCATAGATCCAGCAACCTCTGTCCATTTTTGATCATCTTGTCAATCCCCTGGTGCCCTATGCTCGTTGGCCAAGCTATAGTCAGTACCCACACTTGCGTTGAAATCTCCTAGAAGATACAATCCCTCAGTGCTGGGAATTCTACTGATGGCAGCGTCAAGTGTCTCATAGAATTGATCCTTGACATCTGGGGTGGAGGTGAGTGTCGGGACATAGATGCACATGAGATTAACTGGGCCCACGCTTGTTGACACGTGAAGAGTATGAAGTCTCTCTGAGCCTACTGTGGGTGGTTCACTCATCACATGATGCGTGTTTTTTACTGTGAAACCCATGAGTTGCCTCTTGGGCTTTCCCCTGCCAGAAGAAGGTGTAGTGTTTCTCTTTGAGGGATCCACTTTGAACGAGTCTAGTTTCTTGCAGCACAGCAATGTCCACATTGAGCCTTGTGAGGTCCTTGTCGATCACAGCTGTCTTGTGTGTGTCATCAACCTGCAGAAGGTTGTCGGTAAGGCCAGGACACATGGTCCTTACATTCCAGCTTGTGATGCGAAGGACTGGTGTCTTCTTTGTTGAGTTTGTCTTGCCTGGTGCATAGATTATCGAACCGCCTGTTGAGAGATGACTCTCTGAGCTCCAAGCACCCATTGAAGCAAGTAGGTCGTGGCAGGACAGCAGTTAACTGAGTGGGTGGTAGCTATCCAATGAGACATGATGATCTCTCCCTCTGTCAGAAGTAACCCCTGGTGGTCATACTCTACACCAATTGAGTGAGAGCTTACAATCAGCAACTGTTTATTCCCGTGTTGTGCTAATGTTTAACCACAAAGCTGGAGTGTCCTCTCCAGGGCACAGGCCTGGGCAAATAGTATGGAGACACTGAGCATCAGGACACCCTCTCAGCATTGCGAGTATTGTCCAAAGGAAAGGAAAAAAAAGTACTGTTTGGTATTGCTCTGCTGTAGGAGTTGCTGGAAAACTACCTGATAAGTAACAGGTAACTGCCTAAGGGACTCCACTCCGGATTTACTGTCCAGGTTTACTCCCTAAGCCTTCTTCTCTCTCAAGCCATCCACAGGGAAGTGAGACATTTTGCCCATAGCTGGGGCTCTGTTTCTTGGCATCAGGATGGAACCACACGCCAGTGGGCCTGCATGACATGCACAAGGATATCACACACCGCCCCATCCCTGTGACAGCTCAGAGAGATACCCTGATGATAATGCACCCCACAGGAACATCACAAACAGCCCCCTCCCTAGGACAGCTCAGGGTCAGACACTGCACACACTGCAACAACAGTGACATTACTGTATTAGTCCCTCCATTCTGAAAAACAAGCATTCACCCTACTTTATGCTTTCTGTCCCTCAGCCAATTTTGTATCCCCGCTGCCACTGCCTCTTTAATCCCATCTGCTCGAATTTTGTTAACAAGTCTATTTTATGGTACTTTTTCAAACACAATTTTGAAGTGCAGACACACACCATCAACCTCACCACCCTGGTCAACTCTCTCTGAAACTTCATCAAAGAAATTAATTAATTATTTCAGACACAATCTTCTGTTAACCAATCTGTACTGGCTGTCATTTATTAGGCCATGTTCTACCAAGTGCCAGTTAATTTTCTCCTGGATATTTGTCTCTAAAAGTTTCCCCACCACCGACATTAGACTAACTGGTCTTTAGTTCCTGGGTTTATCTCTCTTTTTAAACAGGGCTGTAAAATTAGCAATCCTTGCAGACTTATCTTTCAGTTCTGGAAAGTCTATTGTGGACAATCTCTTTGGGCATGACTTTAACCAATTAAAGCAACAGGATACTTGATTAGTAAGTCCAGAACTTTTATTGAGAGTAAAATAGTGCTTAATAATTGAAAGCAAAATTATCTTTAACAAACTTGGACAATATAACTTTACTGCTCCAGCAGGTGTGTGGACTGGTCGAGCTTGGCCTCAGAGTGTCACGGTCCTCTTTGTCCAGTCTAGATCCCTCATCAGGTGGAGAACTTGGTTGATGATCTGAGCCTTTACCCCTGAGATCTTCTAGTGTTCCTGCGCACTGAAACCTTACAAAATCCCTACTTTTAACCCCTGGATTGCCATCACACCACCTTGCAAAATAATATTTGGTCCGAGCTGTTGCTAGGTACATTTAATAAGTTCTTAATGATGTCTTCCACTAACAGTCACCTGTCCTCAGAATCTCAGACATGAGTACAATGGAGTGGTTTCACACTGTCTCCCAATATGAACTGAAACAAGTTTCCTATTCATTAAATCGAGACTCTTGAAGGTCACGATGTACCAGACCATGGGTTTTATCAGGTGTCCTAGAAAGGTCCATTGTTTGAAAACGTTTCGCTGAAACTGCCTTTTCCCACACAGACACAGAAACTCACAGTAATTAGATTGAACTAACTTTAAATGAAAACCCATTCTCTCTAAAATGTTTATTGATTCATTATTTATAACTCAATCAAGGTTCATTACCTTTACAAACATCTGTTTCATGATGGGTAGCTACTCATTAATTATACAGGATATAAATGTTAGTACTGAACACAAAATGGCTCCTTTGGTCATGTGTTAATTGTAAAATGGCTTCCTTGACCTGATTAGTTATGACAACAGATACATTATAAAAATGGTCAAGTTAAACTGAGATCGAACTACCTAAGCTTACCTGCATCCTCCAGTCCTCTGGCATCATTCCCAGAGAAAGGAGGATTGAAAGATTGTGGCTCAAGTCTCCACTATTTCCACCCTTACTTCCCTCAGCAACCCAGGATGCAGCCCATCCAGACCGGGTGACTTTTCTACTGTGAGCACTGCTAACCTTGTAATTATCTCCTCTTTATCTATTTTCATCCCCTCCAATTTCTCCACAACCTCCTCCTTTACTGTGACATTTGCACAATCTGCTTGTTTTGTGATGAAAGATTAAATGTACTTAATTAGTGCCTCAGTCACACCCTCTGCCTCCACAGGATCTCCTAATTGACCCACCCTTTCTTTGACTGTCCATATGTTGGTAAAAGACTTCAGTGTTCCCAGTTATGTGACCTGCTAATCTTTTCTCATACATTCTCTTGCTGATCTCATTTCCTTTTTCAGCTCTCCTCTGTACTTTCTGTATTCTGCTTGTTTCTCCTGCATATGAATCCTCACATGATTTCTGTATTAATGGTTTTCGAACTATTTTGTTGAAGGATTGAGTTTTGTAAATTTCTCCCTAGCTCCCCTCATGGTCAGGCAGAAAGTTTAACTGCTGTGTTTTCAAACAGCAACAGCTTTATTTGAAAAGCCATTATGACAGGATTCCGGGTTTTAATCCAGTCACAAATCTGGTTCTGATGTCTTGTGGCTCCAGCTGTCACATGACCTTTCAGAGGATGACCTCATAATTGACCATGTCATGGAGCTGTGGGTTGATGCTTAAATCGTTTCAAAATAATTTTCAAGAAGGACAATCAAAATAAATCGATATATAAAAGGTAGATTTTGTGAATTTGTGCTCCCAGTGGAAATTCCTGCAGAGTCTGCTGGTTTTCATATCCCCAATTTCCCACAGGAAGCTCTGTGCTCGGAGTCTGTATTCCTTACATCAACATTACACAGAATCATTTCATGGGAGACCCCAGTGTGAATTGTCGACAGGTGGGCCAGTTTTAACTTTCAAAGTAACACAGAAGCAAAATACTGCAGATACTGGAAATCTGAAATAAAAACAGAAAATGCTGGAAATACTCAGCAGGTCTGGCAGCATCTGTGGAGAGAGAAACAGAGTTTACGTTTCAGATCTGTGATCTTTCATCAGAACTGAGCTGAAATTGTCTTAGGGACTGAGATTGTGGAATCAATTTCAGGGTCAAAGACATTGTACTCTGTCAGGATAGGAAGATGGAGATTATTAAGTATAGTGCAAAAATATAGATGCTTATACATTATTTGAATCAACATTGATTTAAACTTTGTGCTCACGAATCCTATCTTTTGATCAAAATGACACTGATAACAATGGAAAAAGCAACACATGCATTTCACGACCACAGGACTTTGTAAAGCCTTTTACAGCCAATGAAGGACTTTCCAAGTGTTGTCACTGTACAGTACAATACAATACCCAACAATAAGGATATTTCACATTCGAGTCACGCAAGTGCCAGGCAATGACCATCTCAAACAAGAGAGAATCTAACCATCTCCCCTTGACGTTCAACAGCATTACGTTTGCTGAATCTCCCACTATCAACATCATGGGGGTTACCATTGACCAGAAAATGAACGGCAGTAGCCATATAAATATCATGGCTACAAGAGCAGGTCAGAGACTAGGAATCCTGCGGCGAGTAACTCACCTCCTGACTCCCCAAAGCCTGTCCACTATCTACAAGGCACAAGTCAGGAGTGTGATGGAATACTCTCCACTTGCCTGGATAGGTGCAGCTCCAACAACACTTCAGAAGCTCAACGCCATCTGGGACAAAGCAGCCCACTTGATTGGCACCTCATTCACAATATTCACTCTCTCCATCACCGATGCACTGTGGTAGCAGTGTGCACCATCCACAAGATGCACTGCAGCAAGGCAGCAAGCCTCCTTAGACAGCACCTTCCAAACCCGTGACTTCTGCTACCTAGAAGGACAAGGGCAGCAGATGCGTGGGAACACCACCACCTGCAAGTTCCCCTCTAAGTCATACAACATCCTGAATTGGAAATATATCACTGTTCTCTTACTGTTGATGGGTCAAGATCCTGGAACTCCCTTCCGAACAGCATCACATCGACTGTAGTGGTTCAAGAAGGCAGCTCACCACCACTTTCTTCAGGGAATTAGGGATGGGCAATAAACAAAATTAAAGTCAATAAAAAAGACAATAATTCCCAAAACTAGAAAATACATATGAAAATGAAAATATAATAAAGCACAGTCAGCATGGATTTCAAAAAGAAAGACTTGATTAACCTTATCTTTGAAGAATCAACAGCAAGAGTAATACAGCAGATGTTGAAGAGTTTAAGTTAATAAAGCCTCATCCTTTTTTGTGTTGAAACCAACAAATTGTGGGTGAACAAACAAGCACACTAACTGACAGAGCTGCATGTTGTGCTTTCTAAATTACCCGAAAGCAGGGTGTTAATGAGTTAAATCTTCAAGTTGCTGCAACCAGAACAGCCATTGTCCACGATCAGTTTTACTGTTGCAAACATCGGGTGGAACATTCATTGTGAATCGATAGAAACAGTCTGGTCCTGCACACTGCAGACACATCCACGTCATCACCAACCAACTCGCCTACAATTGATGCAGTTATTTGACTTTTCCCCATTAGCTCCATGGAATTAATTTTCAAAGATTTTAATTCGAAGAAGTTTTGTTAATATTCAGCCCTTCAGAAGAAACCATTCCCTGGCCACAGTGGAGAAAGCATTGAATATAAAACAGTAGACTACCAGGTAACACAGTGAAAGCTTATCAGCGAATCTATAATTGCTTAGTATTCTTACTTTTGCTCTTGCTATTCGGTTTTTCATCCTTTTCAGCTCCTGACTGTGGATATTATTGTGATTAAATGTGAAAAGATGCACTGTGTCTCAGCCCCGTTATATTGACTCTTTCTCTGTACAGTGCTGCATACACTCAGATACTGACAGTGTCTCTCCCTCCCTCAACTTTCCAGCCCTGACGGTGCAGAAAGCGCTGCTCAAAGTTACACAGTCTGACTATTTGCAGTTGATTAGTGAGAGATTATTAACGTATCCTTCTGCAGCGCTGCCTCGGTTAATAACAGCAGATCGAAGTCACATTTCAGATACAGAAACAGACGCATCAATTATTCACTCTTTCCCAGACTGAGTGAGGCCGGGACAAGCAGCAACATTCCGGCCCCACACTCTGCAATTACCCAGCACCAGTGGAAAGCAGTGAATACAGATTCAATCAGTGGGTTAATGTCCATTACAGGGATGCAAGATTCCACAGCCCAGGATAAACATCCCCATACACCGAGAACAAGCTCAGGAAAACCCGGGGGAGTTAATATCCCAATCACTGAGCATTCCAGTAACATTGAACAAGTTATGAACTGAGTGAACTTTCAAAGTACAGAAGTGATGATGAGGTCAAAAAGGTCTGAACAGTTGAGGTGACTGAGCGGTTTCAGCTTCTCTGTTCAGGTTGCAGCTTTCACTGGAGGCATGTGTTTAAATCCCACTTCTGACAACTTGATTTTCAGTTACTTTACAGAGTTTCCTTGAAGGTTTGAGGTGGACTAAATTCTGAAGAACTGTTTCTAACTGCTGAACGGTCCATAACGAAAGTTACAGATTTAAGGTGACTCACAAAACCAGAAGGAACATGAGGAAAAATTCCTTTCTGCAACGTGTGGTTAGCATTTCAGTTATGTGGATAGATTGGAGAAGCTGGGGTTGTTCTCCTTAGAGAGGAGATTTGATAGAGGTGTTCACAATCATGAGGGGTCGTGACAGACCAGATTGAGAGAAACTGTTGGTAGAAGGATTGAGACTCAGGTAAAAGCTGTGGCTCAGTTGGTCACACACACCTCTAAATCACAAGCGTCTGGGTTCAGATTTCACAGCTGACACTCCAGTGCAGCACTGAGGGTGTTGAAGGTGCTGCCTTTCAGGTGTGATGTTAAACCAAGACCTGGTCTGCATGTTTGGGTGAATGTAAAAGATCCCATGCTGCAATTTCAAACATGTGAAGAGCAAAAGTTGCAGGTTCCGGGATTTAGATGTTTCAGTAAGAACAGAGAAGATGGGAACAGAGGGGAGGGGGGTGGGTGTGGCATTGTTAATCAAGGAGAGTATTACAGCGACAGAAGGGATGTTTGAGGACTCGTCAACTGAGGTAGTATGGGCCGAGGTTAGAAACAGGAGAGGTGAGGTCACCCTGTTGGGAGTCTTTTATAGACCTCCAAATAGTTCCAGAGATGTAGAGGAAAGGAAAGCGAAGATGATTCTCGACAGGGGCGAGAGTAACAGGGTAGTTGTTATGGGGGACTTTAACTTTCCAAATATCGACTGGAAATACTATAGTTCGAGTACTTTAGATGGGTCAGTTTTTGTCCAGTGTGTGCAGGAGGGTTTTCAGACACAGTATGTAGACAGGCCAACCAGGGGCAATGCCACATTGGATTTGGTACTGGGTAATGAACCCGGCTAGGTGTTAGATTTAGATGTAGGTGAGCACTTTGGTGATAGTGATCACCATTCGGTTAGGTTTACCTTAGCGATGGGCAGGGACAGGTATATACCGCAGGGTAAAAATTATAGCTGGGGGAAAGGAAATTATGATGCGATTAGGCAAGATTTAGGATGCGTAGGATGGGGAAGGAAACTGCAGGGGATGGGAACAATCGAAATGTGGAGCTTATTCAAGGAGCAGCTACTGCGTGTCCTTGATAAGTATTTACCTGTCAGGCAGGGAGGAAGTTGTCGAGCAAGGGAGCCGTGCTTTACGAAAGAAGTTGAAGCGCTTGTCAAGAGGAAGAAGAAGGCTTATGTTCGGATGAGACGTGAAGGCTCAGTTCGGGCGCTTGAGAGTTACAAGCTAGCCAGGAAGGATCTAAAGGGAGAGCTAAGAAGAGCAAGGAGAGGACACGAGAAGTCATTGGCGGATAGGATCAGGGAAAACCTTAAGGCTTTCTATAGGTATATCAGGAATAAAAGAATGACTAGAGTTAGATTAGGGCTAATCAAGGATGGTAGTGGGAAGTTGCGTGTGGAATCAGAGGAGGTAGGGGAAGTGTTAAATGAATATTTTGCGTCAGTATTTACAGTCGAGAAAGAAAATGTTGTCGAGGAGAATACTGAGATTCAAGCTACTAGGCTAGACGGGATTGAGGTTCACAAGGAGGAGGTGTTAGCAATTTTGGAAAGTGTGAAAATAGATAAGTCCCCTGGGCCAGATGGGATTTATCCTAGGATTCTCTGGGAAGCTAGGGAGGAGATTGCAGAGCCTTTGTCCTTGATCTTTATGTCGTCATTGTCGACAGGAATAGTGCCGGAAGACTGGAGGATAGCAAATGTTGTCCCCTTGTTCAAGAAGGGGAGTAGAGACAGCCCTGGTAATTATAGACCTGTGAGCCTTACTTCGGTTGTGGGTAAAATGTTGGAAAAGGTTATAAGAGACAGGATTTATAATCATCTTGAAAAGAATAAGTTCATTATCGATAGTCAGCACGGTTTTGTGACGGGTAGGTCGTGCCTCACAAACCTTATTGAGTTTTTCGAGAAGGTGACCAAACAGGTGGATGAGGGTAAAGCAGTGGATGTGGTGTATATGGATTTCAGTAAGGCGTTTGATAAGGTTCCCCATGGTAGGCTATTGCAGAAAATACGGAAGTATGGAATTGAAGGTGATTTAGAGCTTTGGATCAGAAATTGGCCAGCTGAAAGAAGACAGAGGGTGGTGGTTGAAGGCAAATGTTCATCCTGGAGTTTAGTTACTAGTGGTGTACCGCAAGGATCTGTTTTGGGGCCACTGCTGTTTGTCATTTTTATAAATGACCTGGAAGAGGGTGTAGAAGGGTGGGTTCGTAACTTTGCGGATGACACTAAGGTCGGTGGAGTTGCGGATAGTGCCGAAGGATGTTGCAGGGTTCAGAGGGACATAGATAGGCTGCAGAGCTGGGCTGAGAGATGGCAAATGGAGTTTAATGCGAAAAAGTGCGAGGTGATTCACTTTGGAAGGAGTAACAGGAATGCAGAGTACTGGGCTAATGGGAAGATTCTTGGTAGTGTAGATGAACAGAGAGATCTTGGTGTCCAGGTGCATAAATCCCTGAAGGTTGCTACCCAGGTTAATAGGGCTGTTAAGAAGGCATATGGTGTGTTAGCTGTTATTAGTAGGGGGATCGAGTTTCGGAGCCACGAGGTCATGCTGCAGCTGTACAAAACTCTGGTGAGACCGCACCTGGAGTATTGCGTGCAGTTCTGGTCACCGCATTATAGGAAGGATGTGGAAGCTATGGAAAGGGTGCAGAGGAGATTTACTAGGATGTTGCCTGGTATGGAGGGAAGGTCTTACGAGGAAAGGCTGAGGGACTTGAGGTTGTTTTCGTTAGAGAGAAGGAGGAGGAGAGGTGACTTAATAGAGACACATAAGATAATCAGAGGGTTAGATAGGGTGGATAGTGAGAGTCTTTTTCCTCGGATGGTGATGGCAAACACGAGGGGACATAGCTTTAAGTTGAGGGGTGATAGATATAGGACAGATGTCAGAGGTAGTTTCTTTACTCAGAGAGTAGTAGGGGCGTGGAACGCCCTGCCTGCAACAGTAGTAGACACGCCAACTTTAAGGGCATTTGAGTGGTCATTGGATGGACATATGGATGAAAATGGAATAGTGTAGGTCAGATGGTTTCACAGGTCGGCGCAACATCGAGGGCCGAAGGGCCTGTACTGTGCTGCAATGTTCTAATTCTAATTCTAATTCTAATTCTAATTATCCCTGGTGTCATGATCAATATTTGCCCCTCAATCAGATCAGTTGGTCATTATCATATTGCTGTTTTTGGGTATTAGCTGCTGCATTTCTGACATTACAACAGTGATTACACTTCAAAAGTATTTCATTGTTTACAAAGTGCTTTGATATGTCCAGTGGTCTTGAAAGGTGCTATATAAATGCAAGTATTTTCTTTCTTTATCACAACACATTGCTGTGTAAAAAATGGTTCTTCATGTCACCTCTGGTTCTTCTGCCAATCACCTGATATCTGTGTCCTCTGCTTACTGACCCTTTTACCACTGGAAACAGTTTCGCCTGATTTAAAATGATTTTGAACAAATGTGTCAAATCTCTTCTGACCTTTCTCTGCTGCAAGGAGAACAACCCCAGCTTCTCCAATCTCTCCACATAACTGAAATCCCTCACCCTGCTACCATTGTGGTCAATCTCTTTTTTATTCTTTCATGGGATGTGGGCATTGCTGGCAAAGCCAGCATTTATTGCCCATCCCTAATTTCCATTGGGAAGGTGGTGGTGAGCCGCCTTTTTGAGCCATTGCAATACCTGCTGTTAGGAAGGGAGTTCCAGGATGTTGATCCAGTGACAGTGAAGGAATCATGATATAGTTCCAAGACAGGATGGTGTGTAGCTTGGAGGGGAACTTGCAGATGGTGGTGTTGCCATTCATCCAATGTCCTTCTAGGTGGTCGAGGTCGTGGTGGATGGAGTGCTGATCAAGTGAGCTGCTTTGTCCTGGATGGTGTTGAGCTTCTTTGGTGTTGTTGGAGCTGCACTCATCCAGGCAAGTGAGGAGCCTTTCATCATACTCCTGACTTGTGTCTTGGAGATGGTGGACAGGACGTGAGTGATTCACAGTAGAATTCCCAGCCTCTGACCTGCTCTTGAAGCTATGGTATTTATATGGCTGTTCCAATTCAGTTTCTGTTCATTGGCAAACCCCGGGATGTTGATAGTGAGGGATTCAGCAATGATAATGCCATTGAATGTCAAGGGGAGATAGTTAGATTCTCTCTTGTTGGAGATGATAATTTTGGGAATTGATAGGAAGCTGCTTCATGGTTGGTGGAACAAACGCCCGCCATTGGGGTGGAGCCAACAGCTGCATCCGTCCAATAACAGACAGAGTGGAAGTACTGTATCAGGCCTTGTTAGCTCAGTTGGTGGAGCATGAGACTTTTAATCCCAGGGTCTTCGATTTGAGACCCATGTTGTGTGGTTGTTCTTCCCTTTTTCAGACTTCATCAGCAGAGAGTTCAAGGAGTGTGTCTGGTCCATTTCCCACACATCTGCCCTCCCCTTTTCCCATCCCTCCCTGAAACGCCACAGGTTTCCCCTTGTCCTTACTTTCCACCCCACCTGCCTCCACATCCAAAGGATTATCCTCCGCCATTTCCACCACCTCCAGCGTGATGCCACCACCAAATGCATCTTCCCCTCCCCTGTCAGCATTCTGAAAGGATCGTTCCCTCCGCAACACTCTGGTCCACTCCTCCATTAACCCCAATACCTCGACCCCTTCCCACGGCACCTTCCCATTCAATCGCAGGAAGTGTAATAGCTTCCCTTTTACCTCCTCTCTCCTCACTATCCAAGGCCCCAAACACCCCTTTCAGGTGAAGCAGCGATTTACTTGTACTTCTTTCAATTTAGTGTACTGTATTTTCTGTTCACAATGCGGTCTTCTCTAAATTGGGGAGACCAAACACAGATTAGCTGACCGCTTTGTAGAACACCTCCACTCAGTCCGAAAGCATGACCCTGAGCTTCTGGTTGCTTGCCATTTCAACACATCCCCCTGCTCTCATGTCAACATTTCTGTCTTTGGCCTGCTCCAGTGTTCCAGTGAACATCAACGCAAGCTCGAGGAACAGCACCTGATCTTTCGATTCGTCACTCTACAGCCTTGTGGACCGAACCTTGAGTTCAATAACTTCAGAACATGACTGGTGTCAGTAAAACCCCCCCAACCCACCTGCCAAGACTGAGGCACACATGATTTTTGCCACATGAACATTAAAACTTAAAATTGCAAGCGCCTGCCTGGAAAGAATTTTGCATAGTAACAAACAGTATTGAAACAAAGGGACGCAGTCTTTTGCTTCCCCAAGACACAGCAGAAGTGGTCAGACCAGTTTTAGTCACATGACTAGTTGGCTGTTGGTTTTTTGAACTTGCCACAGATTTGAACTCAGAACACCATGTGCTCCCGGATGGGGCAGACCCTCTCCAGTCCTGCCTGCCTCCATCTCTTTCCCACAGAACTGAACCTTGTGAAAACATGTGAATCTCAAAGAGAGAAAAGTCTCCAACATGTACAAGGTTTAAGTAGAATACTGGGCCCTACGAAATGCAAGAATTACCTACAAAAGTGCTATACCGTGAGCTCGAAGCACCGTAACAAGATATTGCCTCAAACTGTTCCACTTTATCTTTTATTTTTTCTGTCCCCGCTGCATCTGTATATCACGTGTGCATGCTAGCATGGGTACATCGTATGTTTGTAGGCCTGAACCGTATTAAAGTTTAAGCAAGTTTAATAAGTTTCACTTTTCTTCTTTAAACCAAAGAAAGCCTGTTTGTGTTCATTTCTTTGCATTATAATTGGAAAGCTGTGAACAAGGATTCACAAAAGGGGGAGCACAAAACACAGTGTGTTTAAAACCATGTGCCTGTTTTTCATGTAGTCAGAGCTGCTCATTATTCTGCTACTAACACTCTCTCTGGACAAATGCTTTGTCTTTGACCACAAGCATTAACGGACTCTTTGCCTTTGTCCCAGGACAACTTTGTTATTTAATCTTTCCTGCCCTCTGCCCTATCAAACACCTTCCCCTTTGTTCTCTCCCACAGGCCCCTCTCCTTCACTTGTTTAAAACCTAATTCTTTTCTAACCTTTGCCAGTTCTGATGAAAGGTCACAGACTTGAAACTTTAACTCTGTTTCTCTCTCCACAGATGCTGCCAGACCTGCTGAGTATTTCCAGCACCTTTGTTTTTATTTCAGATTTCCAGCATATGCAGTATTTTGCTTTTACTATATCAGAAAGTCTCTCCTTGATTCAGGACTCTTACGTCTCTCCAGCGTCTCGCTGCTAAAGATTGAACTTTATCTCATTTCACTCTCATCTCTGGGTCAGTGTGGATCAGTGGGATTTCTGGCTGTCTCCTGCTTCACATTCCATCAGTGCTGAGAAAACAATGGGAAATATTACTCATGTTGTGTTCTGTAAATTTTGACAAACACTTGAATGTAAATATTGTCTTCCAAAGCAATGAGCGAAGGCTGGTTTTAGTGTGTGGCTGAAATAGATCAGCTGGATTTGCATTGCACTAAAAATCGCAGTTCTTGGTTCAATCCCAGGTTTTGGCACTTTCAACCTCTCCTGTGTCTTTTTCTTTGGCTCCAATTGTCAAGCTGCATGATTTACTCTGAAATTAGCACCAGAGAATCAAGGCACCAGCAAGCATGAGGAGCTGAAATTAGCACAGATCGAAACCACTTAATACTTCTGACTGAAGATGGTTGCAAATGCTTCAGTTTTGCCTTTTGCACTGACGTGCTCGGCTCCACCATCATTGAGGATGTGGGTGTTTTTGGAGCCTCATCATCTGGTTAGTTATTAAATTATCCACCACCATTCACGACTGGATGTGGCAGGACTGTGGAGCTGTGATATGATCATGAAGGAGATATCCGTGCGTGGAGTGGCAGGATGTATGGAGAGTGATCCTGAAGAGGGTGTCCGAGCCTGGAGTGGAAGCTTTCCATGGAGGTGCAGGAGTAGGCCATTCAACCCCAATGTTTTATAAAGGTTTAGTATAACTTATTTGCTTTTACTCTATGCCTCTATGAATAAAGCCAAGTGTCCTGTTTGCTTTCAGCAACATTTTCAAACCTTCTAAGATTGGTGCACATTGTCTCATTCTTCCTCCCAAACTTTATCACTTTACACTTCTCTGTGGAAAATTTTATCTGCCATGTGAAAGCCCATTTTGACAGTTTTTTTTATCTTCTCCTGAAGTGTGTTACTGTCACTGGCATAAGACGAAATTCCCCAGCATTCTTTGATGCAATCTCCATGGAGAGAGCAATCTTACACGCTAGCTGAAATGTAGGATTTTGCGTGTTTAGTATCTTTTCTCATCCACCAATATAAGCACAAATCTGTCTCATAATGTACGGTCTAAGAATGTGCCAAAGTTGCAATGTAGTGATAAATTCTTCAGTTCCACAATGTACTCACGAACTATTTCACTACTTTTCTGCTTTCTGGTTCCAAATTTCTAGCTTGCCGTGATCTCTAGTGGCTTCGGGTTAAAATGTTCCTCCAACTTGGTGATGATTGTTTTGAATTCACATCTTTTGCCTTGATGGGAGCAGGAAGATTTGTTAGCATGTCATACACTTCCAGGATAATTTACATTCGCAAAATTACTTTCTTGCCCTCAAGAATTGCCTTATTCTGAGTCTTGACCTCTTCACTTTCACCTTCAAGTTCCAAAATGTTATTTGCTCTGAAAAACATGTCCATTCTTTCAATGTATGAACTGAATGGTTCTAGAGCCCTCTCATAAGTTCCAAGCCTTCTGATGTATCCCTTGGGTGCAACCATATTGTCCCAAATAATCACTTTGAATCTGATGCACACGAAGACCCTGCGGTAAAGGCCTGCTCATTTATGAAATTGAAACCCGACCCGGTCCGACCTGACCACATCCAACCTGAACCTGACCCGGGCCCGAGTCCTTTGATTTTTTTCCCGCACCCGACCTGAACCGACCCGACTACCATAATAAAGTTAATTATATCAAACGTAGCTTGTCCAAATGTTGTGATCCTCCATTCCGAAAGCTGGCTATTCCAGCGGAATCATGCAGAAGTTCCCTCCCTGAGCAAGGCAGCACTGTGTCCGCCTCCAGCCCGACCCGTCACGAACCCGAATGCCGGACACGGAAGAGAGACCCGACCCGAACCCGACACATGTCATCGGGTCTGGTCGGAGTCGGGTCGGGTAGCCATGCTTTACCCTAGGGCATCTCATTCAACTGAGGAGACAGTCTGTAGCACAGGCTTCACACAATCCACCCAAAATCTCCACCATCTGAGCAGGTAGGTCACCAGGAGCTGGCTGTTCTTATTCACTGCAGTCCCTGCTGCTGTTTGCTGCCTATATTTACAGACTTTTATCTCATCCTCATCACCATTTTCTCCAATATATTCAGGGGGCATCAGCAGAGAAAATGGAGACCAAATGCGACAAGTGCAAGGAAATGTTTATTTACAATATTACATCATAAACATAATATACAAAAACATTACATGTGTGAAACACGTCCCGATCAAGATGTGTCTGAACAAATGGATCCCCTCACAATAAACACTGTCACCTTTCAATGTTTAGCAGACGAGTGTGAGGGCCAGATGTGTGTGATTCCCACAGTAATGTGTTTGTTCAAAGTTCAGGAAAAGATGGAGATATGAATAATTTGCAGGGAAATCTTTGAAGCATATCTCCATGTCTCTCACTCACAAAGATCTGCAAACTTGTGGATTCAGAAAGAACCCAGAGACAGATAGTCCTGCAATAACCTGTAACTCCAGGAAAGGATGTGTTCGAGATTTTGCCCTGTAGCTTAGTTGGTTAAAGCCTCTGTCTAATAAACAGCAGAACCTAACTTCAAACCCCAACAAAGCCTCACTGCAGTGAAGAAACGGAAAGTTATGATTTAAAGATTACTCTGTCAATCATTCACATCTCTGTCTTCCCCTGAACTTCGAGTTCAAATTTGTTTGTGAAGTTGAGTGACACGTTACGAAAGCACAGTCTTTGTCTTTGTGAAAGAAGTGATTTGGGAATGGCTGTTTGAAACTGTCCCTCCTTGCACAGAAATTCAGTGCAAATACTCAAATCACCCACAATTTCCACGAGAGAAATTTGTTCACAATTGCATTTGACGTGAAACCGCCTCAACATTAATCTCACTGAAGCAGAGTGTGACCATGTTGTATGTTTCAGAATGTTGGTGCCGTTATTTGTCGCTTTTAACCGAGACTGGGACACAACGCAAGGTTGATCCAAGGTTGGAATATATTATCATTCAGGAGCAAGAAAAATCAAAAGGAACCGAATAAGAAAACCCAGTCTCCAGATTTGAGAATCTGTAGATCCGCTTTGGGAAAGTGAATCAGAGCAGAATGAAGGGTGAACTGTCCGACTGCCCAGAAGAGATGAAGACACAACTCAGTCAGCACGTTCCCCTGGTTCATGATGCTGGAACATTCCTCTCACAGAAATGATTCAACCCGATGACAAACATTCTTACAGCTGATAAATTATGCTAATGATTGAAGGACTTTCTCATGTGGTTACCTAGTGGTAAGAAGATATTAAACTTAGTTTCAATCAATCCAGCTGCGATGAACTTTGAATTTTTCTGCCTTTTATAAACATTATTTGTAGGGTCTCAGTGACAATGTTCAGTGTTGATGAGAGTGGGGTCTGGGTGAGCATCTGCTGAGCGTGACAGGGTCAGGACTGGATGCAGGAAGTTCTCTGACAGTCTCTCTCTCTCTCTCTCTGATGGGTTTGAGTTGGTTCACAACTGGCAGCTGTTGGTGTTTCGATAAATGAAGGAAGTTCCCTCGAACCATTTTTTTTTGATTCACAGAGTAGTATAAGGATGTGAAGGGTTAATGCTGAAGACAGTGGGATCAACCTCTCCCACTGTCAGAGTGATGATGTAACAGTCACATGGGATGAGGTTTGGGAGAAGAGAGAGCAGCACCAAGGATGCTAGCTTAGCAGGCTTGATGAGTGTGTATATAGTATTGTGTAAATTAGAAAAGAGTTCTTAGTTCGTTCAGCAGGAAATGTGTCCAGATAATATCAAGAAACTCACAATTTTATTATTCAGGAGTCGGAACACAGATATTAACTCCAAGTTACAGTTCTGGGTTCATTTAACAAAAAAAATAGAGAATAATATTGCTGACTGATTGAAATTCCCCAGTGAACAGACAGTTAAACAGTTGGGACATCCTTCGATCCAAGGTTTTGGCAGCATTTGCAACTTTTGCAACTTTTTTTAATCCAGCTTTGATGGACGAGTGAAAAAACTGAAAAAACTGAACAGTTCCATTCTTCCTTCTTCCCTTCTTTCCATCAGTTTCTCTTTTCTGTCCCAGATCAATATAATGATGAGAATCCCAATTTAATCTGCTGTTTCTGGTGTTTTATCCATTCCAATCAAAATTCAACATTCCAATCAAATCTATTTGTTATTCCACAGTGTCTCTCCATGTGTTTTATTCTGTTGTATTCTCTCATAGTCTGTTTGATGATCAATGTTACATCTCACTCTCTGTTCTGGTGAAGATCAGAAGCAGTGATATCTGTTTACACCGCCTGACAAGTCGGCTGAGGCTGTGCCTCGCTGATCACGTGGAGATGAAGCAATTCTTCCAGTCAGTTAGTTCAGTTGTCATTTCATGAGAAATTCGAAGTCATCATGACTTCGTCAGTGACCTAATGGTTCAGGTGTCTGAGTGATGTTAATCATGCTGTGATCAAATGATTGCATGTTCCAGTCTTTCCGTGGTGGGTTTTCACACTGAGTAGAAACGTGTTGGACATGGTCTGGAAATGTTTCACACCGCTCCATTCCCAACAGGCCATGACCTGATGTGATGGAAATTTCATTTACTGACAGAAGCTACATTTCCATGATTGCACATCTGGCTGCACAGTCAGGATCTGTGTGAAGGTGACGGTTGTGCTTCTATTACTTGCCAGGTGCCGAGGTGGCTGAGAGGTTAAGGTGATGGACTGCTAAACCATTGTGCTGTGCACGCGTGGGTTTGAATCCCATCCTTGTCGTTAGATTATCAACTGCCTGTTGCGTTCTTGTTTACAGCTTCAATGTGAAGTCGGCCTGGAAACCTGTTCTTGTCAGTATCTTGACGGTGGTTCCAGAATTGTTTATACTTTATTAAAATTGAGACAGACAATTGGAATTCATCACCCAAATTGGACTGGAATGAAGATCAAATAGGGATCACGAAATGGAGCAGGATTTTCCCTCCCCTCCTTCCTTCCTTCCATCTTTACTTTCTCTGGATTTACACCAAGTGAACGACTAACGGGAAAAGCAAATGGCGAGGGAGCAGAAGCAGAACATTATCCTTTCGCAAGAAATTTATTTTCAAATCTTCTTGATAGATTAAGTGAGTGAGTAATGTTTTGGCAGATGGAGTTTAAAATGAGGGGTCATCTAGTACCTACGAAAGATAGATCAGAGTGTTTTCTGTTAAGTGGTGAGATGATAGAAACTGCAGAGGTGCAGAGACCCAAGTACGGAATCACTAAAAGCTAGTGGACTGGTAGAAAAATAATGTGAAAAGTGAACGGAATATGAAGATTGGAACTCATGTTGTAGTTATATAAAGCTCTGTGCTCCTGAAGTAAATGTCCAAGCCCAGATTGTGGGGAATCTGTGGGGAGTGATTTGTTTTTTATTCATTAATGGGCGCGAGTATCGCTGATAAGGCTGGCATTGATTACCCATCCCTAATTGCCCTTGAGAATGTGGTGGGGAGCTGCCTTCTTGAACTGATGCAGTCCATATGGTGCAGGAACACCCACAGTGCTATTGGGGAGGGAGTTCCAGGATTGTGACCCAACAACAGTGAAGAAATGGCGATATAGTTCCATGTCAGGTTGGTGAGTGACTTGGAGGGGAACCTGCAGGTAGTGAGTTCCCATGCATCTGCTGCCCTTGTCCTTCGAGGTGGTAGTGGTCACGGGTTTGGAAGGTGCTGTTGAAGGATACTTGGCGAGATACTGCAGTGCATATGGAGATGGTACACACTGCAGCCACTGTGTACTGGTGGTGGAGGAAGTGAATGTTTAAGGTGGTGGGTTAGGTGCTGATCAAGTGGGCTGCTTTCTCCTGGATGGTGTTGAGCTTCTTGAGTGTTGTTGAATGGGATGTATTCCATCCCACTCCTGACTTGTGCCTTGTACATGGTGGACAGGATTTGAGGTGGCAGGAGGCGAGATACTTGCTGTAGAATTCCTAATCTCTGACCTGCACTTATAGCTGCAGCATAGATGTGACTGGTCCAGTTTAGTTTCTGGTCAATGGTAACCCCCAAGATGTTGATGGTGGGGGATTCAGTGATGATTATGCTGCTGAATATCAAAAGGTAGATGGTTTGATTCTCTCTCAATGGAGATGTTCACTGCTGAGCACTTGTGTGGCCAGAAGGTTGCTTGTCACTTATCAGCTCAAGCCTGAAGTTTGTACAGGTCTCGCTGCTTGTGGGCACAGACTGCTTCAGAATCTGAGGAGTTGTGAGTCATCAGCGAACATTCCCACTTCTGACTTATGTTGAAGGGAAAGTGATCAATGAAACAGCTGAGGATGTTTGGGCCGAGGACACTACCCTGAGAAAGTCCTGAGGCAGTGTCCTGGGCTGAGATGATTGGCCTCCACTAACCACAACCATCTTGCTTTGTGCGAGGTATGACTCCACCAAGTGGAGAGTTTTCCCCTTGATTCTCATTGAGTTCGGGATCCTTGATGCCACACTCACTCAAGGGCAATCACTCTCACCTCTCCTCTAGAACTCCACTCTTTTGTGTCTGTTTGGACCAAGCTGCAATAAAAAATAAGAACAGAAGAAATATTAGCAGGAGTAGGCCATTTGGCCCCTCGAGCCTGCTCCACCATTCAATAGGATCATGGCTGACCTGATCATGGCCTCAACCCCACTTTCTTGCCTGCCCCCCATAACCCTTGACTTCCTTGTAGATAAAACTCTGTCAAACTCAGTCTTGAAGACATTCAATGACCCAACCTCCACTCCTCTCTGTGGTAGAGAATTCCAAAGATTAATGACTCTCTGAGAGAAGAAATTCCTCCTCATTTCCTTCTTAAATGGAAGACCATTATTCTGAAACTGTGTCCCCTAGTTCTAAATTCCACCATGAGGGGAAACATCCTCTCAGCATCCACCCTGTCAAGCCCCCTCAAAATCTTATATGTCTCAATACGATCACCTATCATTTTTCTTAACTCCAATGAGTATAGGTCCAACCTGATCAACTCTCCACATAAGACAACCACTTCTGCACAGGAATCAATCCAGGGAACCTTCTCTGAACTGCCTCCAATGCAAGTATATCCCTCCTTAAATAAGGAGACCAAAACTGTACACAGTACTCGAGGTGTGGTTTCACCAACACCCTGTACATTTGCAGCAAGACTTCTCTTCTTTTATACTCCATCCCCCTTGAAATAAAGGGCAACATTCCATTTGCCTTCCTAATTATTTGCTCTACCTGCATGGTAACTTTTTGTGATTCATGTACGAGGACACCCAGATCCTTCTATACCGCAGCATTCTGTAATCTCTCACAATTTAAATAATATTTTGCCTTTCCATTCTTCTTACCAAAGTGGATAACCTCACATTTTCCCACATTATACTCTACCTGCCAAGTATTTGCCTGGAGTCGAGGAACCCTGGCAGAACCTAAACTGAGCATCGATGAGCAGATTATTGCTAAGTGTCTGGTGCTTGATAGCACTGTTGATGACATCTTCCATCACTTTGCTGATGATTGATAGGAGACTGATGGGGTGGTAATTGGTCAGATTGGATTTGTCCTGCTTTTTTTTAATGGAGTGGGCACACTTGGGCAATTTTCCACATTGTCGGGTAGATGCCTGTGTTGTAGCTCTACTGGAACAGTGTGGCTGAGAGCACAGCTAGTTCTGGAGCACAAGTCTTCAGTACTAGAGCCGGGATGTTGTTAGGGCGTATTGTCGTTGCTGTATCGAGTGACTTCAGTTGTTTCTTGCGATCATGTGGAGTGAATCGAATTGGCTGAAGACTGGAAACTGTGATGCTGGGGACCTCAGGAGGCCAAGACGAATCATCCACTGAGCAATTTCTGACGTATGATGGTTGGAAATGATTTAGCTTTGGCTCCACCATTATTGAGGATGGGGATTTTTTGGAGCCTCCTCATCTGGTTAGTTATTTAATTGTCCACCATCATTCATGACTGGATGTGGCAGGACTAAGAACCTGTGATCTGATCTTGAGGGAGATATCCATGCATGGAGTGGTGGGATCTATGGAAAGTGATCCTGAAGAGGGTGTCCGAGCCTGGAGTGGCGGGATCTGTGGAGAGTGATCCTGACGAGTGTGTGCAAACCTGGAATGGAAGCTTTCTGTGGAGGTACAGGAGTAGGCCATTCAGACCCAGTATTTTATAAAGGATTATCATAACTTATTTGCTTTTACTATATGTCTCTGTTAATAAAGCCAAGTGTCCTGTTTGCTCTTTGAAGCCTTTTCAAACCTTCTAAGATTGGTGTACATTGTCTCTCTGTTCCGGCTTTCACTTTAGAATTGTAACATTTCATTTATATGGCCTCTCCTTATTCTTCCTCCCAAATTGTATCTCTTCACAATTCTCTGTGTAAATTTTATCTGCCATGTGAAAGCGCATTTTACCAGTTTTTTTAAGTTCCCCTGAAGTGTGTTACAATCACTGGCACAGGATGAAATTCTCGAGCATTCTTTGATGCAATCTCCATGGAAAGAGCAATCTTGCATGCGAGCTCGAATGTGAGATTTTGTGTGTTTAGTATCTTTTCTCATCCACCAATATAAGCACAAATCTGTCTCATAATGCACGGTCTAAGAATATGCCAAAGTTGCAATGTAGTGATAAATTCTTCATGCCACAATGTACTCACCAACTGTTTCACTACTTTTCTGATTTCTGCTTCCAAATTTCCAGCTTGCCGTGATCTCTAGTGGCTTCGGGTTGAAATGTTCCTCCAACTTGGTGATGATTGTTTTGAATGGCACATCTTTTGCCTTGATGGGAGCAGGAAGCTTTGTTAGCTGGTCATACACTTCCAGGCTAATTTCCATTGGCAAAATAGCTTTCTTGCCCTCAAGAATTGCCTTATTCTGAGTCTTGACCTCTGCACTTTCACCTTCAAATTCCAAAATGTTATTAGCTCTGAAAAACATGTCCATTCTTTCAATATATGAACTGAATGGTTCTCAAGCCCTCTCATAAGTTCCTCACCTTCCGATGTATCCCATATGTGTGCAGCCATATTGTCCCAAATAAGCAATTTGAATCAGATGCACAGGAAGACCCTGCGGTATCTCATTCAACTGAAGAGACATTCTGTGGCCCAGGCTTCACACAATCCACCTAAAATCTCCACCATCCGAGCAGGTAGGTCACCAGGAGCTAGCTGATCCTGTTCACTGCAGTCCCTGCTGCTGTTTGCTGCCTATATTTACAGACTTTTATCTCATCCTCATCACCATTTTCTCAATATATTCAGGGGGCATCAGCAGAGAAAATATACACCAAGCGTGGCAAGTGCAAGGAATTGTTTATTTGCGTCATTATGTCATGCACATAATATACAAATACATTACCTGTGTGAATCATTTCTTGAGCACTTTTATACCAGATGTGTCTGAATAAATGGAACCCCGTCACAATAAACACTGTCACCTTTCAATGTTTAACGGAGAGGTTTGACGGCCTGATGTGTGTGATTCCCACATTAATGTGTTTCTACAAAGTTCGGAGAAAGATGGAGATCTGAATAATTTGCAGGGAAATCTTTAAGCATATCTCCATGTTTCTCACTGACAAAGTTCTGCAAACACATGGATTCAGAAAGAACCTGAGTGCAAAATCAACAAAAATAAACACAGCCAGAGAGACTTGCAATAACCTGTAGCTCAGGGAAAGTACATGATGTTATGGAAGTGATTTTGATTTTTTTTTTGTGAAATTTTTTTTGAGGAATTCATCGTCAAACTTAATAAATGTCAGACCAGTTCTTTTTCAAGAGGGTACTGAAAGTACTAATTTGGCAACTATGTTTACTGGTTGTCACATGACTCAAGTTGAATGTAGAACAGAAACCCTGGTAACAGGGGGAAATGTGGACAGAGAAGTCAGTTGTGCCTCTTGATTGGACAAACCCGGCAGCAGCAGCACTCACCGAAGAGGGCAGAACAATCACAAGCTTTTATTTGTAGCAGTCATTGTGTTTTACCTTCTGGAGTGAGCAGCTGATAAAGTTAGCCTGAAGAAGTGTCAAGGAAGGAGAGAAGATCACAACCCACTTTGTTTTGCAGCAAATCTTTAAAAGACCCTGAGAACTTCACTGTGTCAATTCATCTCTTCTCCTGTCTTTGAAGAAAGCCTGCTAAAATTAATTTTCAACACTGCCTCTAAAAAACTGTTCTAAAAGACCCGAGTGACCTGTCTACGCACACTCAGAAGTTAGACTGCATGCCAGTTTTGGAACAACATATCTCATCTGCTGTTTTCTTCAAGAATGAACAAGTAATCAGCCCAAGTGTTGTTTTTGTCTTTAACAGAACTCAGAATTGTAAAAAATAATTCTTTTTTTTTCAGTTAACCGGTGTATGTAAGTGTGCATGTGTGGGGCTGTGGGAAGAAAGGGGCTTTAAATGTTGGTTAAGGTAAAAAGGGAACTTTTAAAATTTCTACCTGTGTATTTATGCTTTATTTCATGACTAGTTAAAACTTGTTCTGTAATAAACTGATAATTTTGCTGTTCATTAAAGAAACATGGTCAGTGTCTTCTATTCTGGGAAGAATAGAGTACATGATTGACTGTTTCAGGAAGTGGGAAAAGTTAAAATATATGTTGTGACCTGTGGAGAAGTGGGATGAGAATACATAGAAGGGTCTGAAGAAGGGTCATTGACCTGAAACGTTAACTCTGCTTCTCTCTGCACAGATGCTGCCAGACCTGATGAGTATTTCCAGCATTTCTTGTTTTTATTTGAGATTTCCTGCATCTGCTGTATTTTCCTTTGATATTGATATTATATGAGAATAAATAGTGCACTCCTCTGATTTTAACTTGAACAACATCTGGCTCTGTAGCTTAGTTGGTTAAAGCACCTGTCTTGTAAACAGGAGATCCTGGGTTCAATTCCCCATAGAGCCTTGTTTCACATTTGTGATGTAGAGGTTACCTTATCAATCGCTTCCATCTGTGTCTACTGAGCTTTAAGTGAGAATTCAAATTACATGATGAATTTTCGTCACAGCCTTTGTGAAGGATGTGAGTTTGGTATGGCTGTTCCTCCTTGTGCAGAAATTCAGTCCTGATATTTCAAAGGCAACTTCTTTGATACAAATTTGTTCACAGTTGCATTCAACCTGGAAAACAGCTCGACATTAATGTCACTGAAGGAAAGTGTGACTGCGTTGTATGTTTCAAAGTGTTTGTGTCGTTATGTGTTGCTTGCGACTGAGATTGGGACATGACGCAAGTAGGAGGGTTGATCTGAGGTTTGGAATATTTGTCAGTCAGCAACAAGAAAAATCAAAGGAACCAAATAAGAAAACCTTTGTCTCATGTGATTACCGAGAAACGGTCAGAAGATATTAAACTTTGTTCTGTTCAATAACGCTGTGTGAACTTTGACCTTTCCAGCCTTTTATAAACAGTATTTGAAGTGTCTCGGTAACAATGTTCAGTGTTGATGAGAGTGGGGTCTGGGTGAGCATCTGCTGAGTGTGACAGGGTCAGGACTGGATGCAGGAAGTTCTCTGACAGTCTCTCTCTCTCTCGCTGATGGGTTTGAGTTGATTTTCAACTGGCAGCTGTTAGTGTTTCGATAAATCAAGTTCCCTCCACCCATTTTTTTGGACAGACAGTGTAGTATAAGGATGTAAAGGGTTAATGCTGAAGACATTGGGATCAATCACTCCCACTGTCAGAGTGATGATGTAACAGTCACTGGAGATGAGGTTTGGGAGGAGAGAGCAGCACCAAGGATGCTAGCTTAGGAGGCTTGATGAATGTGTATATAGTATTGTGTAAATTAGAAAAGAGTTCTTAGTTCTTTCAGCAGGAAATGTGTCCCGAAAATATCGAGAAACTCACAATTTTATTACTCAGGAGTCGGAACACAGATATTAACTCCAAGTGACAGTTCTGGGTTCATTTAACAAAGAAAGGTCGAGAATAATATTGCTCACTGATTGAAATCCCCCAGTGAGGAGACAGTTAAACAGGTGATCTGTTGGGGCATCCTTCGATCCAAGGTTTCGGCAGCATTTAATCTCCCTTTTTGGTGAAATTCTCTGTTATTTGCAACTTTTTTTTTATCCAGCTTTGATGGGCAAGTGAAAAAACTGAAAAAACTGAACAGTTCCATCCTTGTTTTTCTTCCTTCTTCCCTTCTTTCCATCAGTTTCTCTTTTCTGTCCCAGATCAATGCAATGATGAGAATCCCAATTTAATCTGCTGTTTCTGGTGTTTTATCCATTCCAATCAAAGTCAAAGCTCCAATCAAATCTATTTGTTATTCCACAGTGTCTCTCCATGTGTTTTATTCTGTTGTATTCTCTCACAGTCTGTTTGATGATCAATGTTACATCTCACTCTCTGTTCTGGTGAAGATCAGAAGCAGTGATATCTGTTTACACCACCTGACAAGTCGGCCTGAGGCTGTGCCTCGCCGATCATGTGGAGTTAGGAACAGAGGAACATAGGAGCAGGAGTTGGCCATTCAGCCCATCGAGCCTGCCCCACCATTCAACATGATCATGGCTGATCATCCACTTCAATGCCCTTTTCCCCACACTTTCCTCATATTCCCTTATGTCATTTGTATTTAGAAATCTGTCAATCTCTGCGTTAAACATACTCAACGACTGAGCTTCCACAGCCCTCTGGCATAGAGAATTCAAAAGATTCACAACCCTACGTGTAAAGAAATTTCTCCTCATCTCTGTCCTAAGGAGCTTCCCCCTTATTTTGAAATTGAGCCTCTGGTTCTCGACTCCCCATCCAGATGAAACATCTTAGCTGCATCTACCCTGACTGTCCTTTAAGTATTTTGTAGGTTTCAATGAGATCACCTCTCATTCTTTGAAACTCTAGAGAATACAGCCCCAGTTTCCCAATCTCTCTTCATAGAACAGTCCCACCATCGCAGGAACAAGTTTGATGAACCTTCGTTGAACTCCCTCCATGGCAATAATATCCTTCCTAAGGTAAGGAGACCAAAAGTGCACACAGTACTCCAAGTGCGGTCTAACCAAGGTTCTGTCCAATTGAAGCAAGAATTCACTGCTCCTGTACTCAAATCCTCTTGTGATAAAGGCTAACATACTATTAGCCTTCCTAATTGCTTGCTGCACCTGCATGTTAGCTTTCAGTGACTTATTGACATGGATACCCAGATCACTTATATTCTGTACCTTAGCTAATAAAGGAAAGGATTCCATACACCTGCTGAACCACCTTATTGACCTGTACTGCTACTTCAGGAATCTGTGGACATTCACTCCAACGTCTCTCACTTCCTCTGCACCGTTCAGTGTTCTACCATTAATTGTGTATTCCTTTGCCTTTTTGACCTCCCAAATGCATCACCTCACCCTTGTCCAATTTGAATTCCATTTACCACTTCTCTGCCCACCTGACCAGTCTATTGATATCTTCCTGCAGTATACAGCTATCCTCCTCCCTATCAACAACACGGACAATTTTTGTGTCATCTGCAAACATCTTGATTGTGCCCTCTACATTTATGTCCATATCATTAATATATACCACAAAAAGCAGGGGACCTAGTTCTGAGCCCTGTGGAACACCACTGGAAACAGTCCTCCAGTTGCAAAAACACCTGTAACCAATTCCTTTTTGTTTCCTGCCACTGAACCAATTTTGTGTCCAGCTTGCTACATTCCCCTGGATCCCATGTGCTTTTATTTTTTTAAACCAGTTTGCCATGTGGGACCTTGTCAAAAGTCTTGCTAAAATCCATGAGCTTCCCTGAACAAATCCATGCTGATGATACTTGATTAATCTGTGCCTTTCTAAGTGACAGTTTATCCTGTTCTCAGAATTAATTCCAATAATTCGCCCACTATTGAGGTTAGGCTGACTGGCCTTTAATCATTTGGTCGATCACTCGCTTCCTTTTTCAAGAATGGTGCAATGTTAGCAATAAAAACAAAAAGTGCTGGACATACACAGCAGTTCTGGCAGCATCTGTGGAGAGAGAAGCAAAGTTAACATTTCAGGTCATTGACCTTTCATCAGAACAGAAACGTTAACTTTGCTTCTCTCTCCACAGTTGCTGCCAGATCTGCTGTGTATTTCCAATGCAACTAGTTTTTATTTCAGATTTGCAGCATCTGCAGAATTAAGCTTTTATTGCAGTGTTACGAGACCTCCAATCCTCTGACATCACACCCGTATCCAGTGAGGGATTGGAAACTGATGGTCAGACCTTCCACTATTTCCTCCCTGACTTCTTTTAACAGCCTGGGGTACATTTCATCCGGCCCTGATGATTTATCCACTTTCAAGGATGTTAATCCCATTTATACTTCTTCTCTCCCTCAGTTTATCATGTCCAATACTTCACACTCCTTCTCCTTAATTACAATATCTGCATCACCCCCCTCATTTGTGAAGACAGTAAAATATTCATTAATAAACATACCAACATCTTCCACACTGGCACATAGGTTACATTTTTAGGTCTTTGATGGGCCCCACTCTTTCCTCAGTTGCCTCTGACTGCAATGTATTGATGAAACATCTTTGGATTTGTTTTGATTTTGCTTGTCAATATTCTTTCGTGATCTCTGTTTGTTCTTCATCGCTACTCCCAAATACCTCTAGTCATGTCAAAACACAACTTATCAGAAGTGGAATTTGAACCCACCCCTGCAGAGAGAATTGTGATCTGAATGAACCGTCTCAGACTGCTCGACCATCCTGACTACCCCATGTGTATGTTTAATGCTGACGAAATTATCCATTCATTGTGAAAGTATTTGTGAGATTGTGGAAATGTCTGGAAGAGGAAAGACCAGCGGGAAAGCTCGGTCCAAGGCCAAGTCTCGCTCCTCCCGGGCTGGACTGCAGTTCCCGGTGGGCCGTGTTCACAGGCTCCTGAGAAAGGGTAACGATGCTGAGCGTGTGGGTGCCCGAGCCCAGGTCTATCTGGCTGCTGTGCTCGAGTATCTGACCGCTGAAATCCTCGAGCTGGGTGGTAACGCGGCCCGGGACAACAAGAAGACCTGCATCATTCCCAGACACCTACAGCTGGCCGTCCCCAATGATGAGGAGCTCAACAAGCTGCTGGGAGGGGTGACCATCGTTCAGGGTAGGGTGCTGCCTAATATCCAGGCCGTGTTGCTGCCCAAGAAAACCAGCGCTCCGGGCACCAAAACCAAGTCAATCTGCCAGGATTTTTTCAAATACTCAAAGGCTCTTTTCAGAGCCACCCACAGTATCTGAAAGGGCTGATTACTGTCTGAAGTCTGCTGTACCCACACCTCTGTACATCCCTCTTCATCTGGAACAACCAGCGTCATCTTCCATTCCTTTCACCATTATGTGTTTAACTAGCTTCTCCTTATAGTCAGTCCAATATCAATGTACTAATGAAATGATCTGTGTCAGTGCTGGCAATTTCCATAGAATCATAGAAAAATTAGGGCACAGAAGGAGCCCATTCAGCCCATCGTGTTTGCTCTGGCCGAAAAAACTAGCCACCCAATCTATTCCCACCTTCCAGCACCTGATCCGTAGACTTGCAGGTTACAGCACTTCAGGTGCATGTCCAGGTATTTTTAAATGAGTTGAGGGTTTCTGCCTCCACCACCATTCCTGGCAGCGAATTCCAGACACCCACCACCCTCTGGGTGAAAACGTTTCCCCTCATGTCCCCTCTAATCCTTCTACCAATCACCTTAAATCTGTGCCCCCTGGTAACTGACCTCTCCACCAGGGGAAACAGGTCCTTACTGTCCACTCTGTCTCGGCGCCTCATAATTTTGTACACCTCATTCAAGTCACCCCTCAGACTCCTCTGTTCTAAGGAAAACAACCCGAGCCGCTCCAATATTTGCTCATAGCTGCAACTTTCCAGCCCTGGCAACGTTCTTGTAAATCTCCTCTGTATTCTCTCCAGAGCAATTATGTCCTTTCTGTAATGTAGTGACCAGAACTGTACGCAATACTCCAGCTGTGGCCTAACCGCCGTTTTATACAGTTCTAGCACTACATCCCTGCTTTTCTATTCTATACCTTGGCCAATAAAGGAAAGCATTCTATATGCCTTCTTCACCACTCTATCTACCTGTCCTGCCACTTTCAGGGACCTGTGGACATGCACTCCAAAGTCTCTCACTTCTTCTACCCCTCTCAATATCTTCCCGTTTATTGTGTATTCCCTTGCTTTGATTGCCCTCCCCAAATGCATTCCCTCACACTTCTCCAGATTGAATTCCATTTGCCATTTTTCCGCCCACTCAACCAATCCATTCATATCATTCTGAAGTCTACAGCTATCCTCCTCACCATCAACTACACGGCCAATTTTTGTGTCATCAGCAAATTTCCCAATCATACCTCCCACATTTAATTCCAAATCATTAATATATACCACAAACAGCAAGGGACCCAACACTGAGCCCTGTGGAATGCCACTGAAAACTGCTTTCCATTCGCAAAAACATCCGTCGATAACTATCCTTTGTTTCCTGTCACTGAGTCAATTTTGGATCCAACCTGCCACATTCCCCTGTATTCCATGGGCTTTCATTTTACTGATCAGTCTGCCATGTGGGACCTTACTAAAATCCATGTAGACCACATCCACCACACTATCCTCATCAATGTTTCTTGTTACTTCCTCAAAAAACTCAATCAAGTTAGTGAGACATGACCTTCCCTTAACAAATCCATGCTGACTATCCCTGATTAATCCGTGCCTTTCTAAGTGGCAGTTTATCCTGTCCCTCAGAATTGATTCTAATAATTTACCCACCACCGAGGTCAGACTGACCGGCCTATAATAATTTGGCCTATCCCTCACATCCTTTTTAAATAATAGTACAACGTTCACAGACCTCCAATCCTCCGGCACCTCCCCATATCCAGTGAGGATTTGAAGATGATCCCCAGCGCATCCACTATTTCCTCCCTGGCTTCCTTTAACAACCTCAGATGCAAACCATCCGGCCCTGGTGATTTATTCATTTTGAAGGATGTCAGACCCTCTAGTACTTCCACTCTCATTATGCTTATCGTATCTAATATTTCACACTCCTCTTCTTTGTCTGCATCATCCCTCTCCTTTGTGAAAGCAGAGACAAAAACTCATTAAGAACCCCACACACATCTTCTGCATCCACTCATACGTTCCCTTGTACATCTCTGATAGGCCGTTCCATTTCCTTAGTTATCCTCTTGCTCTTAATGTACTGAAAGAACATCTTTGGGGTTTCCTTCAAGTAGTTGTATCCAGTCCACATCCACCAAGTCACCTCTCAGTTTTGTAAAATTTGCCTTCCCCCAATTTAGAACTTTTACTTCTGTTGTATCTTTGTCCTTTTACATGATTATGCCAAAACTAATTGCAGTATGGTCATTAGGGGTGGTGGTGGCGTAGTGGTCTTGTCAGTGGACTTGTCATTGGATTAGTAACCAAGACACCTAAGGTATTGCTCAAGGGACGTGGGTTCAAATCCCACCATTGAAATTTAAATCCAAATAATAAATCTGCAATTAAAACGCAAGTCTAATTTTGGCCATGAAACCATTGTTGATGGTTGTAAAAACCCATCTGGTTTACTCATGCCCTTTAGGGAAGGAAATCTGCTGTTCTTGTCTGGCCTGCATGCGACTGCAGACCCACAGCAATGTGCTTGACTCTGACATGCCCTCTGAAATGGCCGAGCGAGCCACTCAGTTGAAACTAAACACTACGAAGTCAATAAAAAGGAATGAAACCAGACGGACCACCCGGCGTCGACCTGGGCACCAGAAATGACAATGGCAAACCCAGCGCTGTCGAACCTGCAAAGTCCTCCTTAGTAACATCTGGTGGCTTGTGTTAAGTTGGGAGAGCAACAGCCTGACGTAGTCATACTCACAGAATCATACCTTACAGGCAATGTCGCAGACACTGCCATCACCATCCCTGGGTATGTCCTGTCCCACGGGCAGGACAGACTCACCAGAGGTGTCGGTACAGTAGAGAGGGAATTGCCCTGGAAGTCCTCAACATCGACTCTGGACCCCATGAGGTCTCATGGCATCAGATCAAACAATGGACAAGGAAACCTCCTGCTGATTACCACCTACTGCCCTCCCTCAGCTGATGAGTCAGTACTCCTCCATGTTGAACAGCACTTGGAGGAAGCACTGAGGGTGGCAAGAGCACAGAATGTACTCTGGGTGGGGGACTTCAATGTCCATCACCAAGAGTGGCTCGGGAGCATCTCTACTGGCCGAATCCTAAAGGACATATCTGCTAGTGCTGCTTGATGGCAATGTTGATGACACCTTCCATCACTTTAGGCCCCATCAGTCTACTCTCAATCATCAGTAAAATGATGGAAGGTGCCATCAAGCGGCACTCGCTTAGCAATAACCTGCCTCAGTGACACTCAGTTTGGGTTCTGCCAGGGCCACTCAGCTCCTGACCTCATGACAGCCTTGGTTCAAACATGGACAAAAGAGGTGAGGTGTGAGTGATTGCCTTTGACATCAAGGCAGTATTTGACCGAGTATGGCATCAAGGAGCCCGAGCAAAACTGAGGTCAATGGGAAAACCCTCCCCTGGCTGGAGTCATACCGAGCGCAAAGGAAGATGGTTGTGGTTGTTGGAGGTCAATCATCTGAGCTCCAGGACATCACTGCAGGAGCTCCTCAGGGTAATGTCCTCAGCCCAACCATCATCAGCTGCTTCATCAATGACCTTCCTTCAATCAGAAGGTCAGAAGTGGGGATGTTCGCTGATGATTGCACAATGTTCAGCACCATTCATGACTCCTCAGATACTGAAGCAGTCCGTGTAGAAATGTAGCAAGACATGGACAATATCCAGGCTTGGGCTGATAAGTGGCAAGTAACATTCGGGCCGCACAAGTGCCAGGCAATGACCATCACCAACAAGAGAGAATCGAACTAACTCCCCTTGACATTCAATGGCATTACCATCGCTGAATCCCCCACTATCAACATCCTAGGGGCACCATTGGCCAGAAGCTGAACTGGAGTAGCCATATAAATACCGTGGCTACAAGAGCAGGTCAGAGGCACGGAATCCTGAGGCGAGTAACTCACCTCCTGACTCCCCAAAGCCTGTCCACCATCTACAAGGCACAAGTCAGGAGTGTGTTGGAATAGTCTCCACTTGCCTGGATAGGTGCAGCTCCAACAACACTCAAGAAGCTCAACACCATCCAGGACAAAGCAGCCAACTTGATTGGCACCCCATCTACAAACATTCACTCCCTCCACCACCGACACACAGTTGCAGCAGTGTGTACCATCTACAAGATGCACTGCAGCAATGCACCAAGGCTCCTTGAACAGCACCTTCCAAACCTGTGACCTCTACCAACTAGAAGTACGAGGGCAGAAAATGCATGGGAACACCACCACCTGCAAGTTTCCCACCAGGACACACACCATCCTGACTTGGAACTATTTCGCAGATCCTTCACTGTCACTGGGTCAAAATCCTGGAACTCCATTCTGAATAGCACTGTGGGTGCACCTACCCCAAATGGACTGCAGCGGTTCAAGAAGGCAGCTCACCACCACCTTCCCAAGGGCAATTAGGGATGGGTAATAATTGCTGACCTGGCCAGCGATGCCCAAAATCCCATGAATGAATAAAAAAAAGCTATCTCCAAAATGGTCCACTGCTACTTGCCCAGTATCATTACTGAAGACTCGCTCTAGAATTGTGCCCCCTCTCATTGGGCTTGTGATGTGCTGGCTATTAAAGTTCTCTTGAATGCAGTTCAAGAATTTTGTGCCCCCTGTGCCCTTCACACTGTTTGTATCCCAGTTGATATTGGGATAGTTGAAATCCCCAACTATTATTTCCCTATAGTTTTGCACTCAGCAATGTGCCTCCATATTTGTTCTTCTATCTCTCTCTCACTATTTGGGGGTCTACAGTACACTCCTAGTAGTGTGGCTGCCCCTTTTTTATTTCTGAGCTCCACCCATATGGCCTCATTTGATGATTCATTTAGCATCTAATCCCTCCTCAAAGCTGTATGCCTTCCTTAACTAATAATGCTACACTCCCACCTTTTTTATCCCTATGCCACATGAAAACTCTAAATCCAGAGATGTTGAGCTGCCATTCTTGCCCTCTTGCAGCCAAGTTTCCCTTATTGCAATGATATTGTGTTACCATGTGTGGGCACAATGGCACAGTGGTTAGCACCACAGCTCCAGGAACCCGGGTTCGATTCTGGGTACTACCTGTTTGGAGTTTGCAATTCTCCCTGTGGGTTTTCGCCGGGTGCTCCGGTTTCCTCCCACAGCCAAAGACTTGCAGGTTGATAGGTAAATTGGCCATTGTAAATTGCACCTAGTGTAAGTAGGTGGTAGGGAATATGGGATTACTGTAGGGTTAGTATAAATGGGTGGTTGTTGGTCAGCACAGACTCAGTGGGCCAAAGGGCCTGTTTCAGTGCTGTATCTCTAAATAAAAATAAAAAGTGTGATGTTACTTTATCAGCGCAGGCTTGGAGGGCCGAATGGCCTGTTCCTGTGCTGTATTGTTCTTTGTGTCTATCTGTGCCCTCAGCTCATCAGCTTTATTTACTATATGAATAGACATACAAGTATAAAAATTAGGGGCAGGAGTAGGCCATTCGACCCCTAGACCCTGCTTCCCCATTCAATAAGTTCACGGCTGAACTGAACACTCCACATTCCCGCCTACCCCCGATAACCTTTCACCCCTTTGCTTATCAAGAATCGATGTCCCTCTGCCTTAAAAATATTCAAAGTCTCTGCTTCCACCGCCTATTGAGGAAGAGAGTTCCAAAAACTCACCACCCTCTGAGGGAAAAAAATTCTCCTCATCTCTGTCTGAAATGGGTGACCCCTTATTTTTTAACAGTGACCCCTAATTCCAGATTCTCCCACAAGGGGAAACATCCTTTCCACATTCACCCTGTCAAGACTCCTCAGGGTCTGATATGTTTCAATCAAGTTGCCTCTTTAAATAAATAAATATCCTTTAACACTGCCAAATTCCTCTGCTGCACACTTTTTAAACTTTGCTTCTTCTGTCTTTCAGAGTCATTCGCTAATTTTCTGCCTCCCGTTCCCTGCCCTGAAATTGCCCTGTCTGAAACTGCCCTCAGGTTCCCAACAAGCTGCCAAATTAGTTTAAACAATCCCCAACAGCACCTGCAAGGATATTCATCCCAGTCCTGTTCAGGTGTAGACCGTTCGACTTATATAGGTCCTACCTTCCCCAGAACTGGTCCCAATGCCCCGAAATCTGAAGCCCTCCTTCCTGCACCATCTCTCCAGCCATGCATTCATCTGGTGTATTCTCCTATTTCTATACTCACTAGCATGTGGCCTTGGGAGTAATTTGGAGATTACTACCTTTGAGGTCCTGCTTGCTAATCTCTTTCCTAACTCCCTAAACTCAGCCTGAAGGATCTCATCCCTCTTTCTTCCTATATCGTTGGTACCAATGTGGACCACGACCTCTGACTGTGCATCCTTGCCCTCCAGAATGCTCTGTAGCCAGTGATATCCATGATCCTTGCACCAAGGAGGAAACCTGGTTTGCGAGCACTGAAATACCTATCTGTTCCCCTAACTATACAATCCCCTACCAGTATTGCTCTCTTGTATTTTCTACTCCCTCCCTGCACAGCTGAGCCACCCATGGAGTTCTGGTCATGACTCTCACTGCACTCTCCAGAGGAACCCTCTCTCCCATCAGTACTCAGAACTGAATACCACTTAGAAAGTGGAATGCCCCCCAGGGACTCCTGCACTACCTGCCTTGACCTTCTTGTCTGTCTGGCAAACTCCCAATCCCTCTCAGCCTGTGCTCTCTTCAGCTCCGAGGTGACAACCTGCTGAAAAGTCCTATCCACGTAGTTCTCTGCCTTGCAGATGCACAACAGTGACTCCAGTTGCTGCACGAGTTCTGAAACCTGGAGCTCAAGCTTCTGCAGCTGGTGACACTTCCTGCAGATGTGTTTGTCAAGGACACGTGGTGCATCCATGACTTCCCACATACCACAGGAGGCACATTCCACTTGGCCGAGCTGCCCTGCCATAACGTTGCTGTACAAACTCATTATTGCTCGTGTAATAAGTGTAATAAGTAGAATTATTTACCAGTTACTCACCAATCAGCTTCTTCCCCTGTACCATGGAGGCTGAAAAGGCAGAAAAGAAAAGACCAAACAGTACCTCCTTCCCCTAGTCAGTGAAGTCCCTCACACATCAACTCACAGCTTTACACTCTGTCCAAACAGCACTTTCTAATGAGTAATTATTATAAATTACACTAACTAAAACATTAGTAACCTAACCGATTACAAGGTAGCTATTTGAGGGTTTTTAAACAAAGAGCTTTTTCCCCTATCCTGATTTCAGGTCCCACTCTGGACACTTGCTTTTGATTCCAGGACACTGAGGGCAGGGTGCTGCCGAATATCCAGGCCGTGCTGCTGCCCATGAAAGCCAGCGCTCTGGGCACCAAAACCAAGTCAATCTGCCAGGATTTTATCAAATACCCAAAGGCTCTTTTCAGATCCACCCACAGTATCTGAAAGGGCTGATTACTGTCTGAAGTCTGCTGTACCCACACCTCTGTCTATCCCTCTTCATCTAGAACAACCAGCGTCATCTTCCATTCCTTTCACCATCATGTGTTTAACTCGCTTCTCCTTATAGACAGTCAGATATCAATGTAATAATGAAATGGTCTGTGTCAGTGCTGGCCATTTCCCTGTCCTGATTTCAGACCCCACTCTGGACACTTGTTTCCCATTCCAGGACCTTCTTGTATTAATATTCAGCACCACCTGTCAGTCAGAAACTTGTCTCAATGAACCGATCCTTTTACTGAACTTCCAACTGCTGCTGTCTATTTCTCGAGGGAGAGAGCAGCTCACTGTGTCAGGATGTGAGGGGAATGTAACCCGGCTGCTGGTGAGAAGGTCCCGTCTTCTCAATCAAAAGCCTTTTATTTTACTATCGTGATTCCCAGATTCCCAGCTGGTCCGTTGAGGATTTTGTTTTCACAGAAATAACTTGTTAAATACAAATATGATTCCAACACGTCAATAACAGGACAGAATGGGAACCTTTTAAAAGGATGAAGCAACTATTTCAGTGGCTTCTCACTGTCCCCCTGAAGCCTGTGTGAAGGGGAATTACCAATAGTCTGTAATTTATTACTTCCACACCGAGTTTGAGTTATTTGTCGCGTGAAAGATTGCTGAACGGAGTCTTTTACTGTCAGTTACGGATAAGAAGTTGACAAAAATTGGCAAAATAAAGTTGTTCATAAAATAGCGCCAGCAATTTGAGTCGGTAAAAGCAAAATTGTGTTTTAAAAGCTTTTTTTAAAATCATGATGGGAAAATAGATTTTTATGTACTTTTCCAGTCGATCACTTCTTTTCCACAGTGAAATTGGCGGCTTTCACGAATTCAAATATTCTGCCAGGTTGACAGGTTCAGCGAATGATTTGCTGTATTTTGTGCTTCGAGGTTCTCCGATTGGATCATTAATTTTATCTAATGGCCGTTGGCCTAATGGATAAAGCGTTTAACTTCAGTATATTTCATGATGTCATCAGAAGATTGCAGGTTTGAGTCCTGCCACGGTCATTTTGACCCAAAGGGATTATGCAGGGCTTTGGGGATCGAGTCGGGGACTGAACAGATTGGAAATCCGACATGGCCTTGATGGGGCGAATGGCCTCCTCATGTGCTGTCACTGACTTTATGAGAAGAGGGTGACCAATCAGAAGTGGGCTGGGGTTACAGCGGGTTCAAACTGCAGGAATTCCAGGTCCCTAAATGACTGAGCTGAAACTGATCAGTTTCACTGCAGGAAACACCGTCTCGGGGGAAATAACATCACAAATAATTCCATTTGACTAATTATTCAATTATAAAACAATGGGCAGATGTGAAGGTGTGATGTTAATTTTCACTGTGAGGGGAGAATCCGCCATCTGGGTAAATCAGTAACTTTATAACATCGTCTGTACGTTTAGAAAAGAAACGATGAAAACTCTCCCCATAACCCTGGTGCGGTGGAAAGGCTCAATTCAGAGATTGGAATATAACGAGAGCACAACAGAAATCATTAACTGTTATTTCCGGCATAAAACACACCCCAGCTCCCGTTCCCATGTCACTGCTGTCCCTATGAGGCGGTGGGTGACTTTGAAAAGAGACTTTGTTTTGTGTTTGAGAGAAATGGTCGAGTTTTTTGACTGCCGAATCCACAGGGCGTGCGGCCCTGCCGTTTCAGAGCAGACACCACATGGTTACATCTTGCGCTTGACCTGCTCAGTGCAGGTGACCACTTCACTGATGCTGCATTCTGTAGGAAAACCACAAAGATCCTCCCAGGCAGTGAAACTCATCTTCCCAGAATCTCCATACCAGATTGAAACAGAAAACATAGACATTGAGAAAGTTCAAGAGAGTTACTTAAAATTAAAACCAATTAAATAAACCAATTCTAGAGAGATGTTGGTGCAGCTTTTTTAGAGAGATTGTGGGTGGCTCTTAAAAGAGCCGTTATGTTTCGAGTGTTTTTACTACATGGTGGAGTTTTACTTGGAGTTGATGTACTTGGTCACTCACTTTGTCCCTTCTCACATTCCGAGTGCTTTGTTGGGTGGAAATGTTTCTTCAGGCAGTTTCAACAGCTCAGAGCCGACATTGAGTTAGAAACCAGAAATGGGAGCACGGACACAGACAAGGAATTGAGGCTGAACCTTTATAAATCTCACTGGTTATAGGCCTCAGCTAGAGCATTGTGTCTAATTCCATGTTCCACACTTTAGCAGGAATGTCAAGGCCTCAGAGAGGGCACAGAGGAGATTTACTAGAATGGTATCAGAGATGCACGAATTCAGCGAATGTGGAAAGAGTAGGGGTCTGGGGTGCGTGAAGCTGGGGTCCTTCTTCTTAGAGCAGAGATGTTAATGAGGCAGTTAATAGTTGTGTTCAACATTGTGAAGAGTTTTTATAAGAACAAAGAAGTTTGACTACAATTAGACAGAGCCTTGGTGAGATCACACCTGGAGCACTGTGTACAGTTTTGGTTCCCCTTATCTAACGAAGGACATTCTTGCCTTGAAGTGTAACAAAGTGTCACTCGATTGCTTCCTGGGATGAGGGAATTGTCCGATGAGAAGAAATTGAGTCGACAAGGCCGATATTCCTCGTACTCGGCCCTGTGGGACTGGGTCGGCCCGGACCTGCTGGAAGTATACGAGAGTATGCTCCTGGCCGGCAGCATGTCAGAATACATGAGGAAAGGCATCATCACCCTCATTTACAAGCGGAAGGGGGAGAGGGCAGAAATCAGCAATTGGCGGCCCATCTCACTGCTTAATGTTGACTACAAGATTCTGTCCAAAGTCATAGCCAGTCAAGTCAAGTCTGCTCTGGAGTTGGTGATCCACCATGATCAGACCTGTACTGTACCGGCAGGAAGATCTCTGATAGTCTCGTGCTACTCAGGGATACGATCGCCTACGTACGGGACAGGAGGGTGGACACCTGCCTCATCAGCCTGGACCAGGAGAAGGCTTTTGACAGGATATCGCACACCTACATGATGGACGTGCTTTCCAAAATGGGGTTTGGGGAGGGAATCTGCAATTGGATCAAACTGCTCTACACAAACATCAGTAGCGCAGTCTCAATCAACGGGTGGGAATCGGAAAGTTTCCCGATCAAATCTGGAGTCAGACAGGGCTGTCCTCTCTCCCCGGTCTTGTTTGTTTGCTGTATTGAACCCTTTGCTGAGTCTATTTGGAAGGATGCGAGCATAAGAGGGTTGACAATCCCAGGCAGCGGAGGCACTCAGGTCAAAACCTCCCTGCACATGGATGATGTCGCCGTCTTCTGCTCGGATCCGCTGTCCGTGCGCAGACTGATGAGCATCTGCGACCAGTTCGAACTGGCCTCGGGAGCCAAAGTTAACCACGGCAAGAGCGAGGCCATGTTCTTTGGGAACTGGGCTGACCGATCCTTTGTCCCCTTCACCGTCAGGTTAGACTACCTGAAGGTGCTGGGGATATGGTTCGGAAGGGAGGGGCAGCGATCTCTCTCCATTGTGGGTAAGAACCTGGTCATCAGGTGCGAGGCACTCACGTTGTTGCTGTACATGGCGCAGGTCTGGCCCATACCCCACTCCTGCGCTGTGGCAGTCACCCGAGCCTTTTTCTGCTTCATCTGGGGATCTAAAATGGACCGGGTCCGGAGGGACACGATGTTCAAATCTCTGGACAAGGGCGGGAAAAATGTACCCAACGTGGCCCTCATCCTGATGACCACCTTCGTGTGCGGCTGCATCAAGCTGTGTGTAGACCTCCAGTACGCAAACTCCAACTGTCACTACGTGCTGAGGTTCGATCTGTACCCGGTGTTGTGAAGGATGGGCCTGGTCACATTGCCGCGGAACGCTCCATGCAGTTGGGCCGTCCCGTACCACCTATCCTTCGTGGAGCAGTTTCTGCAGGAAAACACCTTTGACCACTGGTGCATCAGGCAGTGGTCTGCACGGAATGTCCTCAAGGCCCTACGGGAAAAGGAGACAGTGGATCCTGTCGGATGGTTCCCGAGCAGACTGTCAAAGTCATTTGGCGGAATGCCTCATCACCAGAACTTTTAAACAAGCACCAAGATGTAGCTTGGCTGGTGGTGAGAAGGGCCCTCCCCATCAGATCCTTCATGCACACCCGACGTCTCGCCCCCTCCGCACAATGCCCCCGTGGTGGCTGTGGTGGGGAAGAGAGGGTCACCCACCTCCTCCTGGAATGTGTTTTCGCAAAGCAGGTGTGGAAAGAGATCCAGTGGTTTTTTTCGAGGTTCATCCCAAGCAGCTCTGTAACACAGGAGTCTATGCTCTACGGGCTGTTCCCAGGGACGCACACCGAGACAAACATCAACTGCTGCTGGAGGACTATCAATTTGGTGAAAGACGCCCTTTGGTCTGCCCGAAACTTGCTGGTCTTCCAGCGAAAAGAGTTGTCCACCACCGAATGTTGCAGACTGGCACATTCCAATGTCCAGGACTACGTGCTGAGGGACGCACGAAAGCTTGGGGCAGCCGCAGCAAAGGCTCAATGAGGAAAGACCACTGTGTAAGCTCCCCCCACCAAGCTGAACTGAGGGGTTGGATCCATGGGAAACCCCTCGAACTGTATCGTTGATATTTTCAATTGCTGTAAATGTAAAACTGTAATTGGCATGACAATTGTGAAATGGAAGGGTTGTGAAGAAACTCATGACAGTATTGAAGGAAACTGATCTCCCTTGCAATGTTTGTATTTTTTGGTGCTGTTTGGAAACTGTTTGGCAATGTAATTTTTGCAGATTTTTATGAATAAAGTATATTTTGGAAATTAAAAAAAAGATATTCCTCAGAATTTAGAAGAGTGAGAGGTAATCTTACTGGCACCTAAAAATCTTAAGGGATTTAACAGGGTAAATGCTGGGAGGATGTTTCCTCTGGCTGGGGAATCTAGAACTAGGGACCACAGTCTCAGTATAAATGGCTCAATCATTTAGGACTGAGAAGAGGAGAATTTCTTTTCACTCAAAGTATTGTGAATCTTTGGAATTCTCTACACACAGTGGTGAGCACCGCAGCCTCACAGCTCCAATGATCTCGGTTCCGTTCTGGGTATTGCCTGTGCGGAGTTTGCAAGCTCTCTCTGTGACCGCGTGGGTTTCCGCCGGGTGCTCCGGTTTCCTCCCACAGCCAAAGACTTGCAGGTTGATAGGTAAATTGGCCATTGTAAATTGCCCCGAGTGTAGATAGGTGGTAGGAGAATGGTGGGGATGTGGTAGGGAATATGGGATGAATGTAGCATCAGTATAAATGGCTGACTGTTGGTTGGCACAGACTCGGTGGGCCGAAGGGCCTTTTTCAGTGCTGTATCTCTCTGTGACTCCAGAGATGTGGATGCTCAATTATTGCGTATATCCAAGAGAGAGATCGATAGGTTTTTGGATACTAAGGGAATCAAGGGATCTGTGCTCGTGTGGTAAGATGGAGTTGATGTAGGAGATCAGCTGTGATCTTATCTGAATAATAACAGAAGATTCTGGAAACGCTCAGCAGTTCCAGCAGTATCTGTGGAGAGAGGAAAGGAGGAGCAATGTTTCAGGTCTATAGAAGGGTCACAGAACTGGACCATTAACCCGAGCTTCACTTCTCCACAGTTGTTTCCGGACTGGCTGAGTGTTTTCAGTATTTTAGGCTTTTTCTTTCTGTATTTCATCCTTTTCCCATTTGACTATTTGCTGTGAAACTTTCAGCGTTGTGCTCAGTTCTTTGTGTCGTTGTGTTTTCTTTATTTGAAGTAATGTAAATACTATCCTGAAATGAATTTGCCAAATGGTTGGGCAAATTGTTACAACCAGTTTTTGAGCAAGTTCTCCACAAACACGGTGAAGGATTCCTTCACATTTGTGAAGACCATACAGGACTTGCATATCGATAGCAATGCCGTGTCCATGTGTCATTTGACATTGCTAGCCTATTCACCAATGTACCACTTCAGGAAGCCATAGATATTTGCACTGCAGTGCTATATCATGGTGATCTAGACCCGTCACCATTGTGTGAATCTGTATTCATTGAACTTATGAACTCGGCAACTTGCACAGTTGAGTTCAGTTTTATTGACACCATGAGTTGCTGGTGTTGCCATGGGATCCCCTCTAGGCCCTGCTCTCACAAACATCTTTGTTGGATTCCATGACAAACCTGTTTTTAAGGGAATGACACCTAACCTCCGACCTCTTGCATATTTCCAATATGTAGATGATATGTTTGCTATATTTGAATCCGCAGCTGCATGAAATAACTTCCTTGCACGTCTTCATGGGCTCCATCCGACACTCAAATTCACCTTTGGAATGGAGCTGTCAAATGAGTTCCCTTTCCTTGATGTACGAGTTGAGAAATCTGCTAAGTGGTTTTCTACCACGGTCTACCGCAAACCTACCTTCACTGGTCAATACACGCGTTGGGATTATTACAGTTCCACGCGCTATAAGATTGGTCTTATCGACAACCTCATAAATAGGGCTGAGCCATTTGCTCACCATGCAAGCTTGATGCTGAAATAGGGCGAATCAAAGACATCCTGCAGTACAATGGCTACACTGATCAGATCATTTCTCACTGTATATCACACAAATCTATAAAAGGGCTGAAGGACGTCATTTTGAGCCCTGAAAAGTGTCCAGTCTCCTCAAATTACCCTGGAAAGGTAATTTATCCCCAGTATTTGAGTTACAGGTGAAGCTCGCTGTTTCCTGCTGTTACTATGCAGGAGCAACAAGTGTGGTGTTCGCCACTAACAGGATGCTGCTGTCAAGCAAAAGAGACGTCCTGCCTATCACACAAATAAGTAACGTGATATATGAATTTCAATACCAGTGTGATGCTAGGTTTCTAGACCGTACATCCCAAAACTGGCGGATTGTATCAAATAACATGTCCCTTCCGCTGTTCGCAATGGGCCCTACCCAACCAACCCGTGCTTGCAAAACTCAAAACACAGTATCCAACATGAGATGTGATTCCACAATAGGACAACATTTGCTAAATAATTCTCAGTGTGCTAAGAATTACATTGACAACCAATTTAAGACTGTCAGTCGGGCTCGCAGTGTGGTGCATTGGTGTGTACTGAAAGCGACATATATTAATACACAGGGCCCTGTTCTTTGCAGATAGAAAGAACATGCACACACATTGTGCCAGTTTCAGCTAAACAAAATAAGTGACAGCCATTCACTGGCTCATTCCTCAGGGCAATGCCCTGACCAATCAGAGTCAAGCTGCCTGGTTTAAATTTCAAACAAAGCTGGGCAGTTATCTGTCAGTTACCATAAACTGGTGCATTCTGAATGGCAATGCCTCGCCCAATCAGAGTTCACTTGCCAACCAATCAGCACTCCATTCTCAAACAGAAGAAAGTTGTTGTTTTCCTTTAAATTGGTATTCTTGTGGGTTGCCCTGCTGAGTGCAAGACGAAAACAACTGGCTACCGAAGTTTGGACAACATGTCACTATTTTCACGAAATGATTACTTTTATTTTCAATATAAAAATATAAAGCAATATGAGTGTAACATTTACAGACAAATTCGATTACCTCACATTGCCTGATTCTTTCACACTGACAGACTATGTGAACTACTGTCCCGATTTTGCAGTTCTCACTTCCAGTTAGCAAATGTCAGCAATCTGTGATACAGTGCAGTTTACAGACCAGACCGTCAGTCACAACATGCAATAATTGTTCAGCTTATGTTGGACTAGTGGGATTTAGAAATGCCAGGAATTGAGATGAGCTGTTATTGTATTTAATTATTTGTTTCATGGGATGTGGACGTCGCCAGCCAGGCCAGCATTTATTGTCCGTCCCTAATTGCCCATGTGAAGGTGGTGGTGAGCTTCCTTCTTGAACCACTGCAGTCCATGTGGGGTAGGTACACCCACAGTGCTATGAGGAAGGGAGTTCCAGGATTTTTACCCAGCGACAGTGAAGGAATGGCGATATAGTTCCATGTCAGGATGATGTGTAGCTTGGAGGAGAACTTTCAGGTGGTGGTGTTCCCATGCATCTGCTGCCCTTGTCCTTCTAGGCAATAGAGGATGCAGGTTTGGAAGGTGCTGCCTGAGTAGCCTTGGTGCATTGTTGCAGTGCATCTTGTAGATGGTACACACTGCTGCCACTGTACGTCAGTGGTGGAGGGAGTGAATGTTGTGGATGGGGTGCCAATCAAGCATGTTGTTTTGTCCTGGATGGTGTCGAGCTTCTTGAGTGTTGTTGGAGCTGCACCCATCCAGGCAAGTGGAGAGTATTCCATCACACTCCAGACTTGTGCCTTGTAAATGGTGGACAGGCTTGGGGAGTCAGGAGGTGAGTTACTCACCGCATGCTTCCTACCCTCTGACCAGCTCATGTTGTCACACTATTTATAAGGCTACTCCAGTTCAGTTTCTGGTCAATGGGAACGCCCAGGAAGTTGATAATGGGGGATTCAGCGATCGTAATGCCGTTGAATGTCAATGGGAGATGGTTAGATTCTCTCTTGTTGGAGATGGTGATTGCCTGGTACTTGTGTGGCATGAATGTTACTTGCCACTTATCAGCCCAAGCCTGGATATTGTCCAGGTCTTGCTGCATTTCTGCATGGACTGGTTCAGTATCTGAGGAGTCGCGAATGGTGCTAAATTTTGCAATCATCAGCAAACATCCCCACTTCTGACCTTATGATTGAAGGAAGGTCACTGATGAAGTAGTGAAGAAGGGTGAGCCGAGGATACTACTCTGAGGAACTCCAGCAGTAATGTCCTGGAGCTGAGATGATTGACCTCCAACAATCACAACCATTTTCCTTTGTGCTAGGTTCGATTCCAACCAATGGAGAGTTTTCCTCTTGATTCCCATTGACTCCAGTTTTGCTCTGGCTCCTTGATGCCATACTCAGTCAAATGCTAACTTGATGTCAAGGGCAGACACTCTCACCTCACCTCTTGAGTTCAGCTCTTTTGTCCTTGTTTGAACCAAGGCTGTAATGACGTCAGGAGCTGAATGGCCCTGGTGGAACCCAACTGAGTGTCACTGAACAGGTTATTGCAAAGCAAGTGCCACTTGATAGCACTGTCGATGACACCTTCCATCACTATACTGATGATTGAGAGTAGACTGATGAGGCAGCAATTGACTGGGTTGGATTTGTCCTGCGATTTGTATACAGGACATACTTGGGCAATTTTCCACATTGCCGAGTAGATGCCAGTGTTGTAGCTGTACTGGAAAAGCTTGGCTAGAGGTGCAGCAAGTTCTGGAGCACAGGTCTTCAGTACCATTGCCGGAATATTGCCAGGGCCTGTAGCCTTTGCTGTATCCAATGCCTTCATTCGTTTCTTGATATCACCCGGAGTGAACTGAATTGGCTGAAGACTGGCATCTGTGATGCTGGGGACTTCAGAAGGAGGCCGAGATGGATATTCCACTCGGCACTTCTGGTTGAAGATTGTTGCAAATTCTTCATCCTTGTCTTTTGCACTGATGTGCTGGGCTCCCCCATCATTGAGGTTGGGGATATTTGTGGAGCCACCTCTTCCTGTTGGTTGTTTAATTGTCCACCACCATTCATCATTGGATGTGGCAGGGTGTAGATCTGATCCGTTGGTTGTGGGATCACTTCGCCCTGTCTATTACATGCTGCTTCTGCTGTTTGGCATGAAAGTAGTCCTGGGCTGTCGCTTCATCAGGCTGATGCCTCATTTCAAGGTATGCCTGGTGCTGCTCCTGGCATGCCCTCCTGCACTCTTCATTGAATTAGGGTTGATCCCCAGCTTGTTGGTAATGTTAGAGTGGGGGAATATGCCGGGCCATGAGGTGACAGATTGTGGTTGACTACAATTCTGCTGCTGCTAATGGTCCACAGCACTTCATGGATGCCCAGCTACGCATTGCTAGATCTGTTCAAAATCTATCCCATTTAGCACAGTGGTAGTGGCACACAACACAATTCAGGGTATCCTCAATGTGAACACGGGACTTCATCTCCACAAGGATTGTGCAGTGGTCACTCCTACCAATACTACATGGACAGATGCATCTGCGGCAGGCAGATTGGTGAGGATGAGGTCAAGTATGTTTTTCCCTCTTATTGGTTCCCTCACCACCTACTGCAGACCCAATCGAGCAGCTGTGTCCATTGGGACTCGGCCAGCATGGTCAGTAGTGGTGCTACCGAGCCACTCATAGTGATGGACATTGACATCCCCCAGCCAGACTACATTCTGCGCCCTGTTCCACCTCAGTGCTCCCTCCAAGTGGTGATCAACATAGAGGAGTACTGACTCATCAGCTGAGGGGCGGGGAGAGGGTGTGGTTGGGAGGGGGTGGTAGGTGATAATCAGCAGGAGGTTTCCTTGCCCATGTTTGACCTGATGCCATGAGTTAGCCCAAACATTAGTTACACCGTTATGTCAAATCAGTCTGTCTGTTGCCCTTTACATGTCAGTGAGAATCATTCTCAGCGCTCAGAACTCCCAGAAAAAGTAAAGTGGAAAAATGTCATTTCATAACCCAAAGGCTCCTTTCAGAACCACCCACAGTCTCTGTGAAAGGACTGGTTACCTTCAGGAGGGAGTCAGAGATGGAGTTATTGTAACAGTGGATTGATCAGTTTCTCATCTAATGAAAGGTCACTGACCTGAAACGTTAACTCTGCTTCTCTATATACAGATGCTGCCAGACCTGCTGAGTATTTCCAGCATTTCTTGTTTTCATTATCGCACATAGTTCCCTTTTCAAAGTTACAGAATTAACTACAATAGTGTACTCTGAGATTCAAGTTAAATACCAGCCCAATATTGACACACGTTATGAGTTTATAAGTTTCAGTATTAATTCCCATAGTACATCCTGACATATACATTAGATATAACATAACAGAAGAAATAGGAGCAGGAGTAGGCCATTCAGCCCCTCAAGCCTGCCCTGCCATTCAGTAAGATCAGGGCTGATCTGCCCCAGACCTCAATTCCTCTTTCATGCCAGCTCTTCATAGCCCTCAACTCTCCAATATTTCAAAAATCTATCTACTTCCTCTTTAAATACTTTCAGTGATCTCGTCTCCACAACTGTCTGGGGTAGAGAATTCCAGACATTCACTACCCTCTGAGAGAAGAAATTCCTTTGCATCTCAGTTTTAAATGAGTGTCCCCTTATTCTGTAACTATGTCGCCTAGTTTGAGATTCCCCCACTAGTGGAAACATCTTCTCAACATCGACCCTGTTAATAAAAACAAGAAATGCTGGAAATACTCAGCAGGTCTGGCAGTATCTGTGAAGAGAGAAGCAGAGTTAATGTTTCAGGGCAGAGACCCTTCTTCACCCTGTTAAGCACCCTCAGAATCTTGTACGTTTCAAAAAGATCACCCCTCATTCTTCTGAACACGAATAAATAACCTGTTTAGCCGTTCTTGATAAGTCAACCCCTTCATCCCAGGAATCAGCTGAGTGAATCTCTTTTGAACTCGTCCAATGCCAGTACATCCTTTCTTAAGTCTAAATCTCAAGTGCGATATCAGATTGAGAGAATCTGAAAGATAGTATAACCTGAGATACAAACTGAGATTTCAGTTTAAAACTCCCCCGGATTGTGAAACTAAAAGATACAATAGCAATTTAATTTGTATAGACTGTGCTTTGGATCACATTCCAGCCCTCATACAGTATCAGACTGGAAGATACTGTAGCAATTCCATTAGTGCAGACTCAGCTCTACATTACAGAGCAGGGAACATATTTAAACAACCGGGAACACTTTTACACAAGATGGATAATATTTACACAACAGGGAACCATTTTACACAATAACAGAGAACATCTCGACACAACAGTGAATATAGTTACACAACAGAGAACATATTACACAGCAGGAAAAATATTTTAAAAACACAGGGGACATCTTAACACAACAGAGAACACAATTACATAAATCATTGGTCTCTTGCTGTCTCTGCCTGGTTTTCTGTGTGTCTTTCTCTGTCTGTTCCTTTCTGAGTCCTGATAATCTCTTCCTGGTTTTCTGTGTGTCTTTCTCTGCCTGCCTCATTGTTGGTGCTGTTACTCTGTGTCCTTGTGTCATTGTGCAGTGAGGGTGAGTCCGTCAGCACGTGTGTTGCTGAGTCCGGGATTCTTGAGCATTCAGCCGATAATCCTATTTTTAGAAAAAAAATTGGGGAAATGAACATATTTCACTAACAGGCAGATAAAATTTAAAGCAGTAGTTAGCAAAGTGGCGCAGTGGAAGCGTGCTGGGCCCATAACCCAGAGGCCAATGGATCGAAACCATTCTCTGCTATTTATGTTCGGTAGTAACACAAACAGTTCACATTTAAAACATCATAACAAGATGCTTCCTGAGGCACTCTATTGCAATCAGCTGTTTTCTTCTAGTGAACACATCAATCAGTAACAACTCACTTTTGCTCACAAACATCAGCTGCACAAACTGCAAACCGGACCAGCCGAGTCTCTCCCACTTTGTCAACCCCTTCCTGCAGAGCCTCCGCTCCACCACCAGATGGTGATGTTGGCCACAATAAAACCAGGGCAAATGGTCACAGTGAGGAAACGGTCAGTAACAGGAAATAAAACAATAACAGGGAAAACCTTTACACAACAACAGGGTACATCTTTACACAGCAGAAAACATATTTACACAACAGGAAATACCTTCAGAATACAGGGAGAACACAATCATACAAATGCCTTGTTTCGCCATCTCAGTCTTGTTGTCTCTCTGTCCCTCACTTTTGCTTCCTCACAGTCTATTCTTGGTTTTCTGTGTGTTTTTCTCTCTGTCCCGTTGTCGATGGTGTTACTCAGCGTCCTTGTAACATTGTGTAGCCAGGTTGAGCCTCCCAACACCAGTGTTGCTGTAATAAAAACAGAAAATGCTGGAAATGCTCAGTCGGTCTGGCAGCATCTGTGCAGAGAGAAACAGTTAACAGTTCAGATCTGTTTCCTTAGCTCACATTAACTTTGTTTCTTTCTCCACAGATGCCGCCAGACCTGCTGAGAATTTCAAGCATTTTCTGTTTATGTTTCAGATTTCCAGCATCCGCAGTATTTTGCTTTTGTACGTGTGTTGCTATGTCTGGGACTGTTTGAGTGCCATGCTATTGCTTTGTAAACAGCGTTGAAACAAACATTTATCCAGTTAACACACAGCACTAATACACAGCTGGATATAAACAGCAGCCTGCAGCAGAGGGTGCAGTGGAAGTTTATTAACACAAATAATTCACCAACACAATATTTACTGCTATCCACAATCACACCACGCTTCATCTTAACACGTTTTAATCTTAATTTACATCAACTTCTTGCTTCCAATAAACACTTCAATCCGGAACACAGCTTCCAAATCACCTTTATTCACAAACCCGAACACAAGCTGCAAATGCTGCAAACACACACCAGCCCAGACTTTCCCCTTTCTGTCAACCCATTCCTGCATCACTGCCTCTCCACCAACAGTTGTCGCTAGAATCATACAATCAGAGAATGGCTACAGCACAGAAGGAGGTCGTTCGGCCTGTCGAACCCGTGCTGGCTCTCTGTTAGAGCAACTCACCTCGTCTCACTCCCCAGTCAGTTCAATTTTGGTGGTGGGAAAACTTCTCGGAAGAATAATTCGGGACAAAATTAATAGTCCCATGGACAAATGTGGGTTAATTCAGGAAAGACAGCATGGTTTTCTTAAGGGAAAGTCATGTTTAACTGTCCTGCTGGAGTTTTCTGATGAGGTAACAGAGAGGGATGATGAGGGCAATGCTGTTGATGTGATGTACATGGACTTTCAAAAGGTCTGGCAGCATCTGAAAGGTCACTGAGCTGAAACGTTAACTCTGCTTCTCTCTCCACAGATGCTGCCAGACCTGCTGAGTACTTCCAGCACTTTTTGTTTATATTTCAGATTTCTAGCATCTGCAGTATTTTGCTTTTCTTGACTTTCAAAAGGAGTTTGATACAATGCAACACAACAGACTTGTGAGCAAAGTTATAACTCATGGAATAAAAGGGACAGTAGTAACATGGACATGGAATTGGCTGAGTGACAGGAAACAAAGAGTAGTGATCAATGGATGTTCTTCAGGCTCGAGGAAGGTTTGTTGTGGAGTTCCCCAGGAGTCAGTGTTGGGACACTTGCCTTTCCTGATATATATTAATGACCTAGACCTTGGTGTACAGGGCAGAATTTCAAAGTTTATGGATGATACGAAAATTGGAAGCATTGTGAACTGTAAGGATGATAGTGTAGAACTTCAAAAGGACACAGACAAGTTGGTGGAATGGGAGGACAGATGACAGGTGAAGTTCAATGCAGAGAAATGTGAATTGATTCATTTTGGTAGGAAGAACATGGATTGACAATATAGAATAAAGGGTACAATTCTAAAGGGGGTGCAGGAGCAGAGGGACCTGGGGTTATATGTAATTGGTTGAGAGAGTGGTTAATAAAGCATACAGTATCCTCGGCTTTAGTAATAGAGGCATAGAATACAAGAACAAGGAGGTCATGTTGAACTTGTATAAGACACTAGCCTCAGCTGAAGTACTGCATCCAGTTCTGGGTGCCACACTTTAGGAAAGATGTGAAGGCATTGGAGAGATTATGGAAAAGATTCATGGGAATGGTTCCAAGGATGAGGAACTTCAGTTATGAAGATAGATTGGAGAAGTTGGGACTGTTTTCCTTGGAGAAAAGAAGGCTAAGAGGAGATTTCATAGTGGTATTCAAAATGATGAGGGGTGTGGACAGAGTGGATAGGGAGAAACTGTTCCCACTTGTGAAAGGATCGAGAACGGGAGGGCACAGAGTTAAAGTAATTGGTAAAAGAAGCAAAAGCGACATGAGGAAAAACGTTTTCACACAGCGAGTGGTTAAAGTATGAACTGCCTGAGAATGTGATGGAGGCAGGTTCAATTGAAGAATTCAAAGGAGAATTAGACTGTTATCTGAAAAGGAAGAAAGTGCAGGATTATGGGGAGAAGACGGGGAAGTGACATGAGGTGAATTGCTCATTTGGAGAGTCAGTGCAGACACGATGGGCCAAATGGCCTCCTTCTGTGCAGTAACAATTCTGTGATTCTGTGATTCCAATATTCAAGTCATTTCTATATATGGTGGTCCTGACACTGACCCTTGTGGACATCACTGTTCACCAACTTCCATTCTGAAAAACAACCAAATATCACAACTCGCTTTTCTTGATATTTCATCCATTTTTTAATCCAAGCAGATACTGACCCTCCTATTCCAGGAGCCTCAGTTTTGTTACCCAGTCTTTTATGTGGTAGTTTGTCAAACGCTTTCTTAAAATCCATATAGACAACATCCATTGCTTTCCCTTCATCAACCTTTTCTGTTACTTCATCAAAAAAATCAGTTATATTAGTGAAGAAGTGGAAAGGTGCTGAACCTCTCAGTTTTCGGTCTACCCAAACCAAGTTTAAGGCCTGAATAATGAACCGATTGCCTCATTAGTTCTGTGAATAATACAATGATTTAATAGACAAAGTTTTGAAACATTCCTGCCCATAAATCTTGATAACAGAGAGTGTGTGGATCTCCTGGCTCAGAATGTTTAATGGATACAGTCCTCAGATCCGACAAGGAATCCCTGAACATCCACAGTAAAGACAGTGTGGATGAGGAAATGTAAGAGTCGGGAGCTGAAACTCAGGGACGGCCGAGCTCTCCTGTCATTGAGCTTGTGTGTCTGCTCTGCTCGCCGCACTTCCGGCTCTACTTTGTTTCCAATGAAAAGATGAAAAGGGCCGTTCGGTTTTCCTCTCACTGACAGCGTGTTTCACTCGGGTTAATATAACCCGGAACTTTTGCTGCTGAAATGAATTCTGCAAGGTCCCAGCAAACACACCGGCTCCCTCCTTTCTCCCCTCTTTCTATCGGATTGTTTTACCAGGAGGGGCTCAATAATAACAAACCCCCTGCAGGGAATGACCGCAAATTGAGCATCTAAATGGGGCAAGTGGACAGCTTTCTGGGTTCTAGGTTCCCCCTACCTCGCCCCTCCCTCCCTCCAGTCCAAGCACCTCTTCACTTTCTTTGGGACTTTGATGAGGGTGAAATGGGGAAAGTTCCCATTGATGTTTGAATACTGAATTGTTGCAGGGATCTGCGCACGCGCGATGTAGCCCCGCCCGCAGTGGGACGTCACACTGAGGAGTGGAGCGCATGCGCAGCCTTTCCCCAACCCAGTCTGTGAGGCCATTCACTCAATCAGGGGAAGATGCTTTAAATCAGCTGCTAATGGAGACTTCCCGGGCCCGGGGCAAGGGAACAAACAGCATCTGCTTCCAGCAGCCACTGCTTTGGGAGCGTGTCCGCAGATGTGCTCAGAGATTAGCATTGAGTGGTGGGAAGTTGAGGGGGAGTCGGGGAGTGTTTGGAACAGACACTGTGGAGCAGGAGCTGCTCCCAGAACATGGAGTGAGCCGGGGACACGGGGAAGGGAGAGTTCATTCTCGGACAGTGTCTGTACAGGCTCAGGGAGACACAATGGGAAGAAATCACTATTGAAAATCACTGACAATTTCACCACCCAAAGGAGAGGGAATTTTCCTGCTTTAGTTCCAGTCTCTCACTGTTTGTTGGATTGTGAACAGTGGGGGGAAAATAGCCGCAAAATAACGATGTGGACAGTTAGACAAAGAACATTTATTGCAGACACCAGGTGAGAAGTGTGAAAGGCACATTTTAAATAGTGGCTGCTTGTTTTCCGTTGAAATAGAAATGTGACAGTGTAAAGGTCACTGCTCTATCGGACAGTCCCAGTCATTGAGCAGTGCAGGGCTTGTGTTGTTTCTGAATGTCACAAACGTGTTGCAAATCCACTGCAAACACCTGGTAAACAGAAGCTGAATACTGCAGTACTGCAGTGGAGTCAGACACTGACACTGTTTGTGTTCCTGGTTTTCATTTTATGATTGTTCATAATGATTATTATTGGGACGATTACATTGATCGCTTTTGTATCTTCTATCTCACCAGTTCTTTCATTCCTGCAGGAAAATACATGAAGGAACCTGACTGGATGTGGTGATTCTTGGACACAAGGAAAAGTACAGTGATCTCGTTCCAACACACAGTCGGTACAGGATCACTCCCAAAGCACAGAGATACTGCCAGCTCATCAGTTCCACTGGAACAAACAAAAGAAGTAGTCAGACAGACACTGATCCCAAAGTCAAGAGACACATTTTCAATCCAACAGTCAAACAACAGCAGGAGAGACAGAAGTTGTTGCTATTTCACTCCAATTCAGTACAGCTGACAGGTTGACACATCAATCACAGTCTAAAAACAAACTCACTATCAGATCTCAATAAACTCTGTCACCATGGTCACATTTTAAATATAAAATCTGAAATAGAACAGACAAAGTTTACAGAATTGAAAGGTACAGAATAAATGCAAGGAGGCTTCAAGGGGATTTCGACAGGTTAAATGAATGGGCAAGAACATGGCAGATGGAATATAATGTGAATAAGTGTGAAGTTCTCCACTTTGGTCGAATAAACAGAAAGACAGAGTATTTCTTAAATGGTGAGAGGTTGAGAAGTGTCGATGTCCAAAGGCACCTGGGTGTCCTTGTTCATGAGACACGAAAAGCTAGTATGCAGGTGCAGCAAGCAATTAGGAAGGCAAGTGGTATGTTGGCTTCATTGAAAGCGTATTTGAGTGCATGAGTAAAGATGTATGAAGTCTAGATGAGACCGCACCTGGAGTATTCTGTACAATTTTGGTTTCCTTATCTAAGGAAGGATAGACTTGTCACAGAGGGAGTGCAACAGAGATTCACCGGTCTCATCCCCTCGGATGGTGGGATTGTCTTATGATGAGAGACTGCAGAAACTGGGCCTAAATTCTCTAGAGTTTTGAAGAATGAGAGGTGATCTCATTGAAACAGACAAAGTTCTTACAGGGTGTCACAGGGTAGATATGGATAGGATGTTTCCTCTGTCTAGTGAGTCCAGAACAAGGGGACACAATCTCAGAATAAGGGCAGACTGAGATGAGCAGGAATTTCTTTACTCAGAGGGTGACAAATCTGTGGAATTCTTCATCCCAGAGGGCATTGAACATATTCAAGACAGAAATCGATAGATTTCTAAATACTAACAAGATCAAGGGATATGGAGATGGCAGGGAAAAATGGCGTAGAGGTAGATGATCAGTCACGATCTGTTTGAATGTTGGAGCAGGCTCGATGTGCTGAATGGCCTAATGCCCCTATTTCCTATGATCCTATGAATCCCAATAATGTACATCAGAACGTTAGACCAAGTTATGCATTACATACCAGTTCAAAAATCCCACAGAGATTAAGACTGAAAGATACAGTATCAAGCCATTACTACAAAATGAAGGACTTGGAGCTTGCAGACCAGCCCATGTATAAGATTGAAAGTTATATTTTCATTCACAATCGTTTTCACAGAGCTTAATATTGAATACCAATCCACAACTTGCACAGGATTACCAAATAAAACCTACAACTGTAAAATACAGTTAATCCATATTTTAAATTAAACACAAGACAAATTGATACATTAAGAGAGCGGGAAACAGTGAGAGCAGAGTGGAGCATAAAGAGCCCAGGAGAGAGAGGGAGCAAGAGTTCACTCGGAGAGCAGGGAACAGCGAGAGCAGGCGTCAAAAAAGGCAAAGGAATACACAATTAATGGGAGAACACTGAACGGTGTAGAGGAAGTGAGGGACGTTGGAGTGAATGTCCACAGATCCCTGAAGTAGCAGTACAGGTCAATAAGCTGGTTCAGCAGGTAAATGGAATCCTTTCCTTTATTAACTGAGGTATAGAGTATTAGGGTGACCTGGTATCCATGGCAATAAGTCACTGACAGCTAACATTCAGGTGCAGCAAGCAATTAGGAAGGCTAATAGTATGTTAGCCTTTATTACAAGAGGATTTGAGTACAGGAGTAGTGAATTCTTGCTTCAATTGTATAGAACCTTGGTTAGACTGCACTTGGAGTACTGTGTGCAGTTTTGGTCCCCTTGCCTTAGGAAGGATATTATTGCCATAGATAGAGTGCAAAGAAGGTTCATCAGACTTGTTCCTGGGATGGTGGGACTGTCCGATGAAGAGAGATTGGGGAAACTGGGGCTGTATTCTCTGGAGTTTTGAAGAATGAGAGGTGATCTCATTGAAACCTACAAAATATTTAAAGGACAGTCAGGGTAGATGCAGCTAAGATGTTTCCCCTGGTTGGGGAGTCGAGAACCAGGGGACGCAATTTCAAAATAAGGGGAAAGCCACTTAGGACAGAGATGAGGAGAAATGTTGTTACTCAGAGGGTTGTGAATCTTTGGAATTCTGTACCCCAGAGGGCTGTGGAAGCTCAGTCATTGAGTATGTTTAAAGCAGAGATTGACAGATTTCTAAATACAAATGACATAAGGGAATATGAGGAAAGTGTGGGGAAAAGGGCATTGAAGTGGATGATCAGCCATGATCATGTTGAATGGTGGGGCAGGCTCGATGTGCTGAATGGCCGACTCCTGCTCCTATGTTCCTATGTTCCCATTATCGATGAGACACAGCCTCAGGCCGACTTGTCGGGTGTTGCAAACAGATAACACTGCTTCTGATCTTCACCAGAACAGAGAGTGAGATGTAAAATTGATCATCAAACAGACTGTGAGAGAATACAACAGAATAAAACACATGGAGAGACACTGTGGAATAACAAATAGATTTGATTGGAATGTTAAATTTTGATTGGAATAGATAAAACAGCAGAAACAGCAGATTAAATTGGGACAGAAAAGAGAAACTGATGGGAAGAAGGAAGAAAAGAAAGGATGGATCTGTTCACTTATTTCAGTTTTTTCACTGGTCCATAAAAGCTGGATTAAAAAAGATGCAAAAAACAGAGAATTTCACCAAATAGGGAGATTAAATGCTGCCGAAACCTTGGATCGAAGGATGCCCCAACAGATCACCTGTTTAACTGTCTCCTCACTGGGGGATTTCAATCAATGAGCAATATTATTCTCTCCTTTTCTTTTGTTAAATGAAACCACTACTGTCACTTGGAGTTAACATCCCTGTGTTCCAACTCCTGAATAATAAAATTGTGAGTTTCGTGATATTTTCGGGACACATTTCCTGCTGAAAGAACTAAGAACTCTTTTCTAATTTACACAATACTATATACACACTCATCAAGCCTCCGAAACTCGCATCCTTGGTGCTGCTCTCTCCTCCCAAACCTCATCTCATGTGACTGTTACATCATCACTCTGATTGTGGGAGGGGTTAATCCCACTGTCTTCAGCATTAACCCTTTACATCCTCATACTGCACTGTCTGTCCAAACAAATCGGTGGAGGGAACTTGAATTATCAAAACAGCAACAGCTGCCAGTTGAAAATCAACTCAACCCATCAGAGAGAGACTGTCAAAGAACTTCCTGCATCCAGTCCTGACCCTGTCACATGAAACAGCTGCTCACCCAGACCCCACTCTCATCAACACTGAACATTTTTACTGAGACCCTTCAAATACTGTTGAGAAAAGGCAGGAAAGATCAAAGTTCACACAGTTGTATTAAATACAACAAAGTTTAATATCTTCTCACCGTTTCTCGGTAACCACATGAGACTTAGGTTTTCTTATTTGGTTCCTTTGATTTTTCCTGTTCCTGACTGACAAATATTCCAAACCTCAGAGAAACCCTCCCACTTGCGTCATGTCCCAGTCTCGGTTAAAAGCAACACATAATGACACAAACACTCTCCTTCAGTGAGATTAATATCAAGCTGTTTTCCAGGTTGAATGGAACTGTGAACAAATTTATGTCAAAGACGTTACCTTTGATGTATCAGGACTGAATTTCTGTACAAAGAGGAACAGCCATTCCAAACTGATATCCTTCACAAAGGCTGTTTTTTTATGTGATTGAAATTCATCAAGTATTTTGAACAAAAGTTCACAAGACACACATGTCAATGTTGATAATGAAACTTCTCAAGCATGTTGCTACTGTGAAATAAGGCTCTGCTGGGAGTTGAACCCAGGATCTCCTGTTTACTAGACAGGTGCTTTAACCAACTAAGCTACAGAGCCAGATCAACAACGTGTGTGCAATTGAAATCAGAGGAAGGCCTTGTAGATAGTGGGCAGGCTTTGGCGAGTCAAGAGCTGAGTTCGTCACGGCAGTGTTCCCAGCCTCTGACTCGCTCTTGTCGTTGTCGCTGCAGTTGTAATTGTAATAGGCAACCGTCTGTCTCGGAAGACGATGGTCTACACCCGGGGAGTACGTCACTTCTGTGTGAAACATCGTTTGTTGTGGCTGTAGAGGATGACTCGTGAGTGACAAACCCTTCCGCAGCTGGTACAGATGAATATCATTGGCCCGAGGTCGACTGATAATTTTTCCTTCCTCTGAGCTCTCTTTCCCACCATCTGGTCATTTCTTTTGTCCTCTGCTTTTCCCATGGTCTTCCTGAATGCCTTTCTCCAGGAATTCCAGTCAGCAGGAAGGACTTCCCATGCATCGACTCCAATCCCAGTCAGCTTGAGATCTCACTTTGCAGATGTCCTTGTATCACAGACGTGGGTGACCTGTTGGTCTCGTGCTGATAGCAAGCTCACCAAAGAGCGTGTCTTTGGCAAAGCGACCGTCATCCATTCAGCACACATGACTCAGTCAACAGAGTCACCGCAGACTCAAGAGGACAAACATGCTGCAGATCCCTGCACGCTGGTGTACTTCTGCATTCGGCACTCTGTCCTGCCAGGAAATGCCCAATATCCATCTGAGACAGCGGAGGTGGAAGCTGTTCAGCTGCTTTTCTTGGCTTGCATAAGTTGTTGATGCTTCTCTACTATAAAGGAGGGTGCTGAGAACACAAGCCTGTTACACGCGGAGTTTTGTATTTTCGATCAGTTTGCTGTCGGTTCACACTCGTCTTCTCAACTTTGACATGACAGCTGCAGCATTGACAATCCTGGTGCTGATTTCAGTATCAAGGGACAGATTGCTGGTGATTGTTGATCCAAGGTATGTGAAGCTGTTGACAACCTCCAAAGTGAGCCTGTCGATGTTGATGGAAGGTGGAGTCTCTAGTCCTGGCCCATAACTTTGATCTTCCTGATGCTGATCGTCAGTCCAAACGCCTTGCAGGCCAGGGAGAACCGATATACAAGCTGCTGTTAATGAACTTCATTTTGGGATGTCAGCACAGCGTCATCAGCAAACAGCAACTCACAGACCAAGAACTGACTCATTTTGGTCTTGGTGCGCAGTCTTGCCAAGATGAATAGCTTGTCATCAGCTCTGGTATGCAGGTGGACACCCCCATCTGAGTCACTGAAAGTTTAAAATAGCAGCATGGAGAAGAATATGCCAATTGTAAAGGATGTGAGCTGTGAGGAGGTTACAAGGAGGTTTCCAGGGGACTTGGACAGGATAAGTGAATGAAATGACAGATGGAATATAATGTGAATAAGTGTGAAGTTATCCACTTTGGTAGAATAAACAGAAAGAAAGAATATTTCTTAAATGGTGAGAGGTTGGGAAGTGTTGATGTCCAAAGGGACCTGGGTGTCCTTGTTCAAGAGACACTAAAAGCTCGCATGCAGGTGCAGCAATCAATTAGGAAGGCAAATGGTATGTTGGCCTTAACACGAGGGGTCATGAGTACAGGAATAAAGATGTCTTGCTGCAATTGTATAGAGCCTTGGTGAGATCGTGCTGGAGTATTGTGTACAGTTTTGGTTTCCTTATCTAAGGAAGGATATCCTTGCCACAGAAGGAGTGCAATGGAGGGTCACCAGACTAATCCCTGGGATGGTGGGATTGTCTTATGAGGAAACTGGGCTTGTATTCCTTAAAGTTTCATTTAAAAGGCCATTTAAAACTGAGATAGGGTGGAATTTCTTCACTCAGAGGGTGGTGAATCTTTGGAATTCTCTACCTCAGGGGTTTGTGAAAGTTCAATCATTGAGCATGTTCAGGACAGAAATTGATAGAAATCTTGATACTCATGACATCAAGGGATATGGGGAGAGCGCGGGAAAGTGGTGTTGAGGTAGATGATCAGCAAGGATGTAATTGAATGACAGATCAGGCTCGACAGGTTAAACTGCCTCCTCCTACGTTCCGAAGAGAGTTTGCACCAAGACACACCCTGTTTTACCCCACTGCTGATCGTGAAAGTGTCAGATTTTGCTCCATTGTAACTGATGGAACTGTGCATGTTCTCGTGGAAAGAAGAGATGATGCCCAAGAGTTCAGGAGGGCAGCCTAGTTTCCACAGCAGTTTGAAGAGTCCGTCTCTGCTGACAAGATCGAAGGCCTTGGTGATGTCTATAAAGACAATGTAGAGTGGTCTGTACTGTTCACAGTACTTCTCCTGCAACTGCCGAAGTGAGAAAATCATGTCGACTGTCGATCTACCAGCTCTGAAGCTGCACTGAGACTCAGGATAGATGTGTGATGTCAGGGTCTGCAATCTGGTCAGAGCAATGTGAGCAAAGACCTTCCCCACAATACTTCGCAAGGAGATGCCTCAGTACTTGCTGCAGTCACTGCGATTCCCCCTTATTGTTGTGCAAGGTGACAATGTTTGCATCACGCATGTTTAGAGGTGCAGATCTCCCCTTCCAACAGAGACACAGAAGTTCATGGAGATGCTGTAGCAGAGCTGCTTTTCCACTTTTGATGTTTCCAGGTGGAATACCATCATTTCCCAGGGCTTTACCACTGGCAAGACGGTCAATGGCGTTGTTGAGCTCTATGGTGGTGTCGCTGTCCAGCTCCTCCATGACAGGGAAGTCTGGAATGGTGCTGAGAGCTACTTCAATGACAATGTTCTCCGTTATGTAGAGTTCAAGGTAATGCTCCACTCACCTTTCCATCTGCTTGTTAGGTTCAGTGATGATCGTCCCTGTCTTTGTCTTCAAAGGTGCTGATTTAGTTACTGCTGGGCCCGTTGCTTTCATAATTTTTTTTTTATTCATTCATGTGATGTGGTCATCACTGGCTGAGCCAGCATTTATTGCCCATCCCTCATTTCCCTTGAGAATGTGGTGATGAGCTGCCTTCTTGAACCGCTGCAGTCTATGTGAGGTAGGTACACCCACAGTGCTGTTAGGAAGGGTGTTCCAGGATTTTGACCCAGCGACAGTGAAGGAAAGGCGATATAGTTCCAAGTCACGATAGTGTGTGGCTTGGAGGGGAACTTGCAGGTGGTGATGTTCCCATGAATTTGCTGCCCTTGTCCGTCTAGTTGGTGGAGGTTGCGGGTATGGAAGGTGCTGTCTAAGGAACCTTGGTGTGTTGAATTCCTTCATATGTCCCTCTAGCATCCCCCAGATTCAGTGGCAGATTGTATGCTGTTGCAGAGTTTTAACCAGTATTGATTGGTGCAGTGCCGAGCAGTCTGCAGAGACTTGTTTCTGGCAGCTCTGAGAGCATCTAGAGTTTGTTTGCTGGAGACTTGTTTGTAGTTCATGAGGGCTTTCTTCTTAGTTGCAGTAACTGACTCCATTTCAGTCCAATAAGCCTCAAACCAGTCAGCATTCCTCCCATTTCTTTTCCCATACAGTGAGTGCAGAGTTATACATGGTGGCGTGCAGATGATTCCACTTTGACACTGCACTGAGGCCTTCGGTGTTTCCTGAAAGAGCCTGATCGAGGATGTTGAGGAACTCCTGGGTCCTTTCTGGGTCAGTGGTTCGGCTAGTGTTGATCCGAGAACGACCTTTCTTCTTGAATGGGTGAAGCTTCCTTGGCTGAAGCCTGACCTTGCGACACACCAGGGAGTGGTCAGTGTCACAGTCAGCGCTGTGATAGCTGCGTGTGATGAGGACACTGCTGAGGGTGGTATGTCTGGTGATGATAAGGTCTAGCTGGTGCCAGTGGCATGATCTCGGACGTCTCCAGGACACCCTGTGGCACAGATTGACCTGGAAATAGCTGTTCGTCACACAGAGTCCATGGTGGCAGCATAGCTCCAGAAACCTCTGTCCATTTTTGTTCATCTTGCTAATCCCCTGGTGCCCTATGCTCATTGGCCAAGCTATAGTCAGTACCCAAGCTTGCGTTGAAATCCCCGAGAAGATACAGTCCCTCGGTGCTGGGAATTCTACTGATGGCAGTGTCAAGTGTCTCATAGAATTGATCCTTGACATCTGGGGTGGAGGTGAGTGTCGGGACATAGATGCACATGAGATTAACTGCACCCGCGCTTGTTGACAAGTGAAGGGTAAGAAGTCTCTCTGAACCAACTGTGGGGGGTTCACTCATTGCAAGTAGCGTGTTTTGTACTGTGAAACCCACTCCATGCTCACGAGTTGCCTCTTGGGCTTTCCCCTGCCAGAATAAGGTGTAGTGTTTCTCTTTGAGGGATCCACTTTGAATGAGTCTATGAGTCTAGTTCCTTGCAGCACAGCAATGTCCACATTGAGCCTTGTGAGTTCCTTGTCAATCACAGCTGTCCTGTGTGTGTCATCAACCTGCAGAAGGTTGTCATTAAGGCCAGGACACATGGTCCTTACATTCCAGCTTGTGATGCGAAGCACTGGTGTCTTCTTTGTTGAGTTTGTCTTGCCTGGTGCGTAGATTATCAATCTGCCAGTTGAGAGATATCTCTCGAAGCTGCAAGCACCCATTGAAGCAAGTAGGTCGTGGCAGGACAGCACCTAACTGACTGGGGGCTGCACAGCTTGGAGTAGGTGGTAGTTATCCAATGAGACATGATGATCTTCCCACTGTCAAAAGTAACCCCTGGTGCTCATAGTCTACACCAATTGAGTGAGAGCTTATAATCGGTAACTGTTTCTTCCCATATTTTGCTAATGTTTAACCACGAAGCTGGAGTGTCCTCTCCAGGGCACAGGCCTGGGCAAATAGTATGGAGACACTGAGCATCAGGGCCCCCTCTCAGCATTGCTAGTATTGTCCAAAGGAAAGGAAAAAAACAGTACTGTTTGGTACCAGCTCTGCTGTAGGAGTTGCTGGAAAACTACCTGATAAGTAACAGGTAACCGCCTACGGGACTCCACTCCGGATTTACTGTCCAGGTTTACTCCCGAAGCCTTCTTCTCTCTCAAGACACCCACAGGGAAGTGAGACTTTTTGCCCATAGATGGGGCTCTGTTTCTTGGCATCAGGATGGAACCACACGCCAGTGGGCCTGCATGACATGCACAAGGATATCACAAACTGCCCCATCCCTGGGACAGCTCAGAGAGATACCCTGATGATAATACACCCCACAGGAACATCACAAACAGCCCCCTCCCTAGGGCAGCTCAGAGTCAGACACTGCGCACACTGCAACAACAGTGACATGACTGTATTAGTCCCTCCATTCTGAAAAACAAGCATTCACCCTACTTTACGCTTTCCGACTCTCAGCCAATTGTGTATCCCCGCTGCCACTGCCTCTTTAATCCCATCTGCTCAAATTTTGTTAACAAGTCTATTTTATGGGACTTTTTCAAACACAATTTTGAAGTCCAGACACACACCATCAACCTCACCACCCTGGTCAACACTCTGTGAAACTTCATCAAATAAATTAATTCATTAATTAATTCAGACACAATCTTCTGTTAACCAATCTGTACTGGCTGTCATTTATTAGCCCATGTTCTACCAAGTGACAGTTAATTTTCTCCTGGATAATTGTCTCTAAAAGTTTCCCCACCACTGACATTAGACGAACTGGTCTGTAATTCCTGGGTTTATCTCTCTTTTTAAACAGGGCTGTAAAATTAGCAATCCTTGCAGACTTATCTTTCAGTTCTGGAAAGTCTATTGTGGACAATCTCTTTGGGCATGACTTTAACCAATTAAATCAACAGGATACTTGATTAATAAGTCCAGAACTTTTATTGAGAGTAAAATAGTACTTAATAATTGGAAGTAAAATTATACTTAACAAACTTGGGGAATATAACTTTACAGCTCTAGCAGGTGTGTGGACTGACGAGCTTGGTCTCAGAGTGTCACGGTCCTCTTTGTCCAGCCTAGATCCCTCATCAGGTGGAGAACTTGGTTGATGATCTGAGCCTTTACCCCTGAGATCTTCTAGTGTTCCTGCACACTGAAACCTTACAAGATCCCTACTTTTAACCCCTGGATTGCCATCACACCACCATGTAAAATAATAATTGGTCTGAGCTGTTGCTAGGTACATTTAATTAATGATGTCTTCCACTAACAGCCAGCTGTCCTCAGAATCTCAGACATGAGTACAATGGAGTGGTTTCACACTGTCTCCCAATCTGATCTGAAACAAGTTTCCTATTCATTAAATCGAGACTCTTGAAAATGCTGGAAATACTCAGCAGGTCTGACAGCATCTGTGGAGAGAGAAACAGAGTTAACGTTTCAGATCTGTGATCTTTCATCAGAACTGGGCTGAAATTGTCTGAGGGACTGAGATTGTGGAATCAATTTCAGGGTCAAAAACATTGTACTCTGCAAGGATGGGAAGATGGTGATTGTTAAGTATTGTGCAAGAATATAGATGCTTTTACATTATTTGAATCAACATTGATTTAAACTTTGTGCTCACAAAACCTATCTTTTGATCAAAATGACATTGATAACAATGGAAAAAGCAACACATGCATTTCATGACCACAGGACTTTGTAAAGCCTTTTACAGCCAATGAAGGACTTTCCAAGTGTAGTCACTGTACAGTACAATACAATACCCGACAATAAGGATATTTCACATTCGAGTCAAGCAAGTCCCAGGCAATGACCTTCTGAAACAAGAGAGAATCTAACCCTCTCCCCTTGACATTCAACAGCATTACGATTGCTGAATCCCCCACTATCAACATCCTGGGGGTTACCATTGACCAGAAACTGAATTGCAGTAGCCAAAGAAATATCATGGCTACAAGAGCAGGTCAGACACTAGGAATCCTGCGGCAAGTAACTCACCTCCTGACTCCCCAAAGTCTGTCCCCTATCTACAAGGCACAAGTCAGGAGTGTGATGCAATACTCTCCATTGCCTGGATAGGTGCAGCTCCAACAACACTTAAGAAGCTCAACGTCATCCAGGACAAAGCAGCCCACTTGATTGGCGCCTCATTCACTATATTCACTCTCTCCATCACCAACACACAGCGTGTACCATCCACAAGATGCACTGCAGCAACACAGCAAGACCCCTTACACAGCACCTTCCAAACCCATGACTTCTGTCACCTAGAAGGACAAGGGCAGCAAATGCATGGGAACACCACAACCTGCAAGTTCCCCTCTGAGTCTCACACCATCCTGGAATTGGAACTATATCACCGTTCCTTCACTGTGGCTGGGTCAAAATCCTGGAACTCCCTTCCGAACAGCACCACATCGACTGCACTGGTTCAAGAAGGCAGCTCGCCACCACCTTCTCGAGGGAATTAGGGATGGGCAATAAATGCAATAAATAAAAATAAAATCAAAAAAAATTAAAATATCCTGTAATCCCCAAAAGTAGAAAATACATATGAAAATGAAAAAATAATAAAACACAGTCAGCATGGATTTCACAAAGAAAGTCTTGATTAACCTTATCTTTGAAGAATCAACAGCAAGAGTAATACAGCAGATGTAGAAGAGTTTAAGTTAATAAAGCCTCATCCTTTTATGTGCTTGAACCAACAAATTGTGGGTTAACAAACAAGCACACTAACTGACAGAGCTGGGTGTTGTTCTTTCTAGATTACCCTAAAGCAGGGTGTCAATGACTTAAATCTTCAGGTTGCTGCAACCAGAATAGCCATTGTCCACGATCAGTTTTACTGTTATAAATAAAGATGGAACATTCATTGTGAATCTATAAAAACAGTCTGGTCCTGCACACTGCAGACACATCCACATCATCACAAACCAGCTCTCCTATAATCGATGCAGTTATTTGACTTTTCCCCATTATCTCCATGGAATTAATTTTGAAAGATTTTAAATTCCAAGAAGTTTTGTTAATATTCAGCCCTTGAGAAGAAATCATTCCCTGGCCACAGTGGAGAGAGCATTGAATATAAAACAGTAGACTACCAGGTAACACAGTGAAAGCTTATCAGCTAATCTATAATTGCTTAGTTTTCTTACTTTTGCTCTTGCTATTCGGTTTTTCATCCTTTTCAGTTCCTGACTGTGGATATTATTGTGATTAAATGTGAAAAGATGCACTGTGTCTCAGCCCCGGAATATTGGCTCTTTCTCTGTACAGTGCTGTATACACTCAGATACTGACAGTGTTTCTCCCTCCCTCAACTTTCCAGCCCTGACGGTGCAGAAAGCGCTGCTCAAAGTTACACATTCTCACTGTTTACAGTTGATTAGTGAGAGATTATTAACGTATCCTTCTGCAGCGCTGCCTCGGTTAATAACAGTGGATCGAAGTCACATTTCAGATACAGAACAGACGCATCAATTATTCACTCTTTCCCAGAGTGAGTGAGGCTGGGACAAGCAGCAACATTCCAGCCCCACACTCCGCAATTACCCAGCACCAGCGGAAAGCAGTGAATACAGATTCAATCAGTGGGTTAATGTCCATTACAGGGATGCAAGATTCCACAGCCCAGGATAAACATCCCCATACACCGAGAACAAGCTCAGGAAAACCCGGGGGAGTTAATGTCCCAGTCACTGAGCATTCCAGTAACATTGAACAAGTTCCTGAACTGAGTGAACCTTTCAAATTACAGAAGTGATGACGAGGTCAAAAAGGTCTGAACAGTTGAGGTGACTGAGCGGTTTCAGCTTCTCTGTTCAGGTTGCAGCTTTCACTGGAGGCATGTGTTTAAATCCCACTTCTGACAACTTGATTTTCAGTTACTTTGCAGAGCTTCCTTGAAGGTTTGAGGTAGAGTAAATACTGAGGAACTGTTTCTAACTGCTGAAAGGTCAATAACCGAAGGTTACAGATTTAAGGTGACTGACAAAACCAGAAGGAACATGAGGAAAAATTCCTTTCTGCAACATGTGGTTAGGATTTCAGTTATGTGGATAGATTGGAGAAGATGGGGTTGTTCTCCTTAGAGAGGAGATTTGATAGAGGTGTTCACAATCATGAGGGGTCGTGACAGACCCGATAGAGAGAAACTGTTGGTAGAAGGATTGAGACTCAGGTAAAAGCTGTGGCTCAGTTGGTCACACTCACCTCGAAATCACAAGCTTCTGGGTTCAGATTTCACAGCTGACACTCCAGTACAGCACTGAGGGTGTTGAAGGTGCTGCCTTTCAGGTGTGATGTTAAACCAAGACCTGCTCTGCATGTTTGGGTGAATGTAAAAGATCCCATGCTGCAATTTCAAACAAGTGAAGAGCAATTGTCCCTGGTGTTGCGATCAATATTTGCCCCTCAATCAGATCAGTTGGTCATTATCACATTGCTGTTTGTGGGTATTAGCTGCTGCATTTCTGACATTACAACAGTGATTACACTTCAAAAGTATTTCATTGTCTCCAAAGTGCTTTGATATGTCCAGTGGTCAGGAAAGGTGCTATATAAATGCAAGTCTTTTCTTTCTTTATCACAACACATTACTGTGTAAAAATGGTTCTTCATGTCATCTCTGGTTCTTCTGCCAATCACCTGATATCTGTGTCCTCTGCTTACTGACCCTTTTACCACTGGAAACAGTTTCTCCTGATTTAAATTGTTGAGAACCATCATGATTTTGAACACCTCGGACAAATCACTTCTGAACGTTCTCTGCTCCAAGAAGAACAACCTCAGCTTCTCCAATCTCTCCACATAACTGAAATCCCTCACCCTGCTACCATTGTGGTAAATCTCTTTTTTATTCTTTCCTGGGATGTGGGCACTGCTGACACAATGTGATTCCTGTCAACGGAGCGGCCCGCTGACATCATCGGAGTGCGCCAAGCTGCGCATAGGCACAGCTACATCTTGCCAGGGTTAAGTGGCACATGCACAGGATGATGTCATGGCTCAGCACCAACATCATCGCATATCCGCCCATGGTCCATCTTCGCACATTCACGCTAAAGCGTCATCGGGTATCCAGCCTCTCACTCAGCTGGAGGAAGCAGCTGAATGGGAGACTTTGAGGTTGGAGCTCTCCCCCCTCGGCCTTGATGCTTCTTCTCCTCAGCTGCTCGCTCTCCACCTCGCTGCTCCCCTGGATGATTGTTCCCTTCTCGCGTCACCCAGCTCTCCTGCCACTCGCTCCCAGCCCCCCAACCCCCACTCCAGCCATTAGCTCTAGGCCGTGCCACTTCCCTCCTCTTGGCCACTCGTTCTTCACTCCTACGTCACACTTTATGAGAGGCATAGATAGTGTAGATAGCCAGAGTCTGTTTCCCATGGTAGGGGTGACAAAAACTAGAGGGCATAGATTTAAGCTAAGAGGGAGGAGGTTTAAAGGGGGTCAAAGGGGTAAATATTTCACAGAAAGAATAGTGGGTATCTGGAATGAGCTGCCTGGTGGAGGCAGGAACAGTAGTCACATTTAAGAGGCATCTGGACAGGTTCTTGAATGAGCAAGGCATGGAGGGATATGGAATTAATGCAGGCAGGTCGGATTAGTATAGATAGGCATTATAGTCGGCATGGACGCAGTGGGCCGAAGGGCCTGGTTCTATGCTGTACGACTCTATGACTCTCTGTGACTCCTGTTAATTGTTTAATTATCCACCACCATTCAGGACTGGATGTGGCAGGACTGCAGAGCTTTGATCTGATCTGTTGATTGTGAGATTGCTTAGCTCTGTCTATTGCATGCTGCTTCCGCTATATGACATGCAAGTAATTCTGTGTTGTAACTTCACCAGGTTGACACCTCATTTTTAGGTCTGCTTGGTGCTGTTCCTGACATGCCCTCCTGCACACTTCATTGAACCACTATTGCTCCCTTGGCTTGATGGTAATGGTAGAGTGAGGGATATGCCAGGCCATGAGGTAAGATATTGTGTTTAAATACAATTCTGCTGCTGCTGATGGCCCACAGTGCCTCATGGATGCCCAGTTTTGAGCTGCCAGATCTGTTAATTTCTTCCCTCAGATATAATTGAAAAAAAAATTCTGAAGAAATGCATGAACTAAATAAAAAGGAGAGAGAAATAAATACTGACAAAATAGATGGCAGCATTTGGAAGGTAAAAAGATTTCAGTTTTATTATTGATGAGTGAGAGGAATTTCTCACACTTTGGGGCTTCTGTAAGTGGATTTACTGTATCAGAGTAGAAGTACTGTATCAGGCCTTGTTAGCTCAGTTGGTAGAGCATGAGTCTTTAAATCTCAGGGTCTTGGATTTGAGACCCTTGTTGTGTGGTTGTTCTTCCCTTTTGCAGTCTTCATCGGCAGAGAGTTCAAGGAGTGTTTGAAATTAAATTCAGCAAGAGTGGCACAGTGGCACAGTGGTTAGCATCGCAGCCTCACAGCTCCAGCGACCTGGGTTCGATTCCTGATACTGCCTGTGTGGAGTTTGCAAGTTTTCCCTGTGTCTGTGTGGATTTTCTCCTGGTGCTCCGGTTTCCTCCCACAAGCCAAAAGACTTGCAGGTTGATAGGTAAATTGGCCATTATAAATTGTCACTAATACAGGTAGGTGGTTGGGAAATATAGGAACAGGTGGGGATGTTTGGTAGGAAGATGGGATTGGTGTCGGATTAGTATAAATGGGTGGTTGATGTTCGGCACAGACTCGGGGGGCCGAAGGGCCTGTTTCAGTGCTGTTTCTCTAAAACATCACCAGATTTCAACCGCCCCCTTGCCCCCATCCCAGTGTAGTTGACGGGACCCTCAACCTCTGCCTTCCCCTCCCTCCCAGAACTGCGACAGGGATCCCCTTGTCCTCACTTTCCACTCCACATCCAAAGGATCATCCTCCACCATTTCCACCACCTCCAGCGTGATGCCACCACCAAACGCATCCTCCTCTCAGCATTCCGAAGGGATCGTTCCCTCCACGACACCTTGGTCCACTCCTCCATTATCCCTGACACCTCGTCCCCTTGCCAAGGCACCTTCTCATGCAATCGCAGGAGATATAATACCTACCCTTTTCCCTCCTCTCTGCTCATTATTTAAAGCCCAAACACTCCTTTCAGGTGAAGCAGCAATTTACTTGTACTTCTTTCAATTTAGTGTACTGTATTCGCTGCTCACATTGCAGTCTCCTCCAAATTGGGGAGACCAAACGCAGATTATGTCGAACACTTCTGCTCAGTCCGAAAGCATGACCCCGAGCTTCTGGTTCCTTGCCGTTTCAACACTCCCCCCTGCTCTCATGTCAACATTTCTGACTTGGGCCTGTTCCAGTGTTCCAGTGAACATCTCCATGGAAAGATCAATCTTACACACTAGCTCAAATGTTGGATTTTGTACGTTTAGTATCTTTTCTCATCCAAAGATTACACTATCAATCATTCACCACTCTGTCTTCTCCTGAACTTCGAGTTCAAATTTGTTTGTGAAGTTGAGTGACACGTTAAGACAGCACAGTCTTTGTCTTTGTGAAGGAAGTGATTTCAGAATGGCTGTTTGAAACTGTCCCTTTTTGCACAGAAATTCAGTGCAAATACTCAAATCACCCACAATTTCTTCGTGAGAAATTTGTTCACAATTGCATTCGACATGGAAACCGCCTCAACATTAATCTCACTGAAGGAAAGTGTGACCGTGTTGTTTGTTTCAGAGTGTTGGTGCCGTTATGTGTCGCTCTTAATCAAGACTGGGACACAACGTAAGGTTGATCCATGGTTGGCATATATTATCATTCAGGAGCAAGAAAACTCGAAAGGAACCTAACAAGAAAACCCAGTCTCCAGATGTGAGAATCTGTAGATCTGCTTTGGGAAAGTGAATCAGAGCAGAATGAAGGGTGAACTGTCCGACTGCCCAGAAGAGATGAAGACACAGCTCAGTCAGCACGTTCCCCTGGTTTATGATGCTGGAACATTCCTCACACAGAAATTATTCAACCCGATGACAAACGTGCTTACAGCCGATAATTTATTAAGATAATTTTCTTTTGAGCTACAACACAAACAGTTACTCGACAATGTGGAAAATTGCCCAGGTGTGTCCTGTCCATAATAAAAAGCAGGACAAATCCAATCTGACCAATTACCACCCCATCAGTCCACTATCAATCATCAGCAAAGTGATGGAAGATGTCATCAACAGTGATATCAATCACCACGCATTTAGCAATAATCTGCTCATCGATGCTCAGTTTCGATTCCGCCAGGGCCTCTTGGATCCTGGCAAACATTTGGAAGCTGGAGTATAATGTGGGAAAATGTGAGGTTATTCACTTTGGTAGTAAGAACAGATAAATTAAATATTATTTAAATTGCGAGAGACTACAGAATGCGGCGGTATAGAAGGATCTGGTGTCTTCGTACATGAATCACAAAAAGCTAGCATGCAGGTAGAGCAAATAATTAGGAAGGCAAATGGAATGTTACCCTTTATTACAAGGGGAATGGAGTATAAAAGGAGAGAAGTCTTGCTACAAATGTACAGGGTGTTGGTGAAACCACACTTGGAGTACTGTGTACAGTTTTGGTCTCCTTATTTAAGGAGGGATATACTTGCATTGTAGGCAATTCAGAGAAAGAGGTGGGCAACTGTCTCTTCCCCACCATAGTCATCTCGAGGGCATTGTGCGGAGGGGGTGAGACTTCGGGCGTGCAGGAAGGATCTGATGGGGAGGGCTCTTCTCACCACCAGCCAAGTTTCATCTTGGTGCTTGTGTGAAAGTTCTGGTGATGAGGCATTCCGCCAAATGACTTTGGCAGTTTGCTCGGGGAACCATCCGACTGGATCCACCATCTCCTTTTCCTGTAGGGCCTTGAGGACATTCCGTGAAGACCACTACCTGAAGGATTGGTGGTCAAAGATGTTTTTCCACAGAAACTTTCCCACGAAGGATAGGTGGTACGGCACGGTCCAACTGGATGCAGCATTCCGCAGCAATGTGACCAGGTCCATCCTTCACAACGCTGAGGACAGATATAACCTCAGCACGTAGTGACACTTGGAAATTGTGTACTGGGGATCTGCGCACAGCTTGATGCAGCTGCACACGAAGGTCGTCATCAGGATGAGGGCGATGTTGGGTACATTTTACCCGCCCTTATCCAGGGGTTTGAACATCGTGTCCCTCCAGACCTGGTCCATTTTGGAATCCCATATGAAGCGGAAAATGGCTCGGGTGATCGCCACAGCGCAGGAGTGGCGTATGGGCCAGACCTGCACCACGTACAGCAACGTGAGCGCCTCGCACCTGATGACCAGGTTCTTACCCACAATGGAGAGAGATCGCTGCTCCCACATGCCCAGCTTATGGTGGATCCTGGCTACTCGCTCCTTCCAGGTTTTGGTGCACGACCCGGCCCTTCCAAACCATATCCCCAGCACCTTCAGGTAGTCTGATCTGACGGTGAAGGGGACAAAGGATCGGTCAGCCCAGTTCCCAAAGAACATGGACTCGCACTTGCCGTGGTTAACTTTGGCTACCGAGGCGAGTTCGAACTGGTCGCAGATGCTGATCAGTCTGCGAACAGACAGCGGATCCGAGCAAAAGACGGCGACGTCATCCAGGTACAGGGAAGTTTTAACCTGAGTGACTCCACTGCCTCGGATTGTAACCCCTCCCTTATGCTTGCATCCTTTCTAATAGACTCAGCAAAGGGTTCAATACAGCAAACAAACAAGACAGAGGAGAGAGGACTGCCCTGTCTGTCTTTGCAAAGCAGGTGTAGAAAAAGATGCAGTGGTTTTTATCGCGGTTCATCCCAAGCAGCTGTGCAACACAGGAGTCTGTGCTCGACAGGCTGTTCTCAGGGATGCACACCGAGATAAACATCAACTGCTGCTGGAGGACTATCAATTCGGTGAAAGACGCCCTTTGGTCTGCCCGAAACTTGCTGGTCTTCCAGCGCAAAGAGTTGTCCACGACCTAATGTTGCAGACTGGCACATTCCAAGGTCCAAGACTACGTGCTGACAGACGCACTACAGCTTGGGGCAGCTGCTGCAAAGGTTCACTGGGGAAGACCACTGTGTCAGGTACCCCCACCAAGTTGAACTGAGGGACTGGATCCATGGAAATCCCCTTAGGCTGTATCCAGAAAATATTTCTCCGCCTCCAGGCTCACTTCTTTGACCAGGAGTCCTCCTCCCGACCAGCAGACCCGTTCACCCACCTCCAGCATTCTCCCTCTACTGGACCCCTACCCCTGGCCACTTACCCGCTCTTGATCTCTTCATTGAAAACTGTCGGCTAGACATTTGTCATCTCAATTTCTCTGCCCCCCTCACTCACTCTAACCTGTCCCCCTCTGATCTTGAGTCAGTCCGTTCTCTCAGGTCCAACCCCGACATGGTCATCAAACCTGCAGACAAGGGTGGTGCTGTTGTTGTATGGTGTACTGACCTCTACCTTGCAGAGGCTCAGCGCCAACTCACAGACACTTCTTCCTACCTCCCTCTGGACCATGACCCCATCACCGAACATCAAGCCACCATCCAAAGGATTGTCACTGACCTCATCTCCTCTGGAGATCTTCCCTCTACAGCTTCCAACCTCATAGTCCCGCAACACCGGACAGCCCGCTTCTACCTCCTTCCCACAATCCACAAACGGGAATGTCCCGGCAGACCCATTGTGTCAGCCTGTTCCTGCCGCACTGAACTTATTTCTTCCTATCTTGACTCTATCTTTTCTCCGCTGGTCCAGTCTCTTCCCACCTACATCCGTGACTCTTCTGATGCCTTACGTCATTTTGACAATTTCCAGTTTCCTGGTCCCAACCGCCTCCTCTTCACTATGGACGTTCAATCGCTCTGCACCTCCATCCCCCGCCAGGATGGTTTGAGGGCTCTCCGCTTCTTCCTGGAACAGAGGCCCAACCAGTCCCCATCCACCACCACCCTCCTCCACCTGGCTGAACTTGTTCTCACATTGAACAACTTCTCCTTCAACTCCACGCACTTCCTTCAAGTAAAAGGTGTCGCTATGGGTACCCGCATGGGTCCTAGTTATGCCTGTCTTTTTGTGGGAAATGTCGAGCATTCTTTGTTCCAGTCCTACTCAGGCCCCCTCCCCCAACTCTTTTTCCGGTACATTGATGACTGTATTGGTGCCGTTTCCTGCTCCCGCCCTGAACTGGAAAACGTTATCAACTTTGCTTCCAATTTCCACTCTTCTCTCACCCTTACATGGTCCATCTCTGACACTTCCCTTCCCTTCCTCGACTTGTCTGTCTCCATCTCTGGGGATAGGTTGTCTACTAATATCCATTATAAGCCCACCGACTCCCACAGCTACCTCGACTACACTTCTTCACACCCTACCTCCTGTTAGGACTCCATTCCATTCTTCCAGTTTCTCCGTCTTCGACGCATCTGCTCTGATGATGCTACCTTCCATGACGGTGCTTCTGGTATGACCTCCTTTTTCCTCAACCAAGGAATCCCCCCCCACTGTTGTTGACAGGGCCCTCAACCGTGTCCGACCCATTTCCCGTACTTCTGCCCTCAACCCTTCCCCTCCCTCCCAGAACGGTGACAGGGTTCCCCTTGTCCTCACTTTCCACCCCATCAGCCTCCATATCCAAAGGATCATCCTCTGCCATTTCCGCCACCTCCAGCGTGATGCCACTACCAAACGCATCTTCCCCTCCCTTCCCCAGTCAGCATTCCGAAGGGATTGTTCCCTCCGCGACAACCTGGTCCACTCCTCCATTACCCCCACCACCTCGTCCCCATCCCATGGCACCTTCCCCTGCAATCGCAGGAGGTGTAATACCTGCCCATTTACCTCCTCTCTCCTCACTATCCCAGGCCCCAAATACTCCTTTCAGGTGAAGCAGCGATTTACTTGTACTTCTTTCGATGTAGTATACTGTATTCGCTGCTCACAATGTGGTCTCCTCTATATTGGGGAGACCAAGCGCAGACTGGGTGACCGTTTTGCGGAACACCTCCGCTCGGTCCGCAAGCAGGACCCTGAGCTTCCGGTTTCTTGCCATTTCAACACTTCCCCCTGCTCTCATGCTCACATCTCTGGCCTGGGATTGCTGCAGTGTTCGAGTGAACATCAACGCAAGCTCGAGGAACAGCATCTCATCTATCGATTAGGCACACTACAGCCTGCCGGACTGAACATTGAGTTCAATAATTTCTGAGCATGACAGCCCCCCATTTTACTTTCATTTTTAGTTGTTTTCTTTTTTGCTTTTTGACATTTTTTACAACCTTTTATATTGCATTTATTTCATTTCATCTTAGTTTATTCAGTTTGCTTACCCACTGTTTTTTTTCAGGTTTGCACTTGCTGCTGTTCAATATTCAGTCCGTTAACACCTATTCTGTACTGATGCTTTGTCTTTCAATACACCATTAACATATTGTTTGCCTTTGCTCCATGACCTTTTGGTCAGCTATGTGGCCTTGTCCAACCTGCACCTTCTCCTTTGTGATCTCTTGCCCCACCCACACCTCACTTGCTTATAACCTGTGACATTTTTAATATTTGTCAGTTCCGAAGAAGGGTCAGTGACCCGAAACATTAACTCTGCTTCTCTTTCCACAGATGCTGCCAGACCTGCTGAGTGGTTCCAGTATTTCTTGTTTTTATTCCAGAAAATATTTGTTTGCTGCAAAAAGTACATGGCAGGTAAAATAAAATGGAAGGGTTGTGAGGCAATTCACTCCTGTACTGAAAGAAACTGATCTCCTTTGCAATCTTTGTATTGTTGACTTGGTGCTGTTTTTGAACTGTTTTGTAATGTATCTTTTTATAGTTTTTTTAACGAATAAAGTACATTTTGGAAATAAAAAAAAAGTTCAGAGAAGGTTCACTGGATTTATTCCTGTGGTGAAGGGGTTGTCTTGTGAGGAGGATTGAGCAGGTTGGACCTTTTCTGATTGGAGTTTAGAAACATGAGAGGTGATCGTATTGAGACATATAAGATCCTGAAGGGTCTTGACAGGGTAGATGCTGAGAGAATGTTTCCCCTCGTGGTGGAATCTAGAACTAGGGGACACAGTTTCAGAATTAGGGATTTTTCATTTAAGAAGGAAATGAGGAGGAATTTCTTCTCTCAGACAGTAGTTCATCTTTGGATTTTTATCTACAAGGAAGTCAAGGGTTATGGGGGGCAGGCAAGAAAGTGGGGTTGATGCCATGATCAGATCAGCCATGATCCTATTGAATGCCGGAGAAGGCTCGAGGGGCCAAATGGCCTACTCCTGCTACTATTTCTGTTCTTATGATCTCATTGCAGCTTGTTCCAAATAGAGACAAAAGAGTGGAATTCCAGAGGAGAGGTGAGAGTAATTACCCTTGAGTGAGTGTGGCATCAAGGATCCCTAGCAAAATTGAAATCAATGGGAATCAGGGGAAAACTGTCCACTTGTTGGAGTCATACCTAGCACAAAGCAAGATGATTATGGTTGGTGGAGGCCGATCATCTCAATCCAGGACATTGCCTCAGGAGTTTCTCAGGGTAGTGTCCTAGGCTCAACCATCCACAGCTGTTTTATTAATGAGTTTCCCCTCAACTTAAGTCAGAAGTGGGAATGTTAGGTGATGATTCACAACTCCTCAGATACTGAAGCAGTCCATGTCCGCAAGCAGCGAGACCTGTACAACATTCAGGCTTGAGCTGATAAGTGACAAGCGACTTGGTTGCCACAAAAGTGCCACGCAGTGAACATCTCCAATGAGAGAGAATCAAACCATCTACCTTTTAATACTCAGCAGCATTATCATCACTGAATCCCTCACCAACAACATCTTGGGGGTTACCATTGACCAGAAACTAAACTGGACCAGTCACATCTATGCTGCGGCTTTTAGCATAGGTCAGAAATTGGGAATTCTGCAGCAAGTATCTCACCTCCTGACATGCCAAAGCCTGTCCATTATCTACAAGGCACAAGTCAGGAGTGTGATGGAATACTCTCCACTTTTCTTGATAGCTGCAGCTCCAAAAACACATAAAAAGCTCAATACCACCCAGGACAAAGCAGTCCTCTTCATCGGTACCTCACCCACCACTTTAAACATTCACTCCCTCCACCACCAGAGCACAGTGGCAGTAGTGTGTACCACCTACAAGATGCACTGCAGTAACTGGCTAAGTAACGTTCAACAGCACCATCCAAACCCGTGATCACGACCACCTCGAAGGATAAGGGCAGCAGATGCATGGGAACACCACCACCTGCAGGTTCACCTCCAAGTCACTCACCATCATGACTTGGAACTATATCACCATTTCTTCACTGTTGCTGGGTCAAAATCCTGGAACTCCCTTCGCAATAGCACTGTGGGTGTTCCTGCACCACATTGACTGCAGCAGTTCAAGAAGGCAGCTCCCCACCACATTCTCAAGGGCAATTAGGGATGGGCAATAAATGCCAGCCTTGCCAGCGATACTCACACCCAAGAATGAATAAAAAACAAATCATTCTCCACAGATTCCCCACAATCCAGGCTTGGACATTTACTTCAGGAGCACAGAGCTTTATATAACTACAACATGAGTTCCAATCTTCAGATTCCATTAGCCTTTCACATTATTTTCTACCAGTCCACTAGCTTTTAGTGATTCAGCACTCGGGTCTCTGCTTCTCCAGTTTCTAACATCTCACCCCTTATAAAAAACACTCTGATCTATCTTTCGTTGGTACCAGATGACCCCACATTTTAAACTCCATCTGCCAAAGCATTGCTCACTCACTTAATCTATCAAGAAGATTTGAAAATAAATTTCTTGCCAAAGGATAATGTTCTGCTTCTGCTCCCTCGCCATTTGCTTTTCCCGTTAGTCTTTCATTTGGTGTAAATCCAGAGAAAGTAAAGATGGAAGGAAGGAGGGAGGGAAAAATCTTGCTCCTTTTCGTGATCCCTATTTGATCTTCATTCCAGTCCAATTTGGGTGAAGAATTCCGATTGTCTGTCTCAATTTTAATAAAGGATAAACAATTCTGGAATCACCAGCGAGATATTGACAAGAACATGTTTCCAGGCCAACTTTCCACAAAAGCTCCCCCACAACAATGTACTAGACACTTCATAAACTAACAACAAAACTGGGATCCGAACCCACACATGCAAAGCAAAATGCATGAGCACGCCACCGTCGTGACACAGTGGCGCAGTGGTTAGCACTGCAGCCTCACAGCTGCAGATACCCGGGTTTGATTCTGGGTACTGCCTGTGTGGAGTTTGCAAGTTCTCCCTGTGTCTGTGTGGGTTTTCTCCGGGTGCTCCGGTTTCCTCCCACAAGCCAAAGACTTGCAGGTTGGTAGGTAAACTGGCCATTATAAATTGTCACTAGTATAGGTAGGTGGCAGGGAAATATAGGGACAGGTGGGGATGTTTGTTCGGAATATAGGATTAGTATAAATGGGTGGTTCATGGTCGGCACAGACTCGGTGGGCCGAAGGGCCTGTTTCAGTGCTGTATCTCTAATGTAATCTTAACCTCTCGACCACCTTGTCAGCTGTTTGGACAGTACAGATCCTGGCTGTGCAGCCAGATGTGCAATGATGGAAATGCAGCTTCTGTAAGTAAATGAAATTTCCATCACATCAGGTCATGGCCTGTTGGGAATGGAGCGGTGTGAAACATTTCCAGACCATGTCCAACACGTTTCGACTCAGTGTGAAAATCCACCACGGAAAGACTGGAACATAAAATCATATCATCACATCATGATTAACATCACTCAGACACCTGAACCATGAGGTCACTGACGAAGTCATGATGACCGAATTTCTCATGAAATGACAACTGAACTAACTGACTGGAAGAATTGCTTTAATTCCACATGATCAGAGAGGCACAGCCTCATATAAATGAAACGTTACAATTCTAAACTGGGTGCAGGAGCAGAGAGACAATGTACACCAATGTTAGAAGGATTGAAAAGGTAGCTAAGAGCAAACAGGACACTTGGCTTTATTAATAGAGGCATAGAGTAAAAACATATAAGTTATGCTAAACCTTTATAGAATACTGGGAATGAATGGTCTCTTCCTGTACCTCCACAGAAAGCTTCCATTCCAGGTTTACACACACTCATCAGGATCACTCTCCACAGATCCTGCCACTCCAGGCTCGGACACCCACTTCAGGATCACTCTCCACAGATCCCAGCACTATGGGCTCGGAGAACCTCTTCAGAGATCCTAAATCTCCAGACACGGACATCCTTTGAGGACCACTTTCCACAGATTCTGCCCTCGAGGCTCAGACACCCTCTTCAGAATCACTCTCCAGACATCCCGCCGCTCCACACACGGATATCTCCCTCAGGATCCGATCAAGGAATGTTGCTTGTCACTTATCAGCTCAAGCCTGAATGTTGTTCAGGTCTTGCTGCTTGCAAGCCCAGACGGCTTCAGTATCTGAGGAGTTGTGAATCATCAGCGAACATTCCCACTTCTGACTTATGTTGAAGAGAAAGCCATCAATGAAACAGCTGAGGATGGTTGGGCCTCGGACACTGCCCTGAGAAACTAGGTATCCAGTCATGAATGGTGGAGGACAATTAAATAACGAACCAGATGAGGAGGGCCCAAAAACATTCCTATCCTCAATGTTGGTGGAGCCGAGCACGTCAGTGCAAAAGGTGAAGCTGGGGCATTTGAAACCATCTTCAGTCAGAAATTGCTCAGTGGATGATTCATCTTGGCCTCTTGAGGTCCCCAGCATCACAGCTTCCAGTTTTCAGCCAATTTGCTTCACTCCACATAATGGCAAGAAACAGCTGAAGGCACTCGATACAGCAAAGACTATGGGCCCTAACAACATTCCGGATCTAGGACTGAAGACTTGTGCTCCAGAACTAGCTGCACCCTCAGCCAAGCTGTTCCAGTAGAGCTGCAACACAGGCATCTACTTGACAATGTGGAAAATTGTCCAAGTGTGCCCTCTCCATAAAGAAAATGCAGGACAAATCCAATCTGACCAATTGCCACCCCATCAGTCTACTATCAATCATCAGCAAAGTGATGGAAGATGTCACCAACAGTGCTATCAAGCACCACACATGTAGCAATAATCTGCTCATCGATGCTCAGTTTAGGTTCTGCCAGGGTCTCTCAGCTCCAGGAAATAATTTGGCAGATAGAGTAGAATGTGGGAAAATGTGAGGTTATCCACTTTGGTAGGAAGAATAGAAAAGGGAAATATTATTTAAATTGTGAGAGATTACAGAATGCTGCGGTGTAGAAGGATCTGGGTGTCCTCGTACATGAATCACAAAAAGTTACCATGCAGGTACAGCAAATAATTAGGAAGGCAAATGGAATGTTACCCGTTATTGCAAGGGGGATGGAACATAAAAGTAGAGACGTCTTGCTACAAATGTACATGGTGCTGGTGAAACCACAAAAGGAGTACTGTGTACAGTTTTTGTTTCTTTATTTAAGGAGGGATATACTTGCATTGGAGGCAGTTGAGAGAAGGTTCATTGGATTGATTCCTGTGATGAAGGTGTTGTCTTATGAGGAAAGCTGAGCAGGATGGACCGATACTCATTGGAGTTGAGAAAAATGAAAGGAGAACGTATTGAGACATATAAGATTCTGAGGGGGCTTGACAGGGTAGATGCTGAGAGGATGTTTCCCCTTGTGGTGGAATCTAGAACGAGGGGACACAGTTTCAGATTTAGGGGTTTTTCATTTAAGAAGGAATTTCTTCTCTCAGATTGTCATTAATCTTTGGAATTCTTTACAGCAGAGAGCAGTGGAGGCTGGGTCATTGAATGTCTTCAAGATTTTTATCTACAAGAGAGCCAAGGGTTTTGTGGGCAGGCAAGAAAGTGGGGTTGAGGTCATGATCAGGTCAGCCATGATCCTATAGAATGGCGGAGCAAGCTCGAGGGGCCAAATGGCCTACTCCTGCTACTAGTTCTTCTGATCTTATGTTCGTATGATCTCATTGCAGCTTGGTCCAAGCAGAGACGAAAGAGTGGAATTCCAGAGGAGAGGTGAGAGTGATTACCCTTGAGTGAGTGTGGCATCAAGGATCCCCAGCAAAATTGAAGTCAGTGGGAATCAGGGGGAAAACTCTCCACTTGTTGAAGTCATACCTCGCCCAAGACAAGATGTTGTGGTTCGTGGAGGCCAATCATCTCAGCTCAAGACATTGCCTCAGGAGTTTTTCAGGGTAGTGTCCGAGACCCAAACATCCCAGCTGTTTCATTGACGACTTTCTCTTCAACATAAGTCAGAAGTGGGAATGTTAGATGATGACTCACAACTCTTCAGATACTGAAGCAGTCTGTGCCTGCAAGCAGCAAGACCTGAACAACATTCAGGCTTGAGCTGATAAGTGACAAGCAACCTTCTGGCCACACAAGTGCCAAGCAGTGAACATCTCCAATGAGAGAGAAAAAAAATCTACCTTTTGATATTCAGAAGCATTATCATCGTTAAATGCCCCACCATCAACATCTTGACCAGAAACGTAACTGGACCAGTCACATCTATGCTGTGGCTATAAGCGCAGGTCAGAGATTACGAATTCTGCATCGAGAATCTCACCTCCTGACACCCCAAATCCTGTCCACCATCTACAAGGAACAAGTCAGGAGTGTGATGGAATACATCCCACTCAACAACACTCAAGAAGCTCAACACCATCCAGGACAAAGCAGCGCACTTGATCGGCACCTCACCCACCACCTTAAACATTCAATCCCTCCACAACCAGTAAACAGTGGCTGCAGTGTGTACCATCTCCATATGCACTGCAGCAACTCGCCAAGTATCCTTCAACAGCACCTTCCAAACGCGTGACCACTACCACCTCGAAGGACAAGGGCAGCAGATCCATGGGAACTCACTACCTGCAGGTTCCCCTCCAAGTCACTCACCATCCTGACTTGGAACAATATAGCCATTTCTTCACTGTTGTTGGGTCACAATCCTGGAACTCCCTCCCCAATAGCACTGTGGGTGTTCCTGCACCATATGGACTGCATCAGTTCAAAAAGGCAGCTCTCCACCACCTTCTCAACGGCAATAGGAATGGGTAATAAATGCTAGCCTTATCAGCGATACACCCAAGAATGAATAAAAACCAAATAACTCTCCACAGATTCCCCACATTCTGGGCTTGGACATTTACTTCAGGAGCACAGAGCTTTATGTCACTGCAACATCAGTTCCAATCTTCAGATTCTGTTCACTTTTCACATTATTTTCTACCAGTCCACCAGCTTTTATTAATTCAGTATTCGGGTCTCTGCTCCTCCGCCGTTTCTAACATCTCACCTCTTACAAAAAAACACTCTGATCTATTGTAGGTAGTAGATGACCCCTCATTTTAAACTCCATCTGCCAAAGCACTGCTCTATCACTTAATCTATCAAGAAGATTTGAAAATAAATTTCTTGCCAAAGGATAATTTTCTGCATCTGCTCCCTCGCCATTTGCTTTTCCCATTTGTCTTTCACTTGGTGCAAATCCAGAGAAAGTAAAGATGGAAGGAAGGAGGGGAGGAAAAATACTACTCCGTTTCGTGATCCCTATTTGATCTTCATTCCAGTGCAGTTTGGGTGAAGAATTCCAATTGTCTGTCTCAATTTTAATAAAGGATAACAAATTCTGGAATCACGGTTTGGACAAAGACAAGAACATGTTTCGAGGCTGACTTTCCACATAAACAATACTCTGAACAGTTCATAAACTAGCGACAAGGATGGGATTCGAACCCACGTGTGCAGAGCACAATGGATTAGCAGCCCATCGCCTTAACCTCTCGGCCACCTTGACAGTTGCGTTGACATAGCTGTCACCTTCAGCACAGCTTCTGGCTGTGCAGCCTGCTGTGTAATGATGGAAATATATCTTCTGTCAGTAAATGAAGTTGGGAATGGAGCGGTGTGAAACATTTCCAGACCATGTCCAACACGTTTCTACTCAGTATGAAAACCCACCACGGAAAGACTGGAACATGCAATCATTTCATCACATCATGATTAACATCACTCAGACACCTGAACCATTAGGTCACTGACGAAGTCATGATGACCGAATTTCTCATGAAATGACAACTGAACTAACTGACTGGAAGAATTGCTTTAACTCCACATGATCAGCGAGGCACAGCCTCAGGCCGACTTGTCGGGTGGTGTAAACAGATATCACTGCTTCTGATCTTCACCAGAACAGAGAGTGAGATGTAACATTGATCATCAAACAGACTGTGAGAGAATACAACAGAATAAAACACATGGAGAGACACTGTGGAATAACAAATAGATTTGATTGGAATGTTGAAATTTTGATTGGAATGGATAAAACACCAGAAACAGCAGATTAAATTGGGATTCTCATCATTATATTGATCTGGGACAGAAAAGAGAAGAAGGAAGAAAAGAAAGGATGGAACTGTTCAATTTTTTCAGTTTTTTCACTCGTCCATCAAAGCTGATAAAAAAACTTTGCAAATAACAGAGAATTTCCCCAAAAAGGGAGATTAAATGTTGCTGAAACCTTGGATTGAAGGATGTCCCAACAGATCACCTGTTTAACTGTCTCCTCACGGGGGAATTCAATCAGTGAGTAATATTATTCTCTACTTTTTTTGTTAATTGGTCCCAGAACTGTCACTTGGAATTAATATCTGTGTTCCGACTCCTGAATAATAAAATTGTGAGTTTCTCGATATTTTCTGGACACAGTTCCTGCTGAAAGAACTAAGAATTCTTTCTAATTTACACAATACTATATACACACTCATCAAGCCTGCTAAGCTAGCATCCTTGGTGCTGCTCTCTCTTCTCCCAAACCTCATCTCATGTGACTGTTACATCATCACTCTGACAGTGGGAGGGGTTGTTCACACTATCTTCAGAATTAACCCGAGGCATCCTTATACCACACTGTCTGTCCAAAAAAAATGGGTGGAGGGAACTTCCTTCATTTATCAAAACACCAACAGCGGCACAGTGGCGCAATGGATAGCACCACAGCCTCACAGCTCCAGCGACCAGGATTCAGTTCTGGGTACTGCCTGTGTGGAGTTTGCAAGTTCTCCCTATGTCTGTGTGGGTTTCCGCCGGGTGCTCTGGTTTCCTCCCACCTTCAAAAGACTTGCAGGTTGATAGGTAAATTGGCCATTGTAAATTGTCCCGAGTGTAGGTACGTGGTTGGAGAATGGTGGGGATGTGGTAGAGAATATGGGATTAATGTAGGATTAGTATAAATGGGTGGTTGCTGGTTGGCACAGACTCGGTGGGCCAAAGGGGCTGTATCTCTAAATAAGAAAAGTAAAATCAAAGCTACCAGTCGTAAATCAACTCAAACCCATTAGAGAGAGAGAGAGAGAGACTGTCAGAGAACTTCCTGCATCCAGTCCTGACCCTGTCACACTCAGCAGCTTCTCACCCAGACCCCACTCTCATCAACACTGAACATTGTTACCGAGACCCTTCAAATACTGTTTTTAAAAGAGAGAAAAATTCTAACTTCATCACAGCTCGATTGAATAGAACAAAGTTTAATATCTTCTCGTCGTCACTCGGTAACCACATGAGACAGTCCTTAAATCAGTAGCATAAATTATCAGCTGTAAGAATGTTTGTCATTGGGTTGAATCATTTCTGTGTGAGGAATGTTCCAGCATCATAAACCAGGGGAACGTGTTGACTGAGCTGTGTCTTCATCTCTTCTGGGCAGTTGGACAGTTCACCCTTCATTCTGCTCTGATTCACTTTCCCAAAGCGGATCTACAGATTCTCAAATCCAGAGACTGGGTTTTCTTATTTGGTTCCTGTTGATTTTTCTTCCTCCTGAATGATAATATATTCCAAACTCGGATGAACCTTTCCCTGTGTCCCGGTCTCGGTTAAAAGCGACAAATAACGGCACCAACATTCTGAAAAATACAACACGGTCACATTCTGCTTCAGTGAGATTAATGCTGAGGCAGTTTCCGTGTCGAATTCGATTGTGAACAAATTTCTCTCAAGGAAATTGTGAGTGATCAAGTATTTGCACTGAATTTCTGTGCAAGAAGGGACAGTTTCAAACAGCCATTCCCAAATCACTTCCTTCACAAAGACAAAGACTGTGCTGTCTTAACGTGTTCCTCAACTTCACAAACAGATTTGAACTCGAAGTTCAAGAGAAGACAGAGATGTGAATGATTGACAGTGTAATCTTTAAATCATAATTTTCCGTTTCTTCGTTGAAGTGAGGCTCAACCCTAAGCCACTAGAGATCGCGGAAAGCTACAAACTTGGATCCAGAAATCAGAAAAGTAGTGAAACAGTTGGTGAGTACATTGTGACACTGAAGAATTTATCACCACATTGCAACATTGGCACATTCTTAGACCGTACATTATGAGACAGATTTGTGCTTATATTGGTGGATGAGAAAAGATACTAAACACACAAAATCCCAATTTGAGCTAGTGTGTAAGAATGCTCTTTCCACGGAGATAGCATGAAAGAATGCTCGTGAATTTCGTCCTATGCCAGTGACAGTAGCACACTTCAGAGGAACTTAAACACACTGGTAAAATGGGCTTTCACACATCAGATAAAATTTTACACAGAAAATTGTGAAGTGATACAGTTTGGGAGGAAGAATGAGACAATGTACACCAATCATTTTCGATCAAGGTTTGAAAAGGTTGCGAAGAGCAAACAGGACACTTGGCTTCATTAGTAGAGGCATTGAGTAAAAGCAAATAAGTTATGCTAAACCTTTATAAAACACTGGGGCTGAATGGCCTACTCCTGCACCTCCACGAAAAGCTTCCACTCCAGGCTCGGACACCCTCTTCAGGATCACTCTCCATACATCCCGCCATTCCACGCACAGATATCTCCCTCAGGATCAGATCACAGCTCCACAGTCCTGCCACATTCAATCGTGAATGGTGGTGGATAATTAAATAACTAACAAGATGAGGAGGCTCCAAAAACATTCACATCCTCAATGATGGTGGTGCTGAGCACGTCAATGCAAAAGATGAAGCTGAAGCATTTGCAACCATCTTCAGTCAGAAATATTAAGTGGATTTGATCTGTGCTAATTTCAGCTCCTCATGCTCGCTGGTGCCTTGGTTCTCTGGAGCTAATTTCAGAGTAAATCATGCAGCTTGACAATTGGAGCCAAAGAAAAAGACACAGGAGAGGTTGAAAGTGCCAAAACCTGGGATTGAACCAAGAACTGTCTAACTGTTAGTTCAGCACGAACTCAACAAAGCTATTTCAACAACACACGAAAGCCACCATTCTGTCACTGCTGTGGAAGACAATATATACATTAAAGTGTTTGTAAAAAGTTACAGAACACAACAGGTGAGTAATATTCCCCATTGTTTTCTCAGTACTGATGGAGTGTGAAGTGGGAGACAGCCAGAGGTCCCACTGTGCCACACTGACCCTGAGCTGTGAGTGAAATGAGATAAAGTTCAATCTTTAGCAGAGAGATTCTGGAGAGAGGTAAGAGTCCTGAATCAAGGAAAGACTTTCTGACACAATAAAAGCAAAATACTGCAGATGCTGGAAATCTGAAATAAAAACAAAAAGTGCTGGAAATACTCAATAGCTCTGGCAGCATCTGTGGTGAGAGAAACGGAGGTAACATTTCTGGTTAGATTAGATTAGAGATACAGCACTGAAACAGGCCCTTCGGCCCACCAAGTCTGTGCCAAACATCAACCACCCATTTCTACTAATCCTACACTAATCCCGTATTCCTACCAAACATCCCCACCTGTTCCTATATTTCTCTGCCACCTACCTATACTAGTGACAATTTATAATGGCCAATTTATCTGTCAACCTGCAAGTCTTTTGGCTTGTGGGAGGAAACCGGAGCACATGGAGAAAACCCACGCAGACACAGGGAGAACTTGCAAATTCCACACAGGCAGTACCAGGAATCGAACCCAGGTCCCTGGAGCTGCGAGGTGGCGGTGCGAACCACTGCACCACTGTGCTGGTCTGTGACCTTTTTTCAGAACTGACACTGGTTAGAAAAGAATTAGGTTTTAAACAAGTGAATGGGAGGGGCATGTGGGAGAGAACAAAGGGGAAGGTGTTTGATAGGGCAGAGGGCAGGAGAGATTAAATAACAAAGCTGTCCTCTGACAAAGGCAAAGAGTGTGTTAATGCTTGCGGTTGCCTGACACCAGTCATGCTCTGATGTTTTTGAACACAATGTTCAATCCACAAGGCTGCAGAGTGCCGAATCAAAAGGTCGGGTGCTGCTCCTCGAGCTTGGGTTGATTTTAACTGGAACACTGGAGCAGACCAAAGACAGAAATGTTGACATGAGAGCAGGGGGAGTGTTGAAATGGCAAGCAAACAGAAGCTCAGGGTCATGCTTTCGGCCTGAGCAGAGGTGTTCCACCTAATCTGCGTTTGGTCTCTCCAGTTTAGAGGAGACCGCATTGTGAGCAGTGAATACAGTATACATAATTGAAAGAAGTACAAGTAAATCGCTGCTTCACCTAAAAGGAGTGTTTGGGGCTTTAGATAATGAGCAGAGAGGAGGGAAAAGGGCAGGTATTATATCTCCTGAGATTGCATGGGAAGGTGCCTTGGGAAGGGGACATGGTATTGGGGGTAATGGAGGAGTGGACCAGGGTCCACTCTGGTCCCTCTCTGAAGGTCCCTTCAGAATGTTGACAGGGGATGGGAGGATGCGTTTGGTGGTGGCATCACGCTGGAGGTGGCGGAAATGGTGGAGAATGATCCTTTGGATGTGGAGGCAGGTGGGGTGGAACGTGAGGACAGGGGGAACCCTGTCGCAGTTCTGGGAGGGAGGGGAAGGGGACAGGCAGAGGTTGAGAGTCCTGTCAACTGCACTGGGAGGGGGCGGGGGGGAGTAGTTGAAATCTGGTGATGTTGTTGAATATTAATTTCAAACACTCCTTGAACTCTCTGCTGCTGAAGACTGAAAAAGGGAAGAACAACCACACAACAAGGGTCTCAAATCCAAGACCCTGAGATTAAAAGTCTCATGCTCTACCAACTGAGCTCACAAGGCCTGATACAGTACTTCTACTCTGTCTGTTATTGGACGGATGCAGCTGTTGGCTCCACCCCAAGGGCGGGAATTTGTTCCACCAACTATGAAGCAGTTTCCGATCAATTCCCCAGATTATCAGTAAATCCACTTCCAGAAGCCCCAAAGTGTGATATATTCCTCTCACTCATCAATAATAAAACTGAAATCTTTTTACCTTCCAAATGCTGTCATCTATTTTGTCAGTATTTATTTCTCTCTCCTTTTTATTTAGTTCATGCATTTCTTCAGAATTTTTTTTTCAATTATATCTGAGGGAAGAAATGAACAGATCTGGCAGCTCAAAACTGGGCATCCATGAGACACTGTGGGCCATCAGCAGCAGCAGAATTGTATTTAAACACAATATGTTACCTCATGGCCTGGCATATCCCTCACTCTACCATTACCATCAAGCCAAGGGAGCAATAGTGGTTCAATGAAGTGTGCAGGAGGGCATGTCAGGAGCAGCACCAAGCAGACCTAAAAATGAGTGAAGCTGCAACACAGGATTACTTGCATGTCAGATAGCGGAAGCAGCATGCAATAGACAAAGTTGAGTGATCTCACAACCAACAGATCAGATCAAAGCTCTGCAGTCCTGCCACATCCAGTCCTGAATGGTGGTGGATAATTAAACAATTAACAGGAGGACGAGGCTCCACAAATATCCCCATCCTTCATGATAAGGGAGACCAGTATATCAGTGCAAAATACAAGGTTGAATCATTTGCAACCATCTTCAGCCAGAAGTGCCATGTAGATGATCAATCTCGGCCTCGTCCTGAGGTCCCCAGCATCACAGGTGCCAATCTTCAGCTAAATCCACTTCACTCCACATGATATCAAGAAATGGCTGAAGGCTCTGGATACTGAAAACATCCTGCCTGCAGTGTAGAAGACTTGTGCTCCAGAACTAGCCACGCCGCCCGCCAAGCTACAACACTGGCATCAACCCAGCAATGTGGAAAATTGCCCAGGTATGTTCTGTATACAAAAGGCAGGACAAATCCAACCCGGTCAATTCCTGCCCCATCAGCCTCCTCTTGATCATCAGTAAAGTGATGGAAGGTGTCGTTGACAGTGCTATCAAGCAGCACTTACACAGCCATAACCTACTCACCAACGCTCATTTTGGGTTCCGCCAGGGCCACTTAGTTCCTGACCTCATTATGGCCTTGGCACAAATATGGACAGAAGAGCTGAATTCAGGAGGTGAGGTGAGGTGACAGTGACTGCTCTTGCCAAGGGCATCAAGGAGCCCTTGCAAAATTGAAGTCAATGGCAATCAAGGAGAAAAATCTCCACTGGTTGGAGTCATACCTTGCGCAAAGGAATATGGTGCTGGTTGTTGGTGGCCAATCATCTCAGTACCAGACATCGCTCAGGAGTTCCTCAGGGTAGTGTCCTCGGCCCCAACCATCTTCAGTTGCTTCATCAATAAACTTCCTTCCATCATAAGGTCAGAAGTGGAAATGTTCACTGATGATTGCAAAATGTTCAGTTGCATTCGTAACTCCTCAGATACTGAAGCAGTCCGTGTCCACATGTAGAGAGACCTGGGCAAGATTGGGCTTGGACTGATAAGTGGCAAGTAACACGCACGCCACAAAAATGCCAGGCAATGACCATTTCCAACAAGAGTGAATCTAACCATCTCCCCTTGACAGTCAATGACATTACCATTGCTGAATCCTTCACAATCAACATCCGGGGGGGGTTACCAATGAGCAGAAACTGAATTGGATCAGTCATATAAATACCGTAGCTACAAGAGCAGGTCAGAGGCTGGGAATTCTGCTGCAAGTAACTCACCTCCTGTCCACCATCTACAAGGCACAAGTCAGGAGTGTGATGTAATACTCCCCACTTGCCTGGATGAGTGGAGCTCCAACAACACCAAAGAAACTCAACACCATCCAGGACAAAGCAGATCACTTGATCAGCACTCCATCCACTACTTTAAATATTCACTTCCTGCACCACCAGTGAACAGTGGCAGCAGTGTGTACCATCGACAAGATGCACTGCAGCAACTCACCAAGCCTCCTTCGAAAGCACCTTCCAAACCCCCAATCTCGACCACCTAGAAGGACATTCGATGAATGGGAACACCACCATCTGCAAGCTCCCCTCCAAGTTACACACTGTCCTGACTGGGAACTATATCACCATTCCTTCACTGTCACTGGATCAAAACCTTGGAACTCCCTTCCTAACAGCACTGTGGGTTTACGTACAACACATGGACTGCAGCAGCTCCAAAAAGGCGGCTCACCACCACCTTCTCAAGGGCAATTAAGGATGGACAATAAAGGCTGCGTTTGCTGACAATGCAACCACTAGGTGGCACAACTCGCTTTCTCCCCCTCCTTCGCACCGGCCGCTTCCACCCTCCACAGTCGCTCGCTCCAGACCTCGCTGCTCCCCCCCCCACTACTTCCCTGGCCGATTGTCTCCCGATCATGTCACCCCATTCTCCGGTCGTTCGCTCACTCCCCACCACCCCCATCCCCTCCAGCCACTAGCTCGAGGCCGCGCTGCTTCCCTCCTCTCGGCTCCTTGCTCCCACGTTTGTCCAGTCTCCACGCGCCGCCCGAAGAAGTAAGGTGGGCTGCAAAGTGTGACGGAGGAGCGAGTAGTGAGTGGCCTAGAGGAGGGAAGTGGCACGGCCTAGAGCTAGCGGCTGGAGCAGGGGTTGGGGGGCAGAGAGCAAGCGGCCATAGAGCTGGATGACGCGGGCGGGGAACAATTGTCCATGGGAGCATCGAGGTGTGGAGCGAGCGGCTGAGGGGAGGAAGCGTCGAGGCCTGGAGCGAGTTGCCGAGGGGGGAGAGCTCCAGCCTCAAAGTCTCCTATTCAGCCGCGTCCTCTAGCTGAGTGAGGGGCTGGATACCCGATGACGCTTTAGCGTACATGTGCGAAGAATGACCAGGCGCAGATATGCGATGATGTTGGCGCTGTGCAATGACATCATCCTACGCATGTGCCACTTAATCCTGGCAAGATGTAGCTGTGCCTATGAGCAGCTTGGCACAGTCCGATGATGTCAGCGGACCGCTGCATTGACAGGAATCACATTGTGTCAGCAGTGCCCACATCCCATGAAAGAATAAAAAAGAGATTTACCACAAAGGTAGCAGGGTGAGGGATTTCAGTTATGTGGAGAGATTGGAGAAGCTGGGGTTGTTCTCCTTGCAGCAGAGAAAATTCAGAAGAGATTTGACACATTTGTTCAAAATCATGAAGGTTTTCAATATTTTAAATAAGGAGAAACTGTTTCCAGTGGTAAAAGGGTCAGTAAGCAGAGGACACAGATATCAGATGATTGGCAGAAGAACCAGAGGTGACATGAAGAACCATTTTTTACACTGCAATGTGTTGTGATAAAGAAAGAAAAGACTTGCATTTATATAGCACCTTTCAAGACCACTGGATATATCAAAGCACTTTGTAGACAATGAAATACTTTTGAAGTGCAATCATTGTTGCAATGTCAGAAATGCAGGAGCTGATATTCACAAACAGCAATGTGATAATGTCTAACTGATCTGATTGAGGGGCAAATATTGATCATAACACCAGGGGTGGTGCAATGGTTAGCACTGCAACCTCACAGTTCCAAGGACCCAGGTTCGACTCTGGGTATTGCCTGTGCAGAGTTTGCAAGTTCTCCCTGTGACCATGGGGGTTTTTGCCGGGTGCTCCGGTTTCCTCCCTTGCAGGTGATAGGTAAATTGGCTGTTGTAAATTGCCCCTAGTGGAGGTAGAGAATATGGGATTACTGTCGGATCAGTATCAGTGGGTGGTTGTTGGTCGGCACAGACGAGGTGGGCTGAAGGGCCTGTTTCAGTGCTGTGGCTCTCAATAAAAATAAAATACTTGCTCTTCACTTGTTTGAAATTGCAGCATGGGATCTTTTACATTCACCCAAACATGCAGACCAGGTCTTGGTTTAACATCACACCTGAAAGGCAGCACCTTAAACACCCTCAGTGCTGCACTGGAGTGTCAGCTGTGAAATCTGAACCCAGAAGCTTGTGATTTCGAGGTGAGTGTGACCAACTGAGCCACAGCTTTTACCTGAGTCGCAATCCTTCTCCCAACAGTTTCTCTCTATCGGGTCTGTCACGACCCCTCATGATTGTGAACACCTCTATCAAATCTCCTCTCAAAGGAGAACAACCCCAGCTTCTCCAATCTATCCACATAACTGAAATCCTAACCACACGTTGCAGAAAGGAATTTTTCCTCATGTTCCTTCTGGTTTTGTGAGTCACCTTAAATCTGTAACTTCGGTTATTGACCGTTCGGCAGTTAGAAACAGTTCCTCTGTATTTACTCCACCTCAAACCTTCAAGGAAGCTCTGCAAAGTAACTGAAAATCAAGTTGTCAGAAGTGGGATTTAAACACATGCCTCCAGTGAAAGCTGCAACCTGAACAGAGAAGCTGAAACCGCTCAGTCACCTCAACTGTTCAGACCTTTTTGACCTCGTCATCACTTCTGTACTTTGAAAGGTTCACTCAGTTCTGGAACTTCTTCAATGTTACTGGAATGCTCAGTGATTGGGATATTAACTCCCCCGGGTTTTCCTGAGCTTGTTCTCGGTCTATGGGGATGTTTGTCCTGGGCCGTGGAATCTTGCATCCCTGTAATGGACATTAACCCACTGATTGAATCTGTATTCACTGCTTTCCGCTGGTGCTGGGTAATTGCAGAGTGTGGGGCTGGAATGTTGCTGCTTGTCCCGGCCTCACTCACTCTGGGAAAGAGTGAATAATTGATGCGTCTGTTTCTGTATCTGAAATGTGACTTCGATCTGCTGTTATTAACCGAGGCAGCGCTGCAGAAGGATACGTTAATAATCTCTCACTAATCAACTGTAAACAGTCGGAATGTGTAACTTTGAGCAGCGCTTTCTGCACCGTCAGGGCTGGAAAGTTGAGTGAGGGAGAAACACTGTCTGTATCTGAGTGTGTACAGCACTGTACAGAGAAAGAGCCAATATACCGGGGCTGAGACACAGTGCATCTTTTCACATTTAATCACAATCATATCCACAGTCAGGAGCTGAAAATGATGAAAAACCAAATAGCAAGAGCAAAAATAAGAAAACTAAGTAAGTATAGATTAGCTGATAAGCTTTCACTGTGTTACCTGGTATTCTACTGTTTTATATTCAATGCTCTCTCCACTGTGGCCAGGGAATGATTTCTTCTCAAAGGCTGAACATTAACAAAACTGCTTGTAATTTAAAATCATTTAAAAGTAATTCCATGGAGCGAATGGGGCAAAGTCAAATAACTGCACCAATTATAGGAGAGCTGGTTGGTGATGACGTGGATGTGTCTGCAGTGTGCAGGACCAGACTGTTTCTATAGATTCACAATTAATATTCCACCCTTTATTTATAACAGTAAAACTGATCGTGGACAATGGCTATTCTGGTTGCAGCAACCTGAAGATTTAACTCATTGACACCCTGCTTTAGGGTAATCTAGAAAGCACAACATGCAGCTCTGTCAGTTAGTGTGCTTGTTTGTTCACCTGCAATTTGATGGTTCAAGCACATAAACGGATGAGGCTTTATTAACTTAAACTCTTCTACATCTGCTATATTACTCTTGCTGTTGATTTTTCAAAGATAAGGTTAATCAAGTCTTTCTTTGTGAAATCCATGCTGACTGTGTTTTATTATTTTCCATTTCCATCTGTATTTTCTACTTTGGAGGATTACAGGATATTATCATTTTTTTTATTCATTCATGGGAGGTGGGTGTCGCTGGCTCGGCCAGCATTTATTATCCATCCCTAATTGCCTTGAGAAGGTGGTGCTGAGCTGCCTTCTTGAACCACTGCAGTCCATGTGCTGCTGTTATGAAGAGAGTGCCAGGATTTTGACCCAGCAACAGTGAAGGAACGGTGATACAGTTACAATTCAGGATGGTGTGTGGCTTGGAGGGGAACTTGCAGGTTGTGGTGTTCCCATGCATCTGCTGCCCTTGCCCTTCTAAGTGATAAAGGTCATGGGTTTGGAAGGTGCTGTCAAAGGAGCCTTGGCGCATTGCTGCAGTGCATCTTGTGGATGGTACACACTGCTGCCACTGTGTGCCAGTGATGGAGGGCATGAATGTTGTAAATGGGGTGCCAATCAAGCGGGCTGCTTTGTCCTGTTGAGTTTCTTGAGTATTGTTGGAGCTGCATCCAGCCAGACAAGTGGAGAGTATTCCATCACACTCCTGACTAGTGTACAGGCTTTGGGGAGTCAGGAGGTGAGTTACTTGCCGCAGGATTCCTAATCTCTGACCTGCTCTTGTCGCCATAATATTTATATGGCTACTGCAGTTCAGTTTCTGCTCAATGGTAACCCCCAGGTTGTTGATAGTGGGGGATTCAGCGATGGTAATGCCATTGAATGTCAAAGGGAGATGGTTAGATTCTCTCTTGTTTGGGATGGTCATCGTCTGGCAGTTGTGTGGTGGGAATCTTATACATCTTTATTGTGGAGTACTCTATTGTACTGTTGAGTGACTGCACTTGAAAAGTCGTGAAATGCAAGTCTTGCTTTTTCCATTGTTATCAGTGTCATTGTGATCAAAAGATAGGATTCATGAGCACAAAGTTTAAATCAATTTTGATTAAAATAATGTAAAAGCATCTATATTTTTGCACTGTACTTAAGAATCTCCATTTTCCTATCCTTACCAAGTACAATGTCTTTGACCCTGAAATTGATTCCACAATCTCAATCCCTCAGACAATTTCAGCTCAGTTCTGATGAAAGGTCACAGATCTGAAACGTTAACTCTGTCTCTCTCTCCACTGATGCTCCCAGACCTGCTGAATATTTCCAGCATTTTCTGTTTTTATTTCAGATTTCCAGTATCTGCAGTATTTTGCTTCTGTGTTACTTTGAAAGTTAAAACTGGCCCACTTGTCTACAATTCACACTGGGGTCTCCCATGAAATGATTCTGTATAATGTTGAGGGAAGGAATACAGACTCCGAGCACAGAGCTTCCTGTGGGGAATTGGGGATATGAAAACCAGCAGACTCTGCAGGAATTTCCACTGGGAGCACAAATTCACAAAATCTACCTTTTATATATCGATTCATTTTAATTGTCCTTCTGGAAAATTATTTTGAAGCAATTTAAACATCAACCCACATCTCCATGACTGGGTCAATTATGAGGTCATCCTCTGACAGGTCATGTGACAGTTGGAGCCACAAGACATCAGAACCAGATTTGTGACTGGATTAAAACCCGGAATCCTGTCACAATGGCATTTCAAATAAAGCTGTTGCTGTTTGAAAACACAGCAGTTAAACTTTCTGCCTGACCATGAGGGGAGCGAGGGAGAAATTTACAAAACTAAATCCTTTTACAAAATAGTTCAAAAACCATTCACTGAGAAATCATGTGAGGATTCATATGCAGTAGAGAAACAAGCAGAATACAGAAAGTACAGAGGAGAGCTGGAAAAGGAAATGAGATCAGCAAGAGAATGTATGAGAAAAGATTAGCAGGTCACATAACTGGGAACACTGAAGTCTTTTACCAACATATGGACAGTCAATGAAAGGGTGGGTCAATTAGGAGATCCTGTGGAGGCAGAGGGTGTGGCTGAGGTACTAATTAAGTACATTTCATCTGTCATCACAAAACAAACTAGTGCTGCAAATGTCACAGTAAAGGAGGAGGAAGTGGAGAATTTGGAGGGGATGAAAATAGATAAAGAGGAGACAATTACAAGGTTTGCAGTGCTCACAGTAGAAAGGTCACCCGGTCTGGATGGGCTGCATCCTGGGTTGCTGAGGGAAGTCAGGGTGGAAATAGCAGAGACTCGAACCACAATCTTTCAATCCTCCTTGAATATGGGAATGATGCCAGAGGACTGGAGGATGGAGGTAAACTTGGGTAATTCGATCTCAGTTTAACTTGACCATTTTTATCATGTATCCATTGTCATAACTAACAACGTTAAGAAAGCCAGTTTATAATGAACACATGACCAAAGGAACCATTTTGTGTTCAGCACTAACGTTTATATCCTGTATAATTAATGAGTAGCTACCCATCCTGAAACAGATGATTGTAAAAGTAATGAACCTTGATTGAGTTATAATTAATGAATCAATAAACATTTTAGAGAGAATGGGTTTTCATTTAAAGTTAGTTCAATCTAATTACTGTGAGTTTCTGTGTCTGTGTGGGAATGGACAGTTTCAGCTAAATGTATTCAAACAATGGACCTTTCTCAGACCCCTGATAAAACCCATGGTATGGTACATCGTGACCTTCAAGAGTCTTGATTTAATGAACAGGAAACTTGTTTCAGATCAGATTGGGAGACAGTGTGAAACCACTCCATTGTACTCATGTCTGAGATTCTGAGGACAGGTGACTGTTAGTGGAAGACATTATTAAGAACTAATTAAATGTACCTAGCAACAGCTAGGACCAATTATTATTTTACATGGTGGTGTGATGGCCATCCAGGGGTTAAAAGTAGGGATGTTGTAAGGTTTCAGTGTGCAGGAACACTAGAAGATCTCAGGGGTAAAGGCTCAGATCATCAACCAAGTTCTCCACCTGATGAGGGATCTAGGCTGGACAAAGAGGACCGTGACGCTCTGAGACCAAGCTCGACCAGGCCCCAGAGCTGTAAAGTTATATTCCCCAAGTTTGTTTAGTATAATTTTACTTTCAATTATTAAGTACTATTTTACTCTCAATAAAAGTTCTGGACTTATTAATCAAGTATCCTGTTGCTCTAATTGGTTAAAGTCATGCCCAAAGTGATTGTCTGCAATAGACTTTCCAGAATTAAAAGATAAGTCTGCAAGGGTTGTGAATATTACAGCCCTGTTTAAAAAGAGAGATAAACCCAGGAACTACAGACCAATTAGTCTAATGTCAGTGGTGGGGAAACTTTTAGAGACAATTATCCAGGAGGAAATTAACTGTCACTTGGTAGAACATGGGCTAATAAATGACAGCCAGTGCAGATTGGTTAACAGAAGATTGTGTCTGAAATAATTACTGAATTAATTTCTTTGATGAAGTTTCAGAGAGAGTTGACGAGGGTGGTGAGGTTGATGGTACGTGTCTGGACATCAAAATTGTGTTTGAAAAGGTACCATAAACTAGACTTGGGGCAGCACAATGGCACAGTGGTTGGCACTGCAACCTCACAGCTCTCGCAACCCAGGTTCAGTTCTGGGTACTGACTGTGCAGAGTTTGCAAGTTCTCCCTGTGACTGTGTGCGTTTCTGCTGGGTGCTCTGGTTTCCTCCCACAAGCAAAGACTGCAGGTTGATAGATAAATTGGCTGTTGTAAATTGCCCCTAGTGTAGGTAAGAGAATGGTGGGGATGTGGTAGGGAATATGGGATTATGGTGTAGGATTACGATAAATGGGTCGTGGTTGGTCAGCACAGACTCAGTGGGCCGTAGGGCCTGTTTCAGGTTTGCATCTCTCTATGACTTGTTAACAAAATTCAAGCAGATGGGATGAAAGAGCAGTGGCAGTGTGGATCCAAAATTGGCTGCAGGGTAAAAGGTAGGATGAATGCTTGTTTTTCAGAATGGAGGGAGTTATACAGTAATGTCCTTGTTGTTGCAATATGTTCAATGTCAGACCCCGAGCTGTCCGAGGGATGGGGCAATTTGTGACGTTCCTGTGGTTGCAATATTTGCAGTGTCTGACCTTGATCTGTCACAGGGACGTGGCATTTATGAGGTCCCTGTGGGGTGCTGTTTGTTTGTTGTATCACACTGACCTGTCCCAGAGAGCGGGAAGGTTGTGATGTCCTTGTGGGTTGCAATCTGTTCAGTGTCTGACTCTGATCTGGACCAGAGATGGGGCAGTGTGTGATATCCTTGTGCATGTCATACAGGCCCACTGGTGTGTGGTTCCATCCTGATGACAAGAAATAGAGCCCGTTCTCTGGGCAAAAAGTCTCACTTCTCTCGGGGTGTCTCGAGAAGGCGCAGTGGTTAGCACCGCAGCCTCACACCTCTAGTGACCCGCGTTCGATTCTGGGTACTGCCTGTGCAGAGTTTACAAGTTCTCCCTGTGACTGCGTGGGTTTCTGCCGGGTGCTCTGGTTTCCTCCCACAGCCAAAGACTTGCAGGTTGATAGGTAAATTGGCCATTGTAAATTGCCCCTAGTGCAGGTCGGTGGGAGGGGAATTGAGGGGATGTGGTAGGAACATGGGATTAATGTAGGATTAGTATAAATGGGTGGTTGATGGTCGGTACAGACTCGGTGGGCTGGAAGGACCTGTTTCAGTACTGTATCTCTAATTAAATAAATAAGAAGGCTGAGGGATTAAACCTGGAGAGTAAATCCGGACTGGAGTCCTGGATGCGGTTATCTGTGACATATCAGGCAGTTTTCCAGCAACTCCTACATCAGAGGTGGTAACAATCAGTACTGGTTTTTCCTTTCCTTTGGACAATACTAGCAATGCTGAGAGGGGGTCCTGATGCTCAGGGTCTCCATACTGTTTGCCCAGGCCTTTGCCCTGGAGAGGACACTCCAGCTTCGTGGTTAAACATGAGCACAACCCGGGAATAAACAGTTACTGATTATAAGCTCTCATTCAATTGGTGTAGAGTATGAGCGCCAGGGTTTACTTCGGACAGTGGGAGAGCTCTTAGTGTCTCATTGGATAGCTACCATTCACTCCAAGCTGGGCAGCCCCCAGTCAGTTAGGTGCTGTGAAGGCACGACCTGCTTGCTTCAATGGGTGCTTGGAGCTTCGAGAGTCATCTCTCAACAGGCGCATTGATAATCTATGCACCAAGAAAAGTAAACTTAACAAAGAAGACACCAGTCCTTTGCATCACAAGCTGGAATGTGAGGACCATGTGTCCTGGCCTTGCCGACAACCTTCTGCAGGTTGATGACACACACAAGACAACTCACAAGGCTCAATGTGGACATTGCTGTGCTGCAAGAAACTAGACTCGTCCAAAGTGGATCCCTCAAAGAGAAACACTACACCTTCTTCTGGCAGGGGAAAGCCCAAGAGGCAAGTCGTGAGCATGGAGTGGGTTTCACAGTAAAATACACGCCACTTCAGATGAGTGAACCACCCACAGTAGGCTCAGAGAGACTTCTTACTCTTCACTTGTCAACAAGTGTGGGCCCAGTTAATCTCATGTGCATCTATGTCCCGACACTCACCTCCACCCCAGATGTCAAGGATCAATTCTATGTGACACTTGACACTGCCATCAGTAGAATTCCCAGCACTGAGGGACTGTACCTTCTAGGAGACTTCAACACAAGCTTGGGTACTGACTACAGAGCTTTGCCAATGTGCATAGGGCACCAGGGGATTGGCAAGATGAACGAAAATGGACAGAGGTTGCTGGAGCTATGCTGTCACCATGGATTCTGTGTGATGAACAGCTACTTCCAGGTCAAGCTGTGCTACAAGGTGTCCTGGAGACATCCGAGATCATGCCATTGGCACCAGCTAGACCTTATCTTCACCAGACATACCACCCTCAGCAGTGTCCTCATCACTCGCAGTTATCACAGCACTGACTGTGACACTGACCACTCCCTGGTGTGTAGCAAGGTCAGGCTTCAGCCAAGGAAGCTTCATCCATCCATGATGAAAGCTCGTCTTCTGATCAACACTTGCCGAACCACTGATCCAGAAAGGACCCAGGAGTTCCTCAACATCCTCGATCAGGCTCTTTCAGACAACAATGCTCAAGGCCTCAGTGCAGTGTCAAAGTGGAATCATCAGCACACCACCATCTATAACTCTGCACTCACTGTGTACAGGAAAAGAGATGGGAGGAATGCTGACTGGTTTGAGGCTTATTGGACTGAAATGGAGTCAGTTACTGCAACTAAGAGGAGAGCCCTCATGAACTACAAACAATTCCCCAGCAAACAACAGCTAAATGCTCTCAGAGCTGCCAGAAACAAGTCTCTGCAGACTGCTCGGCACTGCACCAATCAATACTGGTTAAAACTCTGCTGATGAATCCGGGGATGCTAGCGGGATGTATGAAGGAATTAAGAAAGCAATGGGCCCAGTAGTAACTAAATCAGCACCTTTTGAAGACAAAGAGAGGGGTGATCATCACTGAACCTAACAAGCGGATGGAAAGGTGAGTGGAGCATTATCTTGAACTCTACATAACGGAGAACATTGTCATTGAAGTAGCTCTCAGTGCCATTCCAGACTTCCCTGTCATGGAGGAACTGGACAGTGAGGCCTCCATAGTCGAGCTCAACAAGGGCTCAAAGCATGCGTGATGCAAACATTGTCACCTTGTACAAAATTAAGGGGGATCGCAGTGACTGCAGCAATTATCGGAGCCAGCTACTCAGTTCCACTCACCTGCTCGATCCCTTTCCTCCTGCAAGTTCCTTTGCTTCAAGTATCCATCCAATTTCCTTTTCAAATCATTGATTGTCTCTACTTCCACCACACTCGTGGGTCAGGACATTGCCACTCACAGCATAAAAAAATTCCACCTCACCCAAGGATGGGAAATATTTATATCTTCTATATTTAGCTTATTCCCTATCTCTACGAGAATAGAATGGCAGTCAACATGAAAGGGAACCCAAAAATCTTCGAGCAGTATATAAATAATAAGCAGGTAGTCAGCGGTGAAGTGGGCCCAATTAGGGACAAAGAGGGTAATATATACTTAGAGCTGCAGGGCAATGTTAATCTAGTTAATAAGTACCTTGTATCAATGATCACTAAGGAAGTGGAATTTGACAAAATATCAGTAGAAGTGGAGAGTGGAGAGGCAATGGAGAGGGTACAAATTGAGAGAGGGAGGTACTGAAAAGGCTGGTTATGCTTCAGGAAGATAAATTACCTGGTCCGGATGGCTTTCATCCCAGGTTGCGAAAGGAAATGTGGATGCAGATAACAGAAAGGCTTTCTATAATCTTCCAATCTTCCCTGGATACGTGGGAGGTGTCAGAGGATTAAACAGTTGCAAATGTGACACCCTTATTCAAGAAAGGGTGGAAGGACAGTCCGGCTAACTACAGGCCAGTTAGATTAACAGCAGTGGTGGGTAAGGTTTTAGAAAGAACAATCAGGGAAAAAATCAACAGTCACTTGGAGAGGTTTGAGTTAATTAAGGAGAGTGAGCATGGATTTATAAATGGGAGTTCATGCTTGACTAATCTAACTGCATTTTTTGATGAACTAACAGAGAAGGTTTATGAAGGGCATGCAGTGGATGTTGTTTATATGGATTTTAAGAAACGACACATAAAAGGGTGATTAACAACATTGAGGTTCATGGAATAGGAGGGTCAGTGTCCAATTGGATAGAAAATTGGCTTAAGGACAGAAAACAGCAAGTCGTAATAAATGATTCATTCTCAGACTGGAAGGTTGTCGACAATGCTGTTCCCCAAGGTTCACTGCTGGAACCACTGCTTTTTACTTCCGACAGATAAATGACTTGGATCTTGGAATATAGAGTAGAATCTCTAAATATGCCGATAACACCAAACTTGGAGAAGTGGCAAACAGTGAGGATGAAATGAACCACCTGCAACAAGACAGTGATAGGCTAGCAGAATGGGCAGACAGGTGCAGATGGATTTTAATGGTGACTAGTGTGAGGTGATGCATTTTAGCAGAAGGAATAGGGAGAGGCAATATATACTTAATGGCACAGTTCTAAAGAGTGTGCAGGAATAGAGGGACCTGTTCACTGAACAATGAACAACGTGAACAATTACTTCTTGTTGTGTGCTCTCAGATTTGTCACCTTCACTGTACTGGAGTGAGGTGACATCTACTGGCAGGAAGCAAGAACTGCAATCAAGCAGCAGAAATTCCATCGTCTGTCAGGGTGAAAGAAACTTTGCAATGTGAGGAAATAGTGAATGGGTTTGATTGGGTTGATGGAGACATGATTCCACTTGTGGTGGAGTCCAAAGCAAAGGCCAGAAATATAAAATTGTCATTATTAAAAGATATGAGGAATTCATGATAAATGTATTTAGATAGTGAGTGGGTGGAATTTGGATAGAATGGAAAGTGAGATTGGGTGGACAGAAGCAGTGTGAAAGGATGGCTCAAACAAAAGTAAAACGCCCTGAAAGGTGAACTCTGTTTCTCTCTCCACAGATGCTGCCAGAGTTTCTGAACATTTCCAACACTTTCTGTTTTTATTTCAGAATTTGCAAGATGTTGCTTTGCTCTGAAAAAAAAATGGATGATCGGCTTTGGCTGCCAGTGAAATTCCACAGGAGCTAAAAGGATGTTCTGATATCAGTGGCATGTTGATCTAGGGGTATGATTCTTGCTTAGGGTGAGTGATTAATTAATGTGTGAGAGATCCTGGGTTCAAATCCTGGACAAGCCCTTCTTCTTTGGCATTTTTAGTTTAAGTTCATTGATTGGTTTCAGCCTTGCAGAAGGCGGAATTGATTTCCATATGGAGCCTGCTTGAGGACCAGAGAGCTGGATTCAAAGAGCTTGATAAAATAAATGTACAGATAGCCAAGTGGGAATATTAAGTTGTTGCAGTAATTGTGACCTGACTCCAAAAACAACAGGACTGGGTTCTGGACTGGAATGGAATGGAATTCTTCAGTGTTTCTGCTGTTTGGCTTGCATTGACTCATCGATTTTCTTGTTTTTCACTTTGTCGATGCCATTGAATAATTGTGGATCCTTCTTCAGATTGTCTTCTTTCACCAGGTAGTTCTGACCTCTGATGATGATGATCGTAATGAGCTTCAACTCACTGATAGTTTTGGAACTGAACAGATTTCCTTTGCTTGAGTCTACAACATGGAACTCAGTCTGACATGTGGACCCATGGGAGGATTTGAATGCCACCCCTGCGTTGGAGAATACAGTTGCATCCATCCAATAAGAGACCGAGTAGAAGTGACAGTTCAGTCAGTCAAACATTAAACTTTTAATTTCAGGGTGGTGAGTTTGAGTGCCATTTTGTTTTTCCCTTTTTTAAGGCTTCATTAGCAGAGAGTACAAGGAGTGTTTGAAATGAAATTCAGCAAAAGTATGAGAAAGTCTCACTTTGATTCGGGACTCATCTCTCTGCAGCATCTCGCTGTGAAAGATTGAACGACATCTCATTTAATTCCCAGCTCGGGATCAGTGCGGCTCAATGGGACATCTGGCTGTCTCCTGCTTCACAATCCATCAGTGCTGAGAAAGCAATGGGGAATATTATTCACGGCTCTGTAACCTGAGGACACCGATTTAAGGTGAATGGCAAAAGAACCAAAGGCAACATGAGGAAAAACTTATTTTGCACAGCGAGTGGTTACGATCTGATATGCACTGCTTGAGAGTGTGATGGAGGCTGATTCAACCATGGCTTTCAAAATGGTATAAGATAATTATCTGAAGTGGAAAAATTGCATGTTTTCATGGAAGACATGAGTCTGTGGCATGAGCTGAGTTGCTCGTGCATAGAAGCAGCACAAGCACAATGAGCTGAATGGCTTCCTTTTGTTCTGTAACTATTCTATGATCTATGATTCTTTTCAGAGTGAAATCAACACTCACATACAAGAAACTGACAGGTACACTGTAAACTTCGCATTACCAGACAAGAAATTGACAAATACAGTGTGAAACCCACAGTCACGTAGCAGCAGTTGGCAGGTAACGTGTAAAAATCTTTCTTTCATATCCCAACTGCAAGGTACAAAGGAAATTAGGTACAAACCCAGGCTCACACTTCAAAGACTGAGAGATACAAAGCAAAACACATATTCACCTGCAAGTACAGAGACGAAGACACACTCAGAGGAGGTGCAGATTAAAGACACATGCATGTAACAGAAACTGATAGGGACAGAATCAAACCCTTTCTCACTTCTCAGAAACTGAAAGATATAGACAAAAGCTGATGCTCACATACAAGTTGTTGAAAGATATGTGGTGAAACTCACAGAGCAATAGCAGAAACAAACAAGTACTGAATAATACCCACAGTCACAGACCAAAAACTGAAATATACTGAGTTAAACACCACTTTCTCACACCAGAAACTCATGGCTACAAAGTGAAGCTGACTCCATCCTCCCAGGCATTGACAGGTGCAAAAGAAAACACTCACGACGATTCCAGGTCATGAAATGTACGTAATAAAACCTTTCAGCTGAAAGAATAGCATTAATGACAGGTGTGTTACCCAGAATGCTCAGCGGCCTAGAATCCGCCCGATCTGTGACAGGAGCGGAGCGCGCAGGCGCGGTAGAGAGCTTTGTCAGCAGCTAGAGCTGCGGGTTCGGAGTTGGAGCAGGATATTCACAAAGTGCGAGAAGACTTTGCGGGCTCACACAGCTGGAGCAGGGCCTCAGGGCCACAATAAGATGGAACAATCACATCTGTATCCCTGCGGATGGCGGTGGTGAAGCTTTTCCCGGTGAGGCTTCCCGAAACGGCGTCTACAAATGGATAAGAATTGGGACTGGGCAGGGAGCGTCTCTAAATGAATAAAATTTGGGTACTGGTCAGGGAGCGTCTGTAAATGGATAAGAATTGGGGACTGGGCAGGGAGCGTCTGCAAATGGATAAGAATTGGGGGACTGGGCAGGGAGCGTCTCTAAATGAATATGATTTGGGTACTGGTCAGGAAGCGTCTGTAACAAAAACAAGAAATGCTGGATTCACTCAGCAGGTCTGGCAGCATCTGTGGAAAGAGAAGCAGAGTTAACGTTTCGGGTCAGTGACCCTTCTTCGGAACTCATTTGGGGACTGGGCAGGGAGCGTCGTTAAATGCTTAAGAATTGGGGACTGGTTCGGGAGCGTTTTTTTATTCGTTCGTGGGATGTGGGCGTCGCTGGCTCGATCTCAGCTCGAGTAATGTCCAGTTCTGGGCACCAGGCTTTAGAAAGGACATCAAAGCTTCTGAGACAGTTCAGAGGAGATTTACTAGAATGATACCAGAGATGAGGGGTGTCAGTTCTCTGGACAGGCTGGTGAAGCTGGGATTGTTCTCCTCAGATTAGAGAATGTGAAGGGAAGATTTAATAGAGGTGTTCAGAATCATGAAAGATTTTCATAGGGTAGAGAGGAGAAACTGTTTCCACTGTCCTGGGGGTCAGTAACCAGAGGACACAGATTTAAAATAATTGGCCGAAAATGTCAAGGGGAGGTGAGGAGAGATCTTTTTACCCAGTAACTGATTCGGATTTGGAATGAATTGTCTGACAGGGTGGTGGAAACCGATTCAATTATAACTTTCATAAAGGAATTGGACAAATATTTCAAAGTGAAATTCTCCAGGATTATGGGGAAATAGGCAGGGGGTTGGACTAATTGCATCTTTTTGTCAGAGAGTCAGCAGAGGCACAATGGGGCCGAATGGTCTCCTTCTGTGCTGTATGATTCTATGAACATAAGAACGAGGAGCCGGAGTCGGCAAGTCAGCCACTCGAGCCTGCTCTGCCATTCAATACAATCATGGCTGATCTCATCACGGCAGTTCTTGTTTCTTGCCAGTAGATGTCACTTCACTCCAATACAGTGAAGTTTACAAATCTGAGAAAGACACAACAGGAAATAATTGTTCACATTATAGTGAATGTGTGGGATTTAGAAATACTAGGAGTGGAGACGAGTTATTACTTGTCTGCTCGATCCCCATAGCCCTGTAAAATTATTTCCTTCAAGTGCCCATTCAAATTCCTTTTGTAATCCTCTATTGTCTCCATTTCCACCGCCCTGGTGGGCAGCGAGTTGCAGATCATCACCAATCAGTGTCAGAAAGTTCTTGCGCACATTCCCCCTGTACCTCCTGTCCAAAACCTTCAATCTGTGTCCCCTAGTCCTTGTACCAATAGTTAACGGGAACAATATTTCCTTGCCAACTTATTTAAAACTTTCATAGCCGAAAACACATCTATCAATTCTCCCCTCACTCTCCTTTGATACAGGCAGAACAGCCCTAGCTTTTCCAACCTAACCTTGTAACTAAAATCCTCCATCCCTGGATCCAATCTGGTGAATTTCCTCTGCATCTTCTCAAGGACGCTCACATTCTTTCTTAAGTGTGGTAAGCAAAACTGGAAACAACACTCCAACTGGGGCCTAACCAGAGCTTTATAATGGTTCAGCATAACTTCCCTGCTTTGTACTCAATGCCTCTTTTTTTCAAGCCCAAGATCCCATATGCTTTGCTAACCACTCTCGCAATATGACTTGCCTCCTTCAAAGATTGATGCACATGAACCCCAAGTCCCTCTATTCCAACACACACTTTAGAACTGTGCCATTAAGTAAATATTGCCTCTCCCTATTCCTTATGCCAAAATACATCACCTCACACTTGTCACTATTAAATTCCATCTGCCACCTGTCTGCCCATTCTGCTAGCCTATCATTGTCCTGTTGCAGGCAGCTCATATCATCCTCACTGTTTGCCACTCCTCCAAGTTTGTTGTCATCGGGATATTTTGAGATTCTACTCAATATTCCAAGATCCAAGTCATTTATCTTTAGCAAAAAAAGCAGTGGTTCTAGCACTGACCCTTGGGGAACACCACTGTCGACTATCCTCCAGTCTGACAAAGAATCATTTCATAAGACTCCCTGTTTTCTGTCCTTAAACCAATTTTCTATCCAATTGGACACTGACCCTCCTAAACCACGAACCTCAATTTTGTAAACCCCACTTTTATGTGGTACCTTGTCAAACGCTTCCTTAAAATCCATATAAACAACATCCACTGCATTCCCTTCATCAAGCTGCTCTGTTAGTTCATCAAAAAATGCAGTTAGATTAGTCAAGCATGAACTCCCATTTATAAATCCATGCTCACTCTACTTAATTAACTCAAACCTCTCCAAGTGACTGTTGATTTTTTACCCTGATTATTCTTTCTAAAACCTTACCCACCGCTGCTGTTAATCTAACTAGCCTGTAGTTAGCCGGACTGTCCTTACACCCTTTCTTGAATAAGGGCGTCGCATTTGCCACTGTTTACTCCTGGCACCTCCCCCGCATCCAGGGAAGATTGGAAGATTATGGCAAACTCTTCCATTATCTGCATCAGCATTTCCTTTCGCAACCTGGGATGCCAGCCATCCAGACCAGGTGATTTATCTACCCGAAGCACAGCCAGCCTTTTTAGTACCTCCCTTTCTCAATTTGTACCCTCTCCATTGACTCTACACTCTTCACCTCGACTGATATTTTGTCAAATTCCACTTCCTTAGTGATCACTGATACAAAGTACTCATTAAGTAGATTAACATTGCCCTGCACCTCTAAGCTTATATTATCCTTTTTGTCCGTAATAGGCCCGACTCAACCTCTTACTACCCACTTATCATTTACATGCTGCTCGAAGATTTTTGGGTTTCCTTTCATGTTGACTGCCAGTCTATTCTCATAGAAATAGAGAATAAGCAAATAAAGAAGATGTAAGTATTTCCCATCCTTGATGAGGTGGAACTTTCTTATGTTGTGGGTGGTAATGACTTGGCCCACGAGTGTGGTGGAAGCAGAGACAATCAATGATTTGAAAAGGAAATTAGATGGATACTTGAAGGAAAGAAACTTGCAGGAGGAAAGGGATCGAGCTGGTGAGTGGAACTGACTGGATTGCTCTGGGGAGAGCCAGCATGGACGTGATAGTCCAAACGACAACCTTCGATACTGTAAATGACTCTGTGTTGTTTCTCAAATTCAATCCACTGGTGCTTGGTAAATAATTTCAAAGTAAATTGTGCAACTGGAAAATCAGAACCAAGGCAAGGGACGCATAAGGAAGCGAAATTTCTGAAACTCGGGATTGAACCAGTAACTTTTAGATCTTCAGTCTAATGTTCTCCCAACTGAGCTATTTCAGCCCTATGTTAACAGTGGCTCGGTGTCCTTGTTTTGGAAGAAAATACATACATTCAAGTTTTCCAAAAAATTAAAGAACAAAACATGTGAGTAATATTCCCCATTGCTTTCTTAGTACTGATGGATTGTGAAGCGGGAGACAGCCAGAAGTGCCACTGAGCCGCACAGACCCCGAGCTGAGAACGAAATGAGATCAAATTCAATCTTTCATAGTGAGATGCTGCTGAGAGGTAAGAGTCCTGAATCAAAGCGAGACTTGCTCATTTCAAACACTCCCTGTAGTCTCTGCTCATGAAGCCTTAAAAAAGGGAAAAACAGAATGGCACTCAAACACACAACCCTGCCATTAAAAGTCTCATATTCGACTGACAGAACTGTCACTTCTACTCGGTCTCTGATTGGATGGATGCAACTCCAACGCAGGGATGGCATTCAAATCCTCCCATGGGTCCACATGTCAGACTGAGTTCCATGTTGTAGACTCAAGCAAAGGAAATCTGCTCACTTCCAAAACTATCAGCGAATTGAAGCTGATTACAATCAACATCATCAGAGGTCAGAACTACCTGGTGAAAGAAGACACCCTGAAGAAGAATCCACAATTATTCAAAGGCATCGACAAAGTGAAAAACAAGAAAATCGATGAGTCAATGCATGCCAAACAACAGAAACACTGAAGAATTCCATTCCATTCCAGTCCAGAACCCAGTGCTGTTGTTTTTGGAGTCAGGTCACAATTACAGCAACAACTTTATATTCCCACTTGGCTGTCTGTACATTTAGTTAATTAAAATTTTGTCGACAAGCTCTTTGAATCCAGTTGTCTTGTCCTCAAGCCAGCTCCGTTTGGAAGTCAATTCCACCTTCTGCAAGCCTGAAACCAATAGATAACCTTAATCTAAAAATGCCAGCAGACCAGGGCTCGTTGGGGATTTGAAACCAGTATCTCTCGCATGTTAGTTAATCATACTCCCGAAGCGAGAATCATACCCCTAAACCAACGAGTCACTGACAAGTCAGGCTTTATTAGCTGCTGTGGAATTTCACTGGAATTCCCCAGCCAATCATCCATTTTTTTTCAGATCAAAGCAACATCCTGCAAATGCTGAAATAAAAACAGAAAGTGCTGGAAATGTTCAGCAGCTCTGGCAGCATCTGTGCTGTGAGAAACACAGTTAACGTTTCAGGGCACTCACCTTTTGTTTCAGCCATCCTTTCAGACTGCTTCTGTCCATCCAATCTCACTTTCTATTCTATACACATTCTAACCATTCACTACGTTACTGCATTTTTCATGAATTCCTCATTTCTTTTATTAATGACAATTTTGTATTTCTGGCCTTTGCTTCAGACACCACCACAAGTGGAATCATGTCTCCATCTACCCAATCAAACCACTTTGCTGTATCCTCACATTGCAATGTTTCTTAAACCCTGACAGACTGTGGAGTTTCTGATACTTGATTGCAGTTCTTGCTTCCCGCCAGTAGATGTCACCTCACTCCAATGCAGTGAAGTTTACAAATCTGAGAGAGACACAACAGGAAATAATTGTTCACATTATAGTGAATGTGTGGGATTTAGAAATACTAGGAGTGGAGACGAGTTATTATTGCACTCTGCTATAACATCTTTTATCATGGACTCCAGCATTTTCCCCACGACTGATGTCAGGCTTCTTTTGGGCCTCCTTATCTCGAGAGACAATGGATACGCGCCTGGAGGTGGTCAGTGGTTTGTGAAGCAGCGGCTGGAGTGGCTATAAAGGCCAATTCTGGAGTGACAGGCTCTTCCACAGGTGCTGCAGAGAAATTTGTTTGTCGGGGCTGTTGCACAGTTGGCTCTCCCCTTGCGCCTCTGTCTTTTTTCCTGCCAACTAATAAGTCTCTTCGACTCGCCACAATTTAGCCCTGTCTTTATGGCTGCCCGCCAGCTCTGGTGAATGCTGGCAATTGACTCCCACGACTTGTGATCAATGTCACACGATTTCATGTCGCATTTGCAGACGTCTTTATAGCGGAGACATGAACGGCCGGTGGGTCTGATACCAGTGGCGAGCTCGCTGTACAATGTGTCTTTGGGGATCCTGCCATCTGCCATGCGGCTCACATGGCCAAGCCATCTCAGGTGCCGCTGACTCAGTAGTGTGTATAAGCTGGGGGTGTTGGCCGCTTCAAGGACTTCTGTGTTGGAGATATAGTCCTGCCACCTGATGCCAAGTATTCTCCGAAGGCAGCGAAGATGGAATGAATTGAGACGTCGCTCTTGGCTGGCATACGTTGTCCAGGCCTCACTAACCGGTATATAACTCGCTGTTTTCTTTCTGCCTCTTTTTTAAAATAGTGGAGTTACATTAACTACCGTCCAATCCATTGGAACTGTTCCAGAGTCGATAGAATTTTGAAAAAAGACCAGAAATGCATCTGCTATTTCAAGGGCCACTTCCTTAAGTACTCTGGGATGTAGATTATCAGGCCCTGGGGATTTATCGGCCTTCAATCCCATCAATTTCTCAAACATTCCCTACTAATACTGATTTCATACAGTTCCTCCTTCTCACTAGAACCTATGTTCCCCAACATTTCTGGGAGATAATTTGTATCCTCCTTTGTGAAGACAGATCCAAAGTATGTATTTAATTGGTCTGCCATTTCTTTGATCCCCATTATAAATTCCCCCGTTTCTGACTGTAAGGGGCCCACATTTGTCTTCACTAATCTTTTTCTCGACACATATCTATAGAAGCTTTTACAGTCAGTTTTTATGTTCTCTGCTAGCTTACTCTCATACTCTATTTCCCCCTTCTTAATCAATCCTTTTGTCCTCCTCTGCTAAATTCCAAACTGCTCACAATCTTCAGGTTTGCTGCTTGTTCTGGCCATTTTATATTTCTCCTCCTTGGATCTAATACTTTCCTTAATTTCTTTTGTAAGCCACAGTTGAGCCACCCTTCCTGTTTTACTTTTGCACAGACAGGAATGAACAATTGTTGTAATTCATCCATGCGCTCTTTAAATGCTAGCCATTGCCTATCCACTGTCAACCCTTTAAGTCACATTCCCCAATCTATCATAGCCAACTCGCGCCTCATACCTTCATAGTTTCCTTTGTTTAGATTCAGGACCCGAGTCTCGGAATCAACTCTCTCACTCTCCATCTTAATGAAGAATTTTATCATATTATGGGCGCACTTCCCCAAGGGACCCCACACAACAAGATTGTTAACTAATCCTTTCTCATTACACAATACCCAGTCCAGGATGGCCTGTTCTCTAGAGGTGTTATACATCTCTATCAATTCTCCACTCAATCTCCTTTGAGAAAGGCAGAATAATCCTAGCTTTTCCAACCTAACCTTGTAACTAAAATCCCCCATCCCTTGATCCATTCTGGTAAATCGCCTCTGAGTCATCTCAAGGACCCTCACATTCTTTCTAAAGTCTGCTGAGCAGAACTGGAAGCAACACTCCAATTGGGGCCTAACCAGAGTTTTATAATGGTTCAGCATAACTTCCCTGCTTTTGTATTCAATGCCTCTATTTATAAAGCCCAAGATCCCATATGCTTTGCGAACCACTCTCGCAATATGTCTTGCCACCTTCAAAGATTGATGCACATGAACCCCAAGTCCCTCTATTCCAGTACACACTTTAGAACTGTGCCATTAAGTATATATTGCCTCTCCCTATTCCTTATGCCAAAATACATCACCTCACACTTGTCGCTATTAAATTCCATCTGCCACCTGTCTGCCCATTCTGCTAGCCCATCACTGTCCTGTTGCAGGCAGTTCATATCATCCTCACTGTTTGCCGCTCCGCCAAGTTTGGTGTCATCGGCATATTTTGAGATTCTACTCTGTATTCCAAGATCCAAGTCAATTACCTTGAGCAAAAAAAGCAGTGGTTCTAGCACTGACCCTTGGGGAACACCACTGTCGACTATCCTCCAGTCTGACAAAGAACCATTTAATAAGACTCGCTGTTTTCTGTCCTTAAACCAATTTTCTATCCAATTGGACACTGACCCTCCTATACCACGAACCTCAATTTTGTTAACCGCCCTTTTATGTGGTACCTTGTCAAACGCTTCCTTAAAATCCATATAAACAACATCCAGTGAATTCCCTTCATCAACCTGCTCTGTTAGTTCATCAAAAAATGCAGTTAGATTCGTCAAGCATGAACTCCCATTTATAAATCCATGCTCACTCTCCTTAATTAACTCGAACCTCTCCAAGTGACTGTTGATTTTTTACCCTGATTATTCTTTCTAAAACCTTACCCACCGCTGCTGTTAATCTAACTAGCCTGTAGTTACCCGGACTGTCCTTACACCCTTTCTTGAATAAGGGTGTCGCATTTGCCACTGTTTAATCCTCTGGCACCTCCCCCGTATCCAGGGAAGATTGGAAGATTATAGCAAGCCCTTCCGTTATCTGCATCCGCATTTCCTTTCGCAACCTGGGATGTGAGCCATCCGGACCAGGTGAATTATCTTCCCTAAGCCCAGCCAGCCTTTTTAGTACCTCCCTCTCCTAATTTGTACTCTCTCCATTGCCTCTACTTTCTTCACTTCGACTGATATTTTGTCAAATTCCACTTCCTTAGTGATCACTGATCCAAAGTACTCATTAAGTAGATTAACATTGCCCTGCACCTCTATTCTTATATTATCCTTTTTGTTCCTAATAGGCCCGACTCAACCTCTTACTACCCACTTATCATTTACATGCTGCTCGAAGATTTTTGGGTTTCCTTTCATGTTGACTGCCAGTCTATTCTCATAGAAATAGAGAATAGCAAATATAGAAGATGTAAGTATTTCCCATCCTTGATGAGGTGGAATTTTTTATGTTGTGGGTGGTAATGTCTTGGCGCACGAGTGTGGTGGAAGCAGAGAGAATCAATGATTTGAAAAGGAAATTGGAAGGATACTTGAAGGAAAGAAACTTGCAGGAGGAAAGGGATCGAGCTGGTGAGTGGAACTGACTAGATTGCTCCGGGGAGAGCCAGCATGGACGTGATAGGCCAACTGACCACCTTCTATGCTGTAAATGACTCTGTGTTGTTTCTCAAATTCAATCCACTGGTGCTTGGTAAATAATTTCAAAGTAAATTGTGCAACTGGAAAATCAGAACCAAGGCAAGGGACGCATAAGGAAGTGAAATTGCTAAAAACTGGGATTGAACCAGGAACCTTCAGATTTTCAGTCTAACGCTCCCCCAACTGAGCTATTTCAGCCCTACATTAACAGCGGTTTGGTGTCCTTGTTTTGGAAGAAAATACATACATTCACGTTTTCCAAAAAATTAAAGAACACAACATGTGAGTAATATTCCCCATTGCTTTCTCAGTACTGATGGATTGTGAAGCGGGAGACAGCCAGAAGTGCCACTGAGCCGCACAGACCCCGAGCTGAGAATGAAATGAGATCAAATTCAATCTTTTATAGTGTGATGCTGCTGAGAGGAAAGAGTCCTGAATCAAAGCAAGACTTGCTCATTTCAAACACTCCCTGTACTCTCTGCTCATGAAGCCTTAAAAAAGGGAAAAACAGAATGGCACTCAAACTCGCAACCCTGCCATTAAAAGTCTCATATTCGACTGACAGAACTGTCACTTCTACTCGGTCTCTTATTGGATGGATGCAACTCCAACGCAGGGGTGGCATTCAAATCCTCCCATGGGTCCACATGTCAGACTGAGTTCCATGTTGTAGACTCAAGCAAAGGAAATCTGCTCAGTTCCAGAACTATCAGCGAATTGAAGCTGATTACAATCAACATCATCAGAGGTCAGAACTACCTGGTGAAAGAAGACACCCTGAAGAAGGATCCACAATTATTCAAAGGCATCGACAAAGTGAAAAACAAGAAAATCGATGAGTCAATGCAAGCCAAACAACAGAAACACTGATGAATTCCATTCCATTCCAGTCTAGAACCCAGTCCTGTTGTTTTTGGAGTCAGGTCACAATTACAGCAACAACTTTCGATTCCCACTTGGCTTTCTGCACATTTAGTTAATTACAATTTTGTCGACAAGCTCCTTGAATCCAGTTGTCTGGTCCACAAGCCAGCTCCGAATGGAAGTCAATTCCACCTTCTGCAAGGCTGAAACCAATAGATAACCTTAATCTAAAAATGCCAGCAGACCAGGGCTCAGTTGGGATTTGAACCCAAAATCTCTCGCATGTTAATTAACCATACTCCCTCAACGAGAATCATACCGCTAGACCAACGAGCCACTGATAGGTCAAGCTTTATTATCTGCTGTGGAATTTCACTGGAATTCCCCAGCCAATCATCCATTTTTTTCAGATCAAAGCAACATCCTGCAAATGCTGAAATAAAAACAGAAATTGCTGGAAATGTTCAGCAGCTCTGGCAGCATCTGTGCTGTGAGAAACACAGTTAACGTTTCAGGGCATTCACCTTTTGTTTCAGCCATCCTTTCAGACTGCTTATGTCCATCCAATCTCACTTTCTATTCTATCCACATTCTCACCATTCACTACGTTACTACATTTTTCATGAATTCCTCATTTCTTTTATTAATGACAATTTCTGGCCTTTGCTTCAGACATCACCACAAGTGGAATCATGTCTCCATCTACCCAATCAAACCACTTCGCTGTATCCTCACATTGCAATGTTTCTTTAACCCTGACAGACTGTGGAGTTTCTGCTGCTTGATTGCAGTTCTTCCTTCCCGCCACTAGATGTCACCTCACTCCAATACAATGAAGTTTACAAATCTGAGAGAGACACAACAGGAAATAATTGATCACATTATAGTGAATGTGTGGGATTTAGAAATACTAGGAGTGGAGACGAGTTATTATTGCACTCTGCTATTACATCTTTTATAATGGACTCCAGCATTTTCCCCACGACTGATGTCAGGCTAACCGGTATATAATTCGCTGTTTTCTTTCTGCCTCTTTTTTTAAATAGTGGAGTTACATTAACTACCGTCCAATCCATTGGAACTGTTCCAGAGTCGATAGAATTTTGAAAAAAGACCAGAAATGCATCTGCTATTTCAAGGGCCACTTCCTTAAGTACACTGGGATGTAGATTATCAGGCCCTGTCGATTTATCGGCCTTCAATCCCATCAATTTCCCAAACATTCCCTACTAATACTGATTTCATACAGTTCCTCCTTTTCACTAGAACCTATGTTCCACAACATTTCTGGGAGATAATTTGTATCCTCCTTTGTGAAGACAAATCCAAAGTATCTATTTAATTGGTCTGCCATTTCTTTGTTCCCCATTATAAATTGCCCCGTTTCTGACTGTAAGGGGCCCACATTTGTCTTCACTAATCTTTTTCTCTACACATATCTATAGAAGCTTTTACAGTCAGTTTTTATGTTCTCTGCCAGCTTACTCTCATACTCTATTTCCCCCTTCTTAATCAATCCTTTTGTCCTCCTCTGCTAAATTCCAAACTGCTCACAATCTTCAGGTTTGCTGCTTGTTCTGGCCATTTTATATTTCTCCTCCTTGGATCTAATACTTTCCTTAATTTCTTTTGTAAGCCACAGTTGAGCCACCCTTCCTGTTTTACTTTTGCACAGACAGGAATGAACAATTGTTGTAATTCATCCATGCGCTCTTTAAATGCTCGCCATTGCCTATCCACTGTAAACCCTTTAAGTAACGTTCCCCAATCTATCATAGCCAACTCCCGACTCATACCTTCATAGTTTCCTTTGTTTAGATTCAGGACCCGAGCCTCGGAATCAACACTTTCACTCTCCATCTTAATGAAGAATTTTATCATATTATGGGCGCACTTCCCCAAGGGACCCCACACAACAAGATTGTTAACTAATCCTTTCTCATTACACAATACCCAGTCCAGGATGGCCTGTTCTCTGGAAGTGTTATACACCTCTATCAATTCTCCACTCAATCTCCTTTGATATAGGCAGAATTACCCTAGCTTTTCCAACCTAACCTTGTAACTAAAATCCCCCATCCCTTGATCCATTCTGGTAAATCGCCTCTGTGTCCTCTCAAGGACCCTCACATTCTTTCTAAAGTCTGCTGAGCAGAACTGGAAGCAACACTCCAATTGGGGCCGAACCAGAGTTTTATAATGGTTCAGCATAACTTCCCTGCTTTTGTACTCAATGCCTCTATTTATAAAGCCCAAGATCCCATATGCTTTGCGAACCACTCTCGCAATATGACTTGCCTCCTTCAAAGATTGATGCACATGAACCCCAAGTCCCTCTATTCCAGTACACTCTTTAGAACTGTGCCATTAAGTATATATTGCCTCTCCCTATTCCTTATGCCAAAATGCATCACCTCACACTTGTCACTATTAAATTCCATCTGCCACCTGTCTGCCCATTCTGCTAGCCTATCACTGTCCTGTTTCAGGCAGTTCATATCATCCTCACTGTTTGCCGCTCCTCCAAGTTTGGTGTCATCGGCATATTTTGAGATTCTACTCTGTATTCCAAGATCCAAGTCAATTACCTTGAGTAAAAAAAGCAGTGGTTCCAGCACTGACCCTTGGGGAACACCACTGTCGACTATCCTCCAGTCTAACAAAGAGCCATTTAATAAGACTCGCTGTTTTCTGTCCTTAAACCAATTTTCTATCCAATTGGACACTGACCCACCTATACCACGAACCTCAATTTTGTTAACCGCCCTTTTATGTGGTACCTTGTCAAACGTTTCCTTAAAATCCATATAAACAACATCCACTGCATTCCCTTCATCAACCTGCTCTGTTAGTTCATCAAAAAATGCAGTTAGATTAGTCAAGCATGAACTCCCATTTATAAATCCATGCTCACTCTCCTTAATTAACTCGAACCTCTCCAAGTGACTGTTGATTTTTTGCCCTGATTATTCTTTCTAAAACCTTACCCACCGCTGCTGTTAATCTAACTAGCCTGTAGTTACCCGGACTGTCCTTAAACACTTTCTTGAATAAGGGTGATGCATTTGCCACTGTTTAATCCTCTGGCACCTCCCCCGTATCCAGGGAAGATTGGAAGATTATAGCAAGCCCTTCCGTTATCTGCATCCGCATTTCCTTTCGCAACCTGGGATGTGAGCCATCCGGACCAGGTGATTTATCTTCCCTCAGCTCAGCCAGCCTTTTTAGTACCTCCTTCTCCTAATTTGTACTCTCACAATTGCCTCTACTCTCTTCACTTCGACTGATATTTTGTCAAATTCCACTTCCTTAGTGATCACTGATACAAAGTACTCATTAAGTAGATTAACATTGCCCTGCACCTCTAAGCTTATATTATCCTTTTTGTCCCTAATAGGCCCGACTCAACCTCTTACTACCCACTTATCATTTACATGCTGCTCGAAGATTTTTGGGTTTCCTTTCATGTTGCCTGCCAGTCTATTCTCATTGAAATAGAGAATAAGCAAATATAGAAGATGTAAGTATTTCCCATCCTTGATGAGGTGGAATCTTTTATGTTGTGGGTGGTAATGACTTGGCCCACGAGTGTGGTGGAAGCAGAGACAATCAATGATTTGAAAAGGAAATTGGATGGATACTTGAAGGAAAGAAACTTGCAGGAGGAAAGGGATCGAGCTGGTGAGTGGAACTGACTAGATTGCTCCGGGGAGAGCCAGCATGGACGTGATAGGCCAAATGACCACCTTCTGTGCTGAAAATGACTCTGTGTTGTTTCTCAAATTCAATCCACTGGTGCTTGGTAAATAATTTCAAAGTAAATTGTGCAACTGGAAAATCAGAACCAAGGCAAGGGACGCATAAGGAAGCGAAATTGCTTAAACTTGGGATTGAACCAGGAACCTGCAGATTTTCAGTTTAACGCTCCCCCAACTGAGCTATTTCAGCCCTACATTAACAGTGGCTTGATGTCCTTGTTTTGGAAGAAAATACATACATTCACGTTTTCCAAAAAATTAAAGAACAAAACATGTGAGTAATATTCCCCATTGCTTTCTCAGTACTGATGGATTGTGAAGCGGGAGACAGCCAGAAGTGCCACTGAGCCGCACAGACCCCGAGCTGAGAATGAAATGAGATCAAATTCAATCTTTCATAGTGAGATGCTGCTGAGAGGAAAGAGTCCTGAATCAAAGCAAGACTTGCTCATTTCAAACACTCCCTGTACTCTCTGCTCATGAAGCCTTAAAAAAGGGAAAAACAGAATGGCACTCAAACTCACAACCCTGCCATTAAAAGTCTCATATTCGACTGACAGAACTGTCACTTCTACTCGGTCTCTTATTGGATGGATGCAACTCCAAAGCAGGGGTGGCATTCAAATCCTCCCATGGGTCCACATGTCAGACTGAGTTCCATGTTGTAGACTCAAGCAAAGGAAATCTGCTCAGTTCCAGAACTATCAGCGAATTGAAGCTGATTAGATCAACATCATCAGAGGTCAGAACTACCTGGTGAAAGAAGACACCCTGAAGAAGGATCCACAATTATTCAAAGGCATCGACAAAGTGAAAAACAAGAAAATCGATGAGTCAATGCAAGCCAAACAACAGAAACACTGAAGAATTCCATTCCATCCCAGTCCAGAACCCAGTCCTGTTGTTTTTGGAGTCATGTCACAATTACAGCAACAACTTACGATTCCCACTTGGCTATCGGCACATTTAGTTAATTACAATTTTGTCGACAAGCTCTTTGAATCCAGTTGTCTGGTCCTCAAGCCAGCTCCGAATGGAAGTCAATTCCACCTTCTGCAAGGCTGAAACCAATAGATAACCTTAATCTAAAAATGCCAGAAGACCAGGGCTCATTTGGGATTTGAACCCAAAATCTCTCACATGTTAATTAACCATACTCCCTCAGCGAGAATCATACCCCTAGACCAACGAGCCACTGATAGGTCAAGCTTTATTATCTGCTGTGGAATTTCACTGGAACCCTCCAGCCAATCATCCATTTTTTTCAGATCAAAGCAACATCCTGCAAATGCTGAAATAAAAACAGAAATTGCTGCAAATGTTCAGCAGCTCTGGCAGCATCTGTGCTGTGAGAAACACAGTTAACGTTTCAGGGCACTCACCTTTTGTTTCAGCCATCCTTTCAGACTGCTTCTGTCCATCCAATCTCACTTTCTATTCGATCCACATTCTCACCATTCACTACGTTACTACATTTTTCATGAATTCCTCATTTCTTTTATTAATGACAATTTTGTATTTCTGGCCTTTGCTTCAGACACCACCACAAGTGGAATCATGTCTCCATCTACCCAATCAAACCACTTCGCTGTTTCCTCACATTGCATTGTTTCTTTAACCCTGACAGACTGTGGAGTTTCTGCTGCTTGATTGCAGTTCTTGCTTCCCGCCAGTAGATGTCACCTCACTCCAATACAGTGAAGTTTACAAATCTGAGAGAGACACAACAGGAAATAATTGTTCACATTATAGTGAATGTGTGGGATTTAGAAATACTAGGAGTGGAGACGAGTTATTATTGCACTCTGCTATTACATCTTTTATCATGGACTCCAGCATTTTCCCCACGACTGATGTCAGGCTAACCGGTATATAATTCGCTGTTTTCTTTCTGCCTCTTTTTTTAAATAGTGGAATTACATTAACTACCGTCCAATCCATTGGAACTGTTCCAGAGTCTACAGAATTTTGAAAAAAGACCAGAAATGCATCTGCTATTTCAAGGGCAACTTGCTTAAGTACACTGGGATGTAGATTATCAGGCCCTGGGGACTTATCGGCCTTCAATCCCATCAATTTCCCAAACATTCCCTACTAATACTGATTTCATACAGTTCCTCCTTCTCACTAGACCCTATGTTCCCCAACATTTCTGGGAGATAATTTGTATCCTCCTTTGTGAAGACAGATCCAAAGTATGTATTTAATTGGTCTGCCATTTCTTTGTTCCCCATTATAAATTCCCCCGTTTCTGACTGTAAGGGGCCCACATTTGTCTTCACTAATCTTTTTCTCTACACATATCTATAGAAGCTTTTACAGTCAGTTTTTATGTTCTCTGCTAGCTTACTCTCATACTCTATTTCCCCCTTCTTAATCAATCCTTTTGTCCTCCTCTGCTAAATTCCAAACTGCTCACAATCTTCAGGTTTGCTGCTTGTTCTGGCCATTTTATATTTCTCCTCCTTGGATCTAATACTTTCCTTAATTTCTTTTGGAAGCCACAGTTGAGCCACCCTTCCTGTTTTACTTTTGCACAGACAGGAATGAACATTTGTTGTAATTCATCCATGCGCTCTTTAAATGCTAGCCATTGCCTATCCACTGTCAACCCTTTAAGTAACATTCCCCAATCTATCATAGCCAACTCCCGCCTCATACCTTCATAGTTTCCTTTGTTTAGATTCAGGACCCGAGCCTCGGAATCAACTCTCTCACTCTCCATCTTAATGAAGAATTTTATCATATTATGGGCGCACTTCCCCAAGGGACCCCACACAACAAGATTGGAAACTAATCCTTTCTCATTACACAATACCCAGTCCAGGATGGCCTGTTCTCTGGAAGTGTTATACACCTCTATCAATTCTCCACTCAATCTCCTTTGATATAGGCAGAATAATCCTAGCTTTTCCAACCTAACCTTGTAACTAAAATCCTCCATCCCTGGATCCATTCTGGTAAATCGCCTCTGCGTCCTCTCAAGGACCCTCACATTCTTTCTGAAGTCTGCTGAGCAGAACTGGAAGCAACACTCCAATTGGGGCCTAACCAGAGTTTTATAATGGTTCAGCATAACTTCCCTGCTTTTGTACTCAATGCCTCTATTTATAAAGCCCAAGATCCCATATGCTTTGCGAACCACTCTCGCAATATGACTTGCCACCTTCAAAGATTGATGCACATGAACCCCAAGTCCCTCTATTCCAACACACACTTTAGAACTGTGCCATTAAGTATATATTGCCTCTCCCTATTCCTTATGCCAAAATACATCACCTCACACTTGTCACTATTAAATTCCATCTGCCACCTGTCTGCCCATTCTGCTAGCCTATCACTGTCCTGTTGCAGGCAGTTCATATCATCCTCACTGTTTGCCGCTCCTCCAAGTTTGGTGTCATCGGCATATTTTGAGATTCTACTCTGTATTCCAAGATCCAAGTCAATTACCTTGAGTAAAAAAAGCAGTGGTTCTAGCACTGACCCTTGGGGAACACCACTGTCGACTATCCTCCAGTCTGACAAAGAACCATTTAATAAGACTCGCTGTTTTCTGTCCCTAAACCAATTTTCTATCCAATTGGACACTGACCCTCCTATACCACGAACCTCAATTTTGTTAACCGCCCTTTTATGTGGTACCTTGTCAAACGCTTCCTTAAAATCCATATAAACAACATCCACTGCATTCCCTTCATCAACCTGCTCTGTAAGTTCATCACAAAATGCAGTTAGATTAGTCAAGCATGAACTCCCTTTTATAAATCCATGCTCACTCTCCTTAATTAACTCGAACCTCTCCAAGTGACTGTTGATTTTTTACCCTGATTATTCTTTATAAAACCTTACCCACCGCTGCTGTTAATCTAACTAGCCTGTAGTTACCCGGACTGTCCTTACACCCTTTCTTGAATAAGGGTGTCGCATTTGCCACTGTTTAATCCTCTGGCACCTCCCCCGTATCCAGGGAAGATTGGAAGATTATAGCAAGCCCTTCCGTTATCTGCATCCGCATTTCCTTTCGCAACCTGGGATGTGAGCCATCCGGACCAGGTGATTTATCTTCCCTAAGCACAGCCAGCCTTTTTAGTACCTCCCTCTCTCAATTTGTACTCTCTCCATTGCCTCTACTTTCTTCACTTCGACGGATATTTTGTCAAATTCCACTTCCTTAGTGATCACTGATGCAAAGTACTCATTAAGTAGATTAACATTGCCCTGCACCTCTAAGCTTATATTATCCTTTTTGTCCCTAATAGGCCCGACTCAACCTCTTACTACCCACTTATCATTTACATGCTGCTCGAAGATTTTTGGGTTCCCTTTCATGTTGACTGCCAGTCTATTCTCATAGAAATAGAGAATAAGCAAATATAGAAGATATAAGTATTTCCCATCCTTGATGAGGTGGAACTTTTTTATGTTGTGGGTGGTAATGACTTGCCCATGAGTGTGGTGGAAGCAGAGACAATCAATGATTTGAAAAGGAAATTGGATGGATACTTGAAGGAAAGAAACTTGCAGGAGGAAAGGGACCGAGCTGGTGAGTGGAACTGACTAGATTGCTCCGGGGAGAGCCAGCATGGACGTGATAGGCCAAACGACCACCTTCTGTGCTGTAATTGACTGTGTTGTTTCTCAAATTCAATCCACTGGTGCTTGGTAAATAATTTCAAAGTAAATTATGCAACCAGAAAATCAGAACCAAGGCAAGGGAAGCATAAGGAAGCGAAATTGCTGAAACCCAGGATGGAACCAAGGACCTTTAGATCTTCAGTTTAACGCTCTCCCAACTGAGCTATTTCAGCCCCACATTAACAGTATCTTGGTGTCCGTGTTTTGGAAGAAAATACATACATTCAAGTTTTCCAAAAAATTAAAGAACACAATATGTGAGTAATATTCCCCATTGCTTTCTCAGTACTGATGGATTGTGAAGCGGGAGACAGCCAGAAGTGCCACTGAGCCGCACAGACCCCGAGCTGAGAATGAAATGAGATCAAATTCAATCTTTCATAGTGAGACGCTGCTGAGAGGTAAGAGTTCTGAATCTAAGCGACACTTGCTCATTTCAAACACTCCCTGTACTCTCTGCTCATGAAGCCTTAAAAAAGGGAAAAACAAAATGGCACTCAAACTCACAAAAATAAAAGCAAAATACTGCGGATGCTGGAAATCTGAAACAAAAACAAGAAATACTGCAACCACCCAGCAGGTCTGGCAGCATCTGTGGAAAGAGAAGCAGAGTTAATGTTTCGGGTCAGTGACCCTTCTTCGGAACTGACAAATATTAGAGAAGTCACAGATTATAAGCAAGTGAGGTGGGGGTGGGGCAAGAGATAACAAAGGAGAAGGTGCAGATTGGACCAGGCCACATAGCTGACCAAAAGGTCACGGAGCAAAGGCAAACAATATGTTGATGGTGTGTTGAAAGACAAAGCATTAGTACAGATTAGGTGTGAATACACTGAATGTTGAACAGCAGCAAGTGCAAACCTGAAAAAAACAGTGGGTAAGCAAACTGAACAAACTAAGATGAAATGAAATAAATGCAAAAAAAGATTGTAAAAAATGTAAAAAAGAATGTAAAAAAAAAGGAAGAAAAAATAACTAAAAATGAAAGTAAAATGGGGGGCTGTCATGCTCTGAAATTATTGAATTCAATGTTCAGTCCGGCAGGCTGTAGTGTGCCTAATCGGTAGATGAGATGCTGTTCCTCGAGCTTGCGTTGATGTTCACTGGAACACTGCAGCAATCCCAGGACAGAGATGCGAGCATGAGAGCAGGGGGGAGTGTTGAAATGGCAAGCAACCGGAAGCTCAGGGTCCTGCTTGCGGACTGAGCGGAGATGTTCCGCAAAGCGGTCACCCAGTCTGCGCTTGGTCTCCCCAATGTAGAGGAGACCACACTGTGAGCAGCGAATACAGTATACTACATTGAAAGAAGTACAAGTAAATCGCTGCTTCACCTGAAAGGAGTGTTTGGGGCCTGGGATAGTGAGGAGAGAGGAGGTAAATGGGCAGGTATTACACCTCCTGCGATTGCAAGGGAAGGTGCCCTGGGACGGGGACGAGGTGGTGGGGGTAATGGAGGAGTGGACCAGGGTGTCGCGGAGGGAACGATCCCTTCGGAATGCTGACAGGGGAAGGGAGGGGAAGATGCGACTGGTAGTGGCATCACGCTGGAGGTGGCGAAAATGGCGGAGGATGATCCTTTGGATATGGAGGCTGGTGGGATGAAAAGTGAGGACAAGGGGAACCCTGTCACGGTTCTGGGAGGGAGGGGAAGGGGTGAGGGTAGAGGTGCGGGGAATGGGTCGGACACGGTTGAGGGCCCTGTCAGCAACAGTGGGGGGAAATCGTCGGTTGAGGAAAAATGAGGTCATATCAGAAGCACCGTCATGGAAGGTAGCATCATCAGAGCAGATGTGTCGGAGACGGAGAAACTGGGAGAATGGAATGGAGTCCTAACAGGAGGTAGGGTGTGAAGAAGTGTAGTCGAGGTAGCTGTGGGAGTCGGTGGGCTTATAATGGATATTGGTAGACAACCTATTCCCAGAGATGGAGACAGTGAAGTCGAGGAAGGGAAGTGTCAGAGATGGACCATGTGAAGGTGAGAGAAGGGTGGAAATTGGAAGCAAAGTTGATAAAGTTTTCTAGTTCGGGGTGGGAGCAGGAAACGGCACCGATACAGTCATCAATGTACCGGAAAAAGAGTTGGGGGAGGGGGCCTGAGTAGGACTGGAACAAAGAATGCTCGACATATCCCACAAAAAGACAGGCATAACTAGGACCCATGCAGGTACCCATAGCGAAACCTTTTACTTGAAGGAAGTGCGTGGAGTTGAAGGAGAAGTTGTTCAAAGTGAGAACAAGTTCAGCCAGGCGGAGGAGGGTGGTGGTGGATGGGGACTGGTTGGGCCTCTGTTCCAGGAAGAAGCGGAGAGCCCTCAAACCATCCTGGTGGGGGATGGAGGTGTAGAGCACTTGGACGTCCATAGTGAAGAGGAGGCGGTTGGGACCAGGAAAGTGGAAATTGTCAAAATGACGTAGGGCGTCAGAAGAGTCACGGATATTGGGAAGGAGGTAGAAGCGGGCTGTCCGGGGTTGTGGGAATATGAGGTTCGAAGCCGTAGAGGGAAGATCTCCAGAGGAGATGAGGTCAGTGACAGTCCTTTGGACGGTGGCTTGAAGTTCGGTGGTGGGGTCATGGTCCAGAGGGAGGTAGGAAGAGGTGTCTGTGAGTTGGCGTTGAGCTTCTGCAAGGTAGAGGTCGGTACGCCATACAACAACAGCACCACCCTTGTCTGCAGGTTTGATGACCATGTCGGGGTTAGACCTGAGAGAACGGAGTGCCTCAAGTTCAGAGGGGGACAATGTTCTCACATTGAACAACTTCTCCTTCAACTCCACGCACTTCCTTCAAGTAAAAGGTGTCGCTATGGGTACCCGCATGGGTCCTAGTTATGCCTGTCTTTTTGTGCGATATGTCGAGCATTCTCTGTTCCACACCTACTCAGGCACCCTCCCCCAACTCTTTTTCCGGTACATTGATGACTGTATCGGTGCCGTTGCCTGCTCCCGCCCCGAACTAGAAAACTTTATCAACTTTGCTTCCAATTTCCACCCTTCTCTCACCTTCACATGGTCCATCACTGACACTTCCCTTCCCTTCCTCGACTTCTCTGTCTCCATCTCTGGGAATAGGTTGTCTACCAATATCCATTATAAGCCCACCGCCTCCCACAGCTACCTCGACTACACTTCTTCACACCCTACCGCCTGTAAGGACTCCATTCCATTCTCCCAGTTTCTCCGTCTCCGACGCATCTGCTCTGATGATGCTACCTTCCATGACGGTGCTTCTGATATGACCTCCTTTTTCCTCAACCGAGGATTTCCCCCCACTGTGGTTGACAGGGCCCTCAACCGTGTCCGACCCATTCCCTGCACCTCTACCCTCACCCCTTCCCCTCCCTCCCAGAACCGTGACAGGGTTCCCCTTGTCCTCACTTTTCATCCCACCAGCCTCCATATCCAAAGGATCATCCTCCGCCTTTTTCGCCACCTCCAGCGTGATGCCACTACCAGTCGCATCTTCCCCTCCCTTCCCCTGTCAGCATTCCGAAGGGATCGTTCCCTCTGCGACACCCTGGTCCACTCCTCCATTACCCCCACCACCTCGTCCCCGTCCCAGGGCACCTTCCCCTGCAATCGCAGGAGGTGTAATACCTGCCCATTTACCTCCTCTCTCCTCACTATCCCAGGCCCCAAACACTCCTTTCAGGTGAAGCAGCGATTTACTCGTACTTCTTTCAATGTAGTATACTGTATTCGCTGCTCACAGTGTGGTCTCCTCCACATTGGGGAGACCAAGTGCAGACTGGGTGACCGCTTTGCGGAACATCTCCGCTCAGTCCGCAAGCAGGACCCTGAGCTTCCGGTTGCTTGCCATTTCAACACACCCCCCTGCTCTCATGCCCGCATCTCTGTCCTGGGATTGCTGCAGTGTTCCAGTGAACATCAACGCAAGCTCGAGGAACAGCATCTCATCTACCGATTAGGCACACTACAGCCTGCCGGACTGAACATTGAGTTCAATAATTTCAGAGCATGACAGCCCCCCATTTTACTTTCATTTTTAGTTATTTTTTCTTCCTTTTTTTTTACATTCTTTTTTACATTTTTTACAATTTTTTTTGCATTTATTTCATTTCATCTTAGTTTGTTCAGTATGCTGACCCACTGTTTTTTTTCAGGTTTTTTTTCAGGTTTGCACTTGCTGCTGTTCAATATTCAGTGTATTCACACCTAATCTGTACTAATGCTTTGTCTTTCAACACACCAATAACATATTGTTTGCCTTTGCTCTGTGACCTTTTGGTCAGCTATGTGGCCTGGTCCAATCTGCACCTTCTCCTTTGTTATCTCTTGCCCCACCCCCACGTCACTTGCTTACAATCTGTGACTTTTCTAATATTTGTCAGTTCTGAAGAAGGGTCACTGACCCGAAACGTTAACTCTGCTTCTCTTTCCACAGATGCTGCCAGACCTGCTGAGTGATTCCAGCATTTCTTGTATTTGACTCAAACTCACAACCCTGCCATTAAAAATCTCATATTCGACTGACAGAACTCTCACTTCTACTCGGTCTCTTATTGGATGGATGCAACTCCAACGCAGGGGTGGCATTCAAATCCTCCCATGGGTCCACATGTCAGACTGAGTTCCATGTTGTGGACTCAAGCAAAGGAAATCTGCTCAGTTCCAAAACTATCAGCGAATTGAAGCTGATTACAATCAACATCATCAGAGGTCAGAACTACCTGCTGAAAGAAGACACTCTGAAGAAGGATCCACAATTATTCAAAGGCATCGACAAAGTGAAAAACAAGAAAATCGATGAGTCAATGCAAGCCAAACAACAGAAGCACTGAAGAGTTCCATTCCATTCCATTCCAGAACCCAGTCCTGTTGTTTTTGGAGTCAGGTCTCAATTACTGCGACAACTTTATATTCTCACTTGGCTATCTGTACATTTTGTAAATTTCAATTTTGTCGGCAAGCTCTTTGAATCCAGTTCTCTGGTCCTCAAGCCAGCTCCGTAAGGCTGACACCAATCAGTAACATTAAACTCAAAATGCCAAGAGCTCATTGGTGATTTGAACCTGGGGTCGCTCACACTTTCATTAATCACACTCCTTAAACAAGAATCACACCCGTTGACCAAGGAGCCACTGACAGCAAGGTGTTGTATTAGCTCCTGTGGAATTTCACGGGCACCCACAGTGGATCATCCAACCCATAATCCTGAGATTAAAAGTGTCCTGTTCCACTGACTGAACTGTCACTTCTACTCTGTCTCTTATTGGACGGATGCAGTTGTAGGCTCCACCCCAGGGTTGGCAGTTTTTTCTCTGTGAACCAGCTTCCTCTCAATTCCCAAATTTATCAGTAAATCCACTGACTAAATCTCCAAAGTGTTATTTATTCCTCTCACTCCTCGACAATAAAATTTCGATCTCTTTGCTCTTTTTACCTTCCAAACATTGATATCCATTTTGCTCAGCATTTATTTCTCTCTCCTTTTTATTTAGTTCATGCATTTTCTTAGAAACATTTCATTTCAATTATTTCTGGGGCAAGAAATGAACAGAAGAGATTTGCTGCAATGATACCAGGGGTGAAGGATTTCAGTTATGTGGAGAGACTGGAGAAGCTGAGGTTGTTCTTCTTGGAGCAGAGAACGTTCAGAAGAGATTTGTCCAAGGTGTTCAAAATCATGATGGTTCTCAACACTTTAAATCAGGAGAAACTGTTTCCAGTGGCAAAAGGGTCAGTAAGAGGACACAGATATCAGGTGATTGGCAAAAGAACTGGAGGTGACATGAAGAACCATTTGTTACACAGTAATGTGTTGTGATCTGGAATGCACTGCCTGATTGGGAGATGAAAGCAGATTCAATCGTAACTTTTAAAAGGGATATGGATAGATGCTGGAAGGGAAAATGTACAGGATTACAGGAAAAAGCCACGCAGCAGGACTAATTGTAATTTGTCTCTACCAAAGAGACAACACTGGCATGATGGACCAAATGGTCTCTTTGTTCGTCATTCTGTGATTCCATAGACATCTTGTTACTAGAATTCCCTCTGACCTGGAAGAGAATCAAACCGATTCGAGGTATTGTAAACACCACCCATGCCATGTTGTTTATTCTCTGTTTTTCACATTGGCTGCCCCTCGTTCTTTATGTGTTTCCAGCCTGGTCTGCTCCTCTGACCTTCATTCCTGACACTCTATCGACCGTGGCTGACTCATTGTTTGCAATGTTGTGTAATGGTGACTTCACCTTTAAGAAACTGTACCTTTAAGAGACCAAGCCACTGATGCAACAGATGACATCATCATACATATATAAGGAGACACCATTTTGAGAGACACATTCTACACATGGCTTGTGGAGAGCACACACACACCAATGAGAAAAAGACCTGGGACCTGTGATCATGCCATGTAGATAAGAAAGACAATAAATACTGTTTGTATTGAATCTGAATATAAAGCCTGGGGTCATCATTTAATGTAGACGTAAGAACACAGCACAACACTATATTTTTCTGACATTGAGGATTAAAAAGAAGTAATCACACAGACAACCAGGGACATACAGAAGACTTACATTGACAATTCCAGATTTAAAGAAATAACAATCATCATGTGTACACAACAACAGCCAGTCTTTCCAGCCTTTACAGAGATAGACAGCAACCCAGCACCACACTGGAGCAAATGGCTCACAAGACTTGAACTCCTAATGATGGCACTCGCTATCAATACACCCCGAAGAAAGAGAGCGTTACTCCTACACTCTGCTGGACCAAAAGTTGACAATACCTTCAATACACTCAGAGACACTGGAACCGATAATGATTATGATGTTGCGATGCATTTTCTAACAAGATATTTTCAAGCAAGGGCAAATCCTCACTCTGAAATTTATGTTTCAGGCAAGCAAAACAATATGGTGCGAGACTCTTGACCACTACATGATGAGACTCAGAAGTCTGAGAAAGAGGCAAATAACGTGACGACGAGATTCCCCTGAGAAACACACAAAACACAAGGACATAGAGGAAACCCAGAGCAAGGTCAAGGAAGACCAAGACAGAAGTCACAATCACATTCAAACATCCAATCATTGCAGTGGTGAGGATCCTTATTACAAAACTTGTCCTTCGAGAGGGAAGAAGTGTCAAGTCTGCAGAAAAATGGGACATTTCACTACAGTATGCTGATCGAAGCCTGCAGGAAACATTCATAGATTTAAATGCCAGAAGGAAGATTACATATTTGCAGCACGAGAGAAGATTTTTGTTGCTCGCGACCACAAGTCCCGACACGTGCCCATGTGTGATGTGTTCAGAGGCAATTCGACAACATCTGCAGTAATTGACTCGGAGCAATGATCAACATAATGGATGCTCCGACATTCCACAAGTAACAGAGAAAACAGAAACTGTAATTGAACAAGCTGATATCTAAAATCTTCTCCCATGGATCAGATACACCTCCACCAGTCCTAGGGATCATCCAAGTTACTTTTAAGTCCTCCCAGGGGTCCACATGTCAGACTGAGTTCCATGTTGTAGAATCAAGCAAAGAAAATCTGCTCAGTTCCAAAACTATCAGCAAGTTGAAGCTGATTACGATCAACATCACCAGAGGTCAGAACTCCATTGTGAAAAAAGACAGTCTGAAGAAGGATCCACAATATATACAAAGACATCGGCAAAGTAAAAAAGAAAACTTTATTTTAGTTTGTTCAGTTTGTTTCTCCTGTGCCGACCCACTGTTTTTTTCATGTTTGTGATTGTGGCTGTTTAGTTTTTTTCAGTCCATTAACACCCTATCTGCACTAATGCTTTGTCTTTCAGCACACCATTAACATATTGTTTGCCTTTTTCTGGTCAACTATTCTGTGGCCTTGTCCTATCGACACCTTCTCCTTTGTCATCTCTTGCCCCACCCCCGCTTTACTTGATTATAATCTTTTACATTTCTAATATTTGCCAGTTCTGAATAAGGGTCACTGACCTGAAACGTTAACTCTGCTTCTCTCTCCACAGATGCTGCCAGACCTGCTGAGTCTTGTCAGCACTTTCAGTTTTTATTTCAGATTTCCAGCATCCGCAGTATTTTGCTTTTAAGAAATTCGATGAATCAGTTTCCTTATTTATTTCTGACAAATGATAGATTTGAGTTCGGTAAGGTACCAAGGGTTACAGAAACAAGCAGACAAATGGTGTTAATATACAGATCAGCAAATATCTAATTGAATGGTGGAACAGACTCGGAAGGCTGAATGTCCTCTTCAAGTTCCTATGTTTCTCTTCATTGTCCAAACCCCAACAGTAAACGTCTTTGTTCTCTCCATAGACGTTGAATGAGCCATCATGTGTTTCCAGTGTTTTGACTTGTATAAAGGTCGGTTTTTGGGATGAGCCGATGGAATTTAAAACTGATATCCGGCTTCAAACTGCTATTAACCGAGGCCACGCCATTGTCGGATCATTTAATGACCACTCAAAATTCACCTGAGACCAGTGTTAGTGTGCAGCTATGAGAGGGTATTTCTGTACAGTCAGAGCAGGGAATAGCAGTGAGACCAGTGTTAATGTGCAGCTATGAGAGGGGACTTTTGTACAGTCAGAGCAGGAAACAGCAGTGAGACCAGTGTTAATGTGCAGCTATGAGAGGGGACTTCTGTACAGTCAGGGCAGGGAACAGCAGTGAGACCAGTGTTAATGTGCAGCTATGAGAGGGGACTTTTGTACAGTCAGGGCAGGGAACAGCAGTGAGACCAGTGTTAATGTGCAGCTATGAGAGGGGATTTTTGTACAGTCAGGGCAGGGAACAGCAGTGAGACCAATGTTAATGTGCAGCTATGAGAGGGGATTTCTGTACAGTCAGGGAATGGAACTGCAGTGAGACCAGTGTTAATGTGCAGCTATGAGAGGGGATTTCTGTACAGTCAGGGAATGAAACAGCAGTGAGAACAGTGTTAATGTGCAGCTATGAGAGGGGATTTCTGTCCAGTCAGGGAATGAAACAGCAGTGAGACCAGTGTTAATGTGCAGCTATGAGAGGGGATTTCTGCACCATCAGGGCAGGGAAAAGCAGTGAGACCAGTGTTAATGTGCAGCTTTGAGAGGGGATTTCTGTACAGTCAGGGCGGGGAACAGCAGTGAGGGAGAGAAGCAGTCGGTATCTGGGCAGGGTCTGAGTTTATCGAATAGTATCAAGAAAGAGCAATTATATTGGGACTGGGTTGTGTTCTCTCTCACACACAGACAGTTACTCTCCCTCCCTCTGTCTTGCTCTCTCTCACAGACACATACCCAATTTTTTCTCTCTCTTGTGATCTCTGTCTCATACTCTTTCTCTCTGCCCATTTTCCAGTAGAAATAGAAAGCCTTCTACTATTTTGCAGAATCTGGAGTTGTTCTTCTTTGGGAAGAGAAGGTTGAGATGAGATTTGATAGAGGTGTTCAAAATCATGAAGGGTTTGGACAGAGTAGATAGGGAGAAACTATTCCCATTGGCAGAAGTGTCAAGAACCAGAGGGCACAGATTTAAGGTGAAAGGCCAAAGAACCAGAGGCAACATGAGGAAAAACTTTTTTATGCAGCGACTGGTTAGGATCTGGATTGCACTGCCTGACAGTGTGGTGGAGGCAGATTCAATCATGACTTTTGAAAGAGAATTGAATAATTATCTGAAGAAAAGAAAATGCAGGGTTACAGGCAAAGGCGGGGGAGTGTGACTAGCTGGCTTGGTCTTGCAGAGAGCTGGCATGGACACAAAGGGCTGAATGGCCTCCTTCTGTGCTGTAACCTGTCTATGATTCTATGACTCTAAGCCTAGAGATTACCAGTGCCTGTGAGTGCCTCAAATGTCTACAGGTGGTGAACCAGCCCACAAACCAAGGAATGAAGCAGTAATTAAAGTTCAAAAATCCTAAGGTATCAGGATGTTGGAGGGACTATTGCTCTCAGTTTAAAGAACTGATTTCATTAATTGAATATCCTTAGTGTCCCAGCTCAGTGTAATCCTGAGCAATAATTGCCAGCAGGTTTTTGAAGTGACAATTAAATGAGGCCCTGTTGGTGGATGTTAAAGATTCCCCAGCGCTATTGAAAGAATCACAGGGAATTCTCGCACTGTCCTGACCAACATTCCTGACTCAGTAACATCACCTGAAACAGCTGAACACAAAGAACTAACTGAAGGGTCAAAGTGTAAGGGAGAAAAACCAAACCCGTGTCAACTTCACACAGGAACCCATCGACCATCAGAAAACACACTTCATGAGCTGCAATGTCTGATCATTGAGTCACAGGTATCTCCTCCTGCCTGGCTTCGTTCCGTGTGGGAATGGGAATTAGAATGTTTCAGCAACTCATGAAGGTATCCCCGGAGCAGTTGAAACAGCATTCCCCGTGTTTCAATAAGAAATTCTGATCTGAAATGAAGAAAAAACAGAAAATGCTGGTAATACTCAGCAGATCTGTCCATCACAGGACTGATACAAGCTCAATTCTCAATCCAAACAGTGAGCGATCCAAACACTGAGACAGAATAAGAACAGAGAGAGAAAAAACAGGTTAACTGTGCTATGAGAGTAAAAGCAGGAAATGCTGGAAATACTCAGCAGGTCTGGCAGCATCTGTGTAGAGAGAGAAGCAGAGTTAACATTTCAAGTCAGTTACCCTTCATCACAGCTGACAAATATTATAAATGAAAAGGTTTTAAGCAAGTAAAGCTGGCGGTGGGGCAAGAGATAACAAAAGAGGTGTTGATTGGACAAGGTCACAGAGAATAACTGACCAGAAGGGCATGGAACAAAGGCGAACAGTGCTGAACAGTGCTCAATGCTGTGCTGAAAGACAAAGCGTTAGTACAGAGAAGGTGTGAATTGACTGTAATGCACAAAGCACTCCGAACACAAACATTAAACATTTTTTTAAAAACAGAACCAATGGGTAGAGACAGTAGAAACAAACTAACCAAACTAAAAAAAAAATGAAATAAAATAACCAAAGAAAAAGGAAAAACTAAACATAAAAAAGTGTGTTGGTGGGGGGGGGGGGGGGGGGGGTGGGGGTGGGGGTGGGGTCCTTCATGCTCTAAAATGATTGAATTTAATGTTCAGTCCGGCAGGATGTAGCGTGCCTAATCACTGACCTGAAACGTTAACTCTGCTTCTCTCTCTACAGATGCTGCAGACCTGCTGAGTATTTCCAGCATTTTTTGTTTTTGTTTTAGATTTCCAGCATCTGCAGTATTTTGCTTTTATGTTATGAGAGTACTTCTACTGTTTTTGTAAACATGTTTTAAATATGCAAAGTTGAATTATGGACACTGATTCATGTGGAATCTTGAAGAGATTCCTCCAGTCCTCTGGCATCATTCCCATATTCAAGGAGGATTGAAAGATTGTGGTGCGAGTCTCCGCTATTTCCAACCTTACCTCCCTCAGCAACCCAGGATGCAGCCCATTCAAACTGGGTGACTTTTCTACTGTGAGAGCTGCCAACCTTGTAATTGTCTCCTCTTTATCTATTTTCATTCCGTCCAATTTTCTCACTTCCTCCTCCTTTACTGTGACATTGGCAACATCCGCTCATTTTGTGATGACAGATGAAATGTACTTAATTAGTATCTCAGCCACACCCTCTGCCTCCACAGGATCTCCTAATTGACGCACCCTTTCATTGTCTGTCCATATGTTGGTAAAAGACTTCAGTGTTCCCAGTTATGTGACCTGCTAATCTTTTCTCATACATTCTCTTGCTGATCTCATTTCCTTTTTCAGCTCTCCTCTGTACTTTCTGTATTTTGCTTGTATCTCTACTGCAGATGAATCCTCACATGATTTCTATGTTAATGATTTTTGAACTATTTTGTTGAAGGATTGAGTTTTGTAAATTTCTCCCTAGCTCCCCTCATGGTCAGGCAGAAAGTTTAACTGCTGTGTTTTCAAACAGCAACCGCTTTATTTGAAAAGCCATTGTGACAGGATTCCGTGTTTTAATCCAGTCACAAATCTGGTTCTAATGTCTTGTGGCTCCAACTGTCACATGACCTGTCAGAGGATGACCTCATAATTGACCCATTCATGGAGCTGTGGGTTGATGTTTAAATTGCTTCAAAATAATTTTCCATAAGGACAATTAAAATGAATCGATATATAAAAGGTAGATTTTGTGAATTTGTGCTCCCAGTGGAAATTCCTGCAGTCAGGTTTTCAGATCTCCAATTCCCCACAGGAAGCTCTGTGCTCAGAATCTGTATTCATTATAACAACATTACACAGAATCATTTCATGGGAGACCCCAGTGTGAATTGTAGACAGTTGGGTCAGTTTTAACTTTCAAAGTAACACAGAAGCAAAATACTGCAGATGCTGGAAATCTGAAATAAAAACAGAAAATGCTGGAAATACTCAGCAGGTCTGGCAGCATCTGTGGAGAGAGAAACAGAGTTAACATTTCTGGTCTGTGACCTTTCATCTGAACAGGGCTGAAATTGTCTGTGGAACAGAAACGATGGGCCAAGTGGCCTCTTTCTGTGCCTTAAACTTTCTATGAGTCTAAGATTCTATGAGATTCTGGAATCAATTTCAGGGTCGATGACATTGCACTCTGTAAGGATAGGAAGATGGAGATTATTAAGTACAGTGCAAGAATATAGATGCTTTTACATTATTTTAATCGAAATTGATTTAAATTTTGTGCTCGCGAATCCTATCTTTTGATCACAATGACACTGATAACAATGGAAAAAGCAAGACTTGCATTTCACGACCACAGGACGTTGCAAAGTGTTTTACAGCCAATGAAGGACTTTCCAAGTGTAGTCACTGTAGTCATGTAGGAAACATGGTGGCCAATGTGCGCACAGCAAGCTCCCAGAAACAACAATGTGATAAAAACCAGATAATCTGTTTTTAAGTGATGTTGATTCAGGGTTGAACAATGACCAGCACCCCAGAAATAATTCCCCTTCTATTCTCTGAAATAGTGCCATGGTACCTTTAACATCCACCTGAGAGGGCAGAGGGATCCTCAGTTTTCTGTCTCACCTGAAAAACAGCATTTCTGATAGTGCAGCACTGCCTTAGTACTGCACTGGAGTGTCAGCCATTTTTAAAGGGCTGTTAGTCCAACTGGAAAATATTTAAAGGAAGATTAAATGAAATGAAATAAATACATTGCTTTTGCCTCTCTCCCATCCCCCCAATAACAGTTAAATTAATTATTTGCCCTTTCCCTCCCAAAACCTACCTTTACCATCTGACCCCAACTGCACAAACTGTAAACTATAACCCTTCCCACCATCCCCTACACCCATGACATTAATTTGTCTCCGTCCCCCCACCCTCACACTGAGAAACTTACCTTCTACCCCCTCCCCACCAGTGTTGCACCTCATTTCCCTGGATGGGGCTCCGAAGGCACGGCAGTGCCGGTCACTGGGCTGAAGATTGCAGCAGGATATCAGGAAGTGATGGGATAATAATTAATGCAGGTTTGTGGTCCCGTTGCCGAGCGGTGGGGGTCCCCCACAAGGCCTCGCCGACGCCGGCAATATTGAGCCAGGCCCTGCCGGCGTTGAGGTCCGTGGCGGGCCTCATCCGGGGCATTCTTCAAGCGGCTCCCACCCCACCCCCACCACAGATCTTGACGTCGAGGGATCTATAGAATCCAGCCCATTGTTTCTGTCAATCTCAACTCCACAAGGATTTGCCTGTTAATTGTAGAAAATTAAAGCTCAATAACCTTTTGATAAAAGGGGGTTCAAATCCATTTCCAAACAAATGATAGTTCTCATTGTATCTAGAACATGTTTTCTTACATGCAAACATACCAATTAGGAGCAGGAGTAGACCACTCGGCCCCTCGAGTCTGCTCCACCATTCAATAAGATCATGACTGATCTGATTGCAACCTCAACTCCACATTCCCACCTGCCCCCGATAACCTTTCACCCCCTTGTTTATCAAGAATCTATCTACCTCTATCTTAAAAGATTTCAGAATTTCTGTCATCCAGCAACTCTCACTTTGTTTCCTGGATTTCACCTGAGAAATGTATTTCCACACTTTGGATATCCTGTACTTCATTAATGTTTTTTCTCTCTCGGGATCTCCCTTTAATTATATTCGCCGCTGGTATTTTACTGCCACACACTGACTGAAAGTGTCCCATCTTTCTGCAGGAAAAACACTCAGCTTCTTTGGCGAGGCAGTTTTCCCACTTGTGTCTCTCTCGGCCACACCTACTGCAATTGGTTGCAGCTACCACTAGATGCTCTTCCCGTCTTTCTTGTCTTTTACCACTAATTTTTCCTTTTGCTTTCTTAACAAATTCAATTGAGTCTGCAACTCTCGAGATCAGACTCTCCCTGTCCCCTCGGACAACGGATTGGTTAAACTTTCTAACATCTGTTTGTCTGCTCAATTGAAACTCTTTCGTTAATGTGAGATCAGCCCTGGACTGTAGATGATCTGAAAGGGTGTTGTCTAATACCCCGAACATAATCCTGTCTCCATTCAGCTCTTCTCTTAAGTTGCGGTATTCACAATCCTCCGTGAGATTGTACAAGTCATTGATAAATGAATGAATACTCTCCCCTTTCTGTTTTGTACGCTTATTAAATTCAAAGTGATTCCTGACAATGCAGCAGCCAGCCGACGTCATCAGAGCGCTCCAAGCTGCGCACATGCACAAACAGTCTCCTGCGCTCTGAGATGCTGCGCATGCTCAGCCGACGTCTTCCAGGACAAAGTGGCGCATGCGCGGGAAAACTCTCTCCCAACCCTCGGCCACTCACTCCAGGCCGCTCGCTGCCCGCTCCTCGCGACCCCGCTCCCCCGCCCTCCGGCCGCTTGCTACCCCCCCACCCCCGCACTGCCCTCTCTCCGTCCACTCACGCCCCGCTTCCCCCCCACGTCCCTCCAGACACTAGCTCTAAGCCATGCTGCTTCCCTCCTCTCGGCCTCTCGCTCCAACATTCGATCATTCTTCACCGCACCACCCGATAAAGCAAGGCGAGCCTCCAGGGGTGATGGGGCAATGTTGGAGCGAGTGGCCGAGAGGAGGGAAGCGGCAGAGCCCATGGCCTGGAGTGTGAGCGGCCAGAGAGCAGGATGGGGGTGGTGGTGGGTGAAGCGGGGAGTGAGCAGTCAGAGAGTGGGATGGGGGGAAGCGGGGAATGATCGTCCGGAGAATGGGATGGCACTGTTTAGAGGGGATTTGAGGAAAAAATGTTTCACCTCGAGGGTGGTTGGAATCTGGAACACATTGCCTGAAGGAGTGGTAGAGGCAGGAACCCTCACAACATTTAAGAAGTATTTAGATGACCTCTCAAAACGCCACAGAATACAAGGCTACGGCCACGTGCTGGAAAATGGAATTAGAATAGATAGGTACTTGATGGCCGGCACGGACATGATGGCCGAAGGGCCTGTTTCTGTGCTGTATAACTCTACGACTCTATGAAACCTCACTGAATTACGGAGGGTGTGCAGCACTGTCAGAGGTGCTGTCCTTCTAATGAGACTTCAAACAGCGCAACGTTCTCCGAATATCAACCAAAACGTGTCCTTTGTGTAGATATTTTATTTTAGAGATACAGCAATGAAACAGGCCCTTCGGCCCACCGTGTCTGTGCCGACCATCAACCACCCATTTATACTAATCCTACACTAATCCCATATTCCTACCACATCCCATCATTTCCCTACCACCGACCTATACTAGGGGCAATTTATAATGGCCAATTTACCTACCAACCTGCAAGTCTTTTGGCTTGTGGAAGGAAACCGGAGCACCCAGAGAAAACCCATGCAGACACAGGGAGAACTTGCAAACTCCACACAGGCAGTACCCAGAATTGAACCCGGGTGGCTGGAGCTGTGAGGCTACTGTGCCACTGTGCCATATTTGCTTATGAAATGACAGTCACTGCTCCGAAAGTAATTCACTTTAGGTGAATTAAGATGACTTGGTACTGTATAACTGGCGAATGCGCAAGAGGGTGTGGGGGACTGTTGAGGGTGGGATGGAGGCGGTGATGGCAACCTTTGAGGGGATTTTTAGGACGAAGTTGTTTTCTGTGATAAATTGAGTAGCTCCATCTTTAATCCTGGCAGCTGCCTGAATGTCACAGACAGTGACGTTTCAGTGGAAGAGGCTGCATTTGCGTATGTGCTAGTACAGCGTCACCTGGTGGTTGCGTTGTCAGCCAATGCAGCGTTTTAACTTTGGCTCCACGATGACATCTTTTTCCTCAATTAAAATAGGTCTTGAGTGCCTTAATAACTTCTTCACACGTAGCCTTCTGTTCTTCATGAGGATGTTGCCTGCACACTCCCTCCATTGCAGACAATAGCGTACTGACCTGCTCCATGTCTGGCTTCTGCACGAGACCCGATGCAGTACAATACCTTGCAAAGTTCTGGAACCATCTCGGCCACTCCTCGGCTTGGTTCAGTCCAGTGACCTTTTCAAAGGTACAGGCAAAGATTTCTCCATCTTCGCTTTGGTTTACTGCGGCCCCCATATAATATTCTGATATCTGTCAAGGCTTAGTACACAATTTATAAGAATCTGACGGTTAAAATAACCTGAGTTTGCTCTACACATCTTGCATTGAAGGTTTCATCTACAACTCTCCATGAGGTGCCTTTCAGATTATATTACATCACTTCCTGTGATGATGCACATAGTCTATTTATATCATCTGCCCAGTAACAACCCAATGTCCACTCTTATATTATTGTACAGATGTGAGAAAAGCTGAGGATGGGAATGGAATGTCTGAATGAAGATTTCATGATGCTGATGATGTAAATGAGACTGATCTGTTACCCATTCCACAATCCCTGTTTATTTCTGTGCATGTTTCTCGATGCTGTTTCAACCAAATTGAACAAGAATCACAAATCCTCCTCTGCAGCCTCAGGTGTCCGTTAACAAAAGGCATGGTGGCCAAGTGGTAAGGCGTCAGTCTCGTAAACTGAAAATCATGGGTTTAATCCTTGTACATGCCTTATGATTAGTTTCTCACTTGAAATGTGATGTTTCCAGAATAGATGTCTGTTGCATTTGTTTCGGCCATCTGGAAATCAGTGTCATGTTACACTTTATCCTGGACACGGGGAAGAACGTGAGGAGCAGCCACATGGTCCCTTGAGCCTTCTCTGCCATTGATAGAATGAAAATATCTGAGGTCCAAGCACTGAACCTTATTACTGTGCATTTGCTTGATATTTAACAGAGCTATTCCATTAATCCCACATCCCGCTCTCCTGTCCTTTCCCCCATTGCCCTGTTATATTTTCCATGTCAGGTATATATCCAATTCCATTTAGAGTTCCCATTGAATCTGCTTCCACTGACCTTTCCGGATTGCATTCCAGACCAGAACAACACACTGCTGAAAAAACAATCTCCTCATCACAACTCAAATTCTTTTGTCAATTACTTTAAATGTGTTTCCTCTGGTTACTGACCCTTCTGTCACTGGCAACACTTTCTCCTTCTTTACTCTATCAAAACTCTTCAGGATTTGCATTTCCTGCTGCCTTTGCTGATATAACAAGGCTGAGCACACATCACCAAAAGGAATATGATTGGCTCTGAATCACATTTATCTTTCCTGTCAATCTGATGTGGACCTTGTATTTTCCCGGAACCAAACAACCTGAGCAACAAGTGTGGGTTCCAGTGATTCCCACCGCTCTGAGAGAGAGAGGATGTGATAATGAGCCAGATAGAAGAAAGGAGTGAGATAGAGAGTAAAATAGCCCTGGTCTGTTTCTACTAACCCCCGGCCCCCGACTTAAAATGGCATCATTTTCTCCTGCCTCTCCACATTCTAATCCATTGATTAATGCAATCCTTTCATCTGGAACATAGAACATAGAACAGTACAGCCCAGTACAGGCCCGTCGGCCCACGATGTTGTGCCGAACCTTTAACCTACCCTAAGATGAAACTACCTACATACCCTTCATTCTACTATCATCCATGCACCTATCCAAGAGTCGCTTAAATGTCCCTAATGTATCTGCTTCTACTACCACCGCTGGCAGTGCATTCCACGCACCCACCACTCTCTGTGTAAAGAACCTACCTCTGACATCTCCCCGAAACCTTCCTCCATCACCTTAAAATTATGCCCCCTGGTGATAGCCCTTTCAGCCCTGGGAAAAAGTCTCTGGCTATCCACTCTATTTATGCCTCTCATCATCTTGTACCCCTCTATCAAGTCACCTCTCATCCTTCTTCGTTCCAATGAGAAAAGCCCTAGCACCCTCAACCTTTCTTCGTAAAACATACCCTCCAGTCCAGGCAGCATCCTGGTAAATCTCCTCTGCACCCTCTCTAAAGCTACCACATCCTTCCTATAATGAGGCGACCAGAACTGAACACAATATTCCAAGTGTGGTCTAACCAGGGCTTTATAGAGCTGCAGCATAACCTCGCGGCTCTTCAACTCAATCCCCCTGTTAATGAAAGCCAACACACCATACGCCTTCTTAACAACCCTATCAACTTGGGTGGCAACTTTGAGCGATCTATGGACATGGACCCCAAGATCCCTCTGTTCCTCCACACTACCAAGCATCCTGTCTTTAAGCCTGTATTCTGCATTCAAATTCGACCTTCCAAAATGAATCACTTCACACTTTTCCAGGTTGAACTCCATCTGTCCCTTTAATTCCTGTTTCCTAATCCATTGATGTTTCACAATGTACTGAACTGTCCCAATCCATTGATTTAACTCAGTCCATAGAATTTCCCAATCCACTGATATTTTCCAGTCCATTGACTTTCCCAATTCATTAATGGTTCCTGACCATTGACATTCCCAATCCATTTATATTGCCTGTGATTTCAAAGCAACTGTGGAATACAAATAGTATCAGTATTATCAGATACATCGAGACGAGGTGCAATAGCCAAGTGGACAGATGTCAGGTTTATAAAGAAAAAAGCACTGGCTCGATATTTGTCCAGTCTATCACTGGATCTGAACTCTCAACCTACTGTTTTTCTGTGGGTCTGCTGACTTGTATATGTGAAGAACCATTGGATGTTTCTCAATCCTCTGACTTTTCTCATTCTTGTGCCATATTTGTTCCTTTGGGTTCACCAGTGAAGAAAATTATTCCCTATTACATTTGGTGAAGACTTTAATAACCTCACATCCTTGTGTCTCACCATCTCAGGTCAAACTCCCTACAGAAACTTTAAACATTTAACTATTCTGCTGGAAACATTTTCAAGGGCGCAGCCATTCCTTCATTACGCTTCCTTCTTTGACATGTGATTGACAAATATGTGTGTAATGGAGAGAGAGAGAGTGAAAAATAAAGAGAGAGAGAGTGCAATAGAAAGTTCGAGGACCAGCTAAAGACAGATAGAGAGAGAGAGGCAGAGAGAGGTAAAGCGATAGACAGAGAGAGAGAGAGAGAGAAGGAGAGAGAGTCATTGAGTCCTGGAGTCACTACAGTACAGGAAGTCATTTTGCCCATCAAGCCCATGTAAATCAATCCATTCAGTCCCATTCCCCCGCTCTATCCCCATCGCCCTGTAAGTTATCTAAACCTGTCATATTTATTATAATCTTGTACATGTCTATCAAATCTCCCCTCAATCTCCTTTGCTGCAAGGAGAACAACCCCAGCTTCTCCAACCTAACTTTACAGCTAAAATCCCTCATGTCTGGAACCATTCTGTTAAATCTCCTCCACCCTCTCAAGGACACTCACATCCCTCCAAAAGTGTGTTGACCAGAACTGGATGCAATTCTCTGGTTGTGGCCCAACTAGAAATTTATACAGGTTCAGCATAACTTCCCTACTTTTGTACTCAGTACCTCTATTTATGAAGCCCAAGATCCCATATGCTTTGCTAACTACTTTCTCAATGTGTCCTGCCACCTTCAAAGAACTTTGCATATGAATCCCCAGGTTTTTATTCCTAAAAATATGCTTTATTCATCTGTAAAAAATGCATTATACAACAGTTCAAAACAGCACCAAGTTGACATTCCAAAAAGTGCAAAGGAAATCAGTTTTCTTCAATGCAGGAGTGAGTTGCCTCACAACCCTTCCACTCCATTTTACCTGACATGGACATTTTACAGCAAACCCATATCTGGTGTATACAGCACAAGGGTTTCCAGTGGGTCCAGCTGCCCAGTTCACTATGGCGGGGGGACCTTACACAGTGGTCTTTCCCCATTGAGCCTTTGCAGTGGCTACCCCAAGCTTTAGTGCGTCCCTCAGCACGTAGTCCTGGACCTTGGAATGTGCCAGTCTGCAAAACTCGGTCGTGGACAACTCTTTGCGCTGCAAGACCAGCAGGTTTCGGGCAGACCAAAGAGTGTCTATCACCAAATTGATGGTCCTCCAGCAGCAGTTAATGTTTATCTCGGTGTGCATCCCTGGGAACATCCCGGAGAGCACAGACTCCTGTGTTACAGAGCTACTTGGGATGAACCTCGACAAAAACCACTGCATCTCTTTCCACACCTGCTTTGCAAAGACACATTCCAGAAGGAGGTGGGCAACTGCCTCTTCCCCACCGCAGCCACCTCGGGGGCCGCGTGTGGAGGGGGCGAGACTTCGGGCATGCAGGAAGGATCTAACAGGAAGGGCTCTTCTTAGCACCAGCCAAGCTACATCTTGGTGCTTGTTTGAAAGTTCTGGTGCTGAGGCATTCTGCCAAATGACTTTGGCCGTCTGCTCGGGGAACCATCCAACCGGATCCACCATCTCCTTTTCCCGTAGGGCCTTGAGGACATTCCGTGCAGACCACTGCCTGATGGATTGGTGGTCAAAGCTGTTTTCCCGCAGAAACATTCCCACGAAGGATAGCTGGTACAGCACAGTCCAACTGGATGAAGCGATCCGCGGCAATGTGACCAGACCCATCCTTCGCAACACCGGGGACAGATAAAACCTCAGCACATAGTGACACTTGGTGTTTGTGTACTGGGGCTCTACACACAGCTTGGTGCAGCTGCACACGAAGGTGGTCATCAGGATGAGGCGACGTTGGGTACATTTTTCCCGCCCTTGTCCAGAGGTTTCAACATCGTGTCCCTCCCACCCTGGTCCATTTTAGATCTCCAGATAAAGCGGAAAATGGCTCGGGTGACAGCCACAGTGCAGGAGTGGGGTATGGGCCAGACCTGCGCCACGTACAGCAACAACGAGAGTGCCTCGCACCTGATGACCATTTTCTTACCCACAATGGAGAGAGATCGCTGCTCGCACACACTCAGTTTATTGTGCACCCTGGCCACTCGCTCCTTCCAGGTTTTGGAGCAGGCCCCGGCCCTTCCGAACCGTATCCCCAGCACCTTCAGGTAGTCTGACCTGATGGTGAAGGGGACAAAGGATCGGTCGGCCCGGTTCCCAAAGAACATGGCCTCACTCTTGCCATAGTTGACTTTGGTTCGAACTGGTCGCAGATGCTCATCTGTCTGCGAGGGGATGGTAGATCCGAGCAGAAGACAGCAACATTGTCCATGTACAGGGAGGCTTTTACCTGAGTGCGTCCACTGACTGGGATTGTCACCCCTCTTATGCCTGCATCCATCCTAATGGACTCTGCAGAAGGTTCGATACAGCAATCAGACAAGACAGGGGAGAGAGCCCTGTCTGACTCCAGATTGGATCAGGAAACTTTATGATTCCCACCCATTGATTGAGACTGCACTACTGATGTTTGTGTAAAGCAGTTTGAACCAATTGCAGATTCCCTCCCCAAACCCCATTTTGGAGAGCAGGTCCATCATGAATGTGTGCAATATCCCGTCAAAAATCTTCTCATGGTCCAAGCTGATGAGGCAGATGTCCATATCCCTGAGTAGTGTGAGACTATCAGAGAGCTTCCTGCTGAGTACAGTGCAGGTCTGGTCAGGGTGAATCACCAACTCCAGAGCAGACTTGACTCGACTGGCGATGACTTTGGACAGTAACTTGTAGTCTACATTAAGCAGTGAGATGGGCCGCCAATTTCTGATTTCCGCCCTCACCCCCTTCCGCTTGTAGATGAGGGTGATGATGCCTTTCCTCATGGATTTTGACATGCTGCCGTATACAGCAGGTCTGGGCCGACCCAGTCCCACAGGGCCGAATACAACTCAACCGGTAAGCCGTCGTTCCGGGAGATGTACTCGTCTCGATGGACCTGATGGCCGTTGTCAGCTCGTCCAGAGTTAGCGGCTTGTCCAGTCTCTCCCTCCTGCTGTCATCCAAGACCTCTGTGATAGATGACAGGAAGAACTGGGAAGCCGTGCTGTCTGTGGGCTTCGCGTCTTACAGCCCAGCATTAAAGGATTTGCTGATCCTTAGTATTTTTTTAGAGATACAGCACTGAAACAGGCCCTTCGGGCCACCGAGTCTGTGCCGACCATCAACCACCCATTTATACTAATCCCATATTCCTACCATATCCTCACCTGTTCCTATATTTCCCGACCACCGACCTATGCTAGGGGCAATTTATCATGGCCAATTTATCTACCAACGTGCAAGTCTTTTGGCAGGAAACCGGAGCACCCGGAGAAAACCCACGCAGACACAGGGAGAACTTGCAATCTCCACACAGACAGTCTCCAGAATTGAACCCGGGTCACTGCAGCTGCGAGGCTGTGGTGCTAACCACTGCCCCACTGTGCCGCTGTGTTGGATTGCAAAGACGTTACTGAGCCATCCTGTTCCTTCAAGCTGCTGATAACAGAGCTCTCTCTGTGTACATTTTGGAAGAAGAAACGTGAGCACGTCTCATCCTGCTCAATGGAGAGGACTCTGGACCGGAAGATGATCTTGGAGGCCTCCGTGGCAAAGAGCGAGGCCTGCTGGTTCTTCACCTCTTGGAAGTCCTCCTTGACCTCGACTGCAGCCAGAGCAGATTTTGCATTCTTTTCTGGAGTCGGGACATTTCTCTCTGTCTCTCTCTCTTTCCCTCTGATCACCTTTGAAGAGAAAGAACCTTTATCTTAACAACCTTAATAAAAGTGCGTCCCTCAGCATGTAGTCCTGGACCTTGGAATGTGCCAGTCTGCAAAACTCGGTCGTGGACAACTTTTTGCGCTGCAAGACCAGCAGATTTCGTGCAGACCAAAGAGTGTCTATCACCAAATTGATGGTCCTCCAGCAGCAGGGAAATGGACCGGGTCCGGAGGGACACGATGTTCAAATCTCTGGACAAGGGCGGGAAAAATGTACCCAACGTGGCCCTCATCCTGATGACCGCTTTCGTGTGCGGCTGCATCAAGCTGTGTGTAGATCCCCAGTACGCAAACTCCAAGTGTCACTACGTGCTGAGGTTCTATCTGTCCCCGGTGTTGCGAAGGATGGGCCTGGTCACATTGCCGCGGAACGCTCCATGCAGTTGGGCGGTGCCGCACCACCTATCCTTCGTGGAGCAGTTTCTGCGGGAAAACACTTTTGACCACCGATCCATCAGGCAGTGGTCTGCACGGAATGTCCTCAAGGCCCTACGGGAAAAGGAAACGGTGGATCCTGTCGGATGGTTCCCCGAGCAGACCGTCAAAGTCATTTGGCGGAAAGCCTCAGCACCAGAACATTCAAATAAGCACCAAGACGTAGCTTGGCTGGTGGTGAGAAGGGCCCTCCCCGTCAGATCCTTCATGCACACCCGAAGTCTCGCCCCTCCGCACAATGCCCCCGCGTTGGCTGTGGTGGGGAAGAGACGGTCGCCCACCTCCTCCTGGAATGTGCCTGTGCAAAGCAGGTGTGGAAAGAGATGCAGTGTTTTTTGTCAAGGTTCATCCCAAGCAGCTCTGTAACACAGGAGTCTGTGCTCTACGGGCTGTTCCCAGGGACGCACACCGAGACAAACATCAACTGCTGCTGGAGGACTATCAATTCGGTGAAAGACGCCCTTTGGTCTGCCCGAAACTTGCTGGTCTTCCAGTGCAAAGAGTTGTCCACCACCGAATGTTGCAGACTGGCACATTCCAAGGTCCAGGACTACGTGCTGAGGGACGCACTAAAGCTTGGGCCAGCCGCAGCAAAGGCTCAATGGGGAAAGACCACAGTGTAAGGTTCCCCCACCAAGCTGGACTGAGGGGCTGGATCAATGGGAAACCCCTCGAACTGCATCGTTAATATTCTCAATTGCTGTAAATGTAAAACTGTAATTGACATGACAATTGTGAAACAGACGGGTTGGGAAGAAACTCATGACAGTATTGAAGGAAACTGATCTCCCTTGCAATGTTTGTATTTTTTGGTGCTGTTTGGAAACTGTTTGGCAATGTAATTTTTGCAGATTTTTATGAATAAAGTATATTTTGGAAATAAAAAAAAAAGTTCAAAGCAATACAGTGGTTTTTGTCATGGTTTATTCCAAGCAGCTTGATAACACAGGAGTCTGTGCTCTATAGACTGTTCCCAGGGACGCACACTGATACAAACATCAACTGCTTGGAGGACTATCAATTCAGCGGGAGATGCCTTTTGGTTTGCCAGAAACATGCTGCTCTTCCAGTGCAAAGAGTTGTCTGTGACGGAATGTTGCAGACTGGCACGTTTCAAGGTCCAGGACTACGTGCTGAGGGGTGCACTTAAGCTTGGGGCAGCCGCAGCAAAGGGTCAACGGGGAAAGGCCACAGTGTAAGGTCCCCCCACCAAGCTGAACTGAGGTGCTGGACGATTGGGAAACCCCTCGAACTGTATCGGGAAAATTCTGTGTGCTGTAAATGTAAAATGACAATGAAATGGAAGAGTTGTGAGGCAACTCATGATTGTATAGAAGGAAACTGATCACCTTTGCACTGTTTGTATTTTTTGACTTGATGCTGTTTTAAACTGTTTGGGAATGTAATTTTTACAGATTTTTATGAATAAAGTATATTTTCGAAATAAAGAAAAAAGTTCTCCCAGGATGTTGCTAACCTATTGTACTGTGGGTTTGCTGATGCCTGTGATGTCTTCAAATGTGGGATACTCAACTGCAGAATTTGTGATAGTTGGGGGTCTGCTTTTGCACTCACCCCTGATTATATGAATCAAAAATAGAATTTACTAGCTGTTGCTGGACAGTGTTTCAGCTCCCAATTATTTTTTGCTATAAACACTCGTGCTCGTTTCTTCGCAGCTCCAAGTACGCACTTCTCCACCTCAATGCGTGGACTTAGCTGGCAGGGGAGAGACCGTGATCAGTGGCGTTTGATAATACAGGTGCTGGTTTTGTGTTTTTTTGGGGGTGGGAGGTGGTTTCAGCACAGTATTTAGGGCATTTCGCCCTTTGGGATTGGAGAGCTACCGTGGTGGTGGTTTCCCTGTCAGTTGAGGATTTAGTACTTGTCCCAGGAAAGCGTCAAGTAAAAATGGCTGCAACCAACACCAGAGCTCCAGGCCAGGGGGTGCATAACACCGTTAGGGTGGCGGTGAAAGATAGTGAAGGAGGTGCACCCATCGACTGCGCCTAATTCATTAAGAATTTTGTTTTTCCAAAATATACTTTATTCATAAAATTCTGGAAAAAAGCACTGCAGCCTCACAGCTCCAGCGACCCGGGTTCAGTTCTGAGTACTGCCTGTGTGGAGTTTGCAAGTTCTCCCTGTGACCGCGTGGGTTTCCGCTGGGTGCTCTGGTTTCCTCCCACAGCCAAAGACTTGCAGGTTGATAGGTAAATTGGCCATTGTACATTGCCCCGAGTGTAGGTGGGTGGTAGGAGAATTGATGGAAGGTGGGGATGTGGTAGGGAATCTGGGATTAATGTAGGATTAGTGGAAATGGGTGGTTGGTGGTCAGCACAGACTCGGTGGGCCAAAGGGCCTGTTTTAGTGCTGTATCTCTCCATGACTCGATGACATTCCAAAAAGTGTGAAAGAAATCAGTTTTCTTTAATAGAGGAGTGAGTTGCCTCACAACCCTTCCATTCCATTTTACCTGCCATGTACATTTTACAGCAAAACCATATTTGGTGTATACAGCCCGAGGGGTTTCCCATGGGTCCAGTTCCTTAGTTCACTATAGCAGGAGGACCGTACACAGTGGTCTTTCCCCATTGAGCCTTTGCAGCGGCTACCCCAAGCTTTAGTGCGTCCCTCAGCACGTAGTCCTGGACCTTGGAATGTGCCAGTCTGCAACACTCGGTCGTGGACAACTTTTTGCGCTGGAAGACCAGCATGTTTCGGGCAGACCAATGAGTGTCTATCACCGAATTGATGGTCCTCCAGCAGCAGTTGATGTTTATCTCGGTGTGAATCCCTGGGAACAGCCCGCAGAGCACAGACTCCTGTGTTACAGAGCTGCTTGGAATGAACCTCGACCAAAACCAATGCATCTCTTTCCACACCTGCTTTGCAAAGGCACATTCCAGAAGGAGGTGGGCAACTGTCTCTTCCCCACCTACTCAGCAGAGATGACATCTGTTATTGAAGCAAAAAGCAGAACCGACCTGATGCGCAACATGAAACCAGCAGCCAGAACATTATATGACTTGAAATTAGCCAAGGCAGTTGTGCAAAAGACAGTGAGACACTGCGCAAATAAACACTGGACAACATCACAAATGTAACAATGCTTTCAAAAGCAAATCTCCCGAGTATGCTCACACTCGTCAAGCAGAGGTGACTTTGCTGGCTCAGGCACGTTCGCAGGATGGAAGATGACACATTCCCAGGGGTATTCTGTATGCGGAGGTCGCCGGAGACAGAAGACCAGTTGGATGCCCAAAGCCTCACTTCAAGGATGCCTGCAAGCAGGACATGAAGGCCCGAAACATCGATTTTCACACATGGGAGACACTGGCCAACAACAGAGGGAAATGGTGATATTACCCCTGGACTGGTGTGTGCGTCACCATGACAATCAGTGACTATAGCAGCTTGACAGCAGGTGCCAACATGGAAAACAGCGACACCTGATAATCCCACCTCATATGTGTCACTTGTGGAAGAACCTGCCTCTCACAGATTGACCTCTTCAGCTATCGGACAAAGTGCACCATGGGAAACTATCCCATCACCAGTGGATTTGCTGCACGTCCAGCATCTCACGTAGAAGGAAGGATGACGACCACATCCACAACCAGGGCGGCCCATCGTGCCTGTGGCAGCTCTTTCATTTCCTTTCAACTATTTATCGAAATTCCCTTTTCAACCTTACGATTGAGTCTCCTTCCACCATTCTCTCAGGCAATACATTCCAGACCAAAAACAACAACAACTTGTGTGTAAATTTATAGAGCACCTTTAACGTAATACAGCGTCCCATGGCACTTCACAGGAGTGTCGGAAAGCAAAATTGGACCCCAAGCCACACAAGACCGTATTAGATCAGATGGCCAAAAGCATGGTCACAGAAGTAGGCTTCCATGAGTGTTTTAAAGGAGGGAAGAGAGGTCGAGAGGCGGAGAGTTCAGGGAGGGAAATCTCAGGCTTCGGGCCTGGACAGCTGATGGCACAGCTGCCAGCGGTGGAGCGATAAAAATCTGCGATGCTCAAAAGACCAGAATTGGAGCAGGGCCGGAATCTCGGGGGGAGTGAACCAAATAAAATCCGGCCCTTTGTATCCCCCTCACAGCTTACATTCCCACCGAGCTTTTTATTATCAATCAATTTCCCTCTTGCAGTTCTATTTCACACCAAGAGATGGCAGTCTCATGCCATTTCACAGCAAGCTGCAGACAAGCTTACTTTACTGCCAGTCTAATACTGTGTTGAGTGGACAAGGATGTGTGTGGTGTGCAGTGTGTGGTATGCAGCAAGGTTAGACTCAAACCAAAGAAGCTGCATCACTCCCAGCGGAAGGGCCGCCCGCGCATCAACACTAGCAGAATTTCTTATCCACAGCTGTTACGTAAGTTTCTAAATTCACTTGATAAAGTCCTTCAAAACACTCCGACAGGGGATGCAGAGACCAAGTGGGCCCACATCAGAGTTGCCATCTATGACTCAGCTATGATCACCTATGGCAAACGTGTGAAGCAGAATGCAGACTGGTTTCAATCACACTTTGAAGAGCTGGAACCTGTCATAGCCACTAAGCACATTGCACTGTTGAACTACAAGAAAGCCCCCAGTGAGTTAACATCCGCAGCTCTTAAAGCAGCCAGAAGCGCTGCACAAAGAACAGCCAGGCACTGTGCAAATGACTACTGGCAACACCTATACAGTCATATTCAGCTGGCCTCTGACACCGGAAACATCCGAGGAATGTATGATGGCATGAAGAGAGCTTTTGGGCCAAACATCAAGAAGATCGCCCCCCTCAAATCTAAATCAGGGGACACAATCACTGACCAACGGAAGTAAATGGACTGCTGGGTGGAGCACTACCTAGAACTGTACTCCAGGGAAAATGTTGTCACTGAGACCGCCCTCAATGCAGCCCAGTCTCTGCCAGTCATGGATGAGCTGGACGTACAGCCAACAAAATCGGAACTCAGTGATGCCATTCATTCTCTAGCCAGCAGAAAAGCACCTGGGAAGCACAGCATTACCCTGAAATAATCAAGAGTACCAAGCCTGCTATACTTCCAGCACTCTACGAACTGCTTTGCCTGTGCTGGGACGAGGGAGCAGTACCACAGGACATGCGCGATGGCAATATCATCACCCTCTATAAGAACAAGGGTGACCGTGGTGACTGCAACAATTACCGTAGAATCTCCCTGTTCAGGATAGTGGGGAAAGTCTTCACTCGAGTCGCTTTGAACGGGCTCCAGAAGCTGGCTGAGCGTGTCTACCCTGAGGCACAGTGTAGCTTTCGAACAGAGAGATCCAACATTGACATGCTGTTCTCCCTTTACCAGCGACAGGAGAAATGCCGTGAACAACAGATGCCCCTCAACGTTGCTTTCATAGATCTCACCAAAGCCTTTGACCTCGTCAGCAGACGTGATCTCTTCAGACTACTAGAAAAGATTGGATGTACACCAAAGCTACTAAATATCATCACCTCATTCCATGACAATATGAAAGGCACAATTTAGCATAACGGCACCTCATCAGACCCCTTTCCTATCCTGAGTGGCATGAAACAGGGCTGTGTTCTCGCACCTACATTGTTTGGGATCTTCTTCTCCCTGCTGCTCTCACATACGTTCAACCCTTCAGAAGAAGGAATTTTCCTCCACACAAGATCAGGTGGCAGGTTGCCCGTCTAAGAGCGAAGACCAAAGTACGGAAAGTCCCCATCAGGGAACTCCTCTTTGCTGACGATGCTGCATTAATATCTCACACTGAAGAGTGGCTGCAGAGTCTCATCGACAGGTTTGCGGCTGCCTGCAACGAATATGGCCTAACCATCAGCCTCAAGAAAAAGAACATCATGGGACAGGACGTCAGAAATGCTCCATCCATCAATATCGGCGACCACGCTCTGGAAGTGGTTCAAGAGTTCACCTACCTAGGCTCAACTATCACCAGTAACCTGTCTCTAGATGCAGAAATCAACAAGTGCATGGGAAAGGCTTCCACTGCTATGTCCAGACTGGCCAAGAGAGTGTGGGAAAATGGCGCACTGACACGGAACACAAAAGTCCGAATGTATCAAGCCTGTGTCCTCAGTACCTTGCTCTACGGCTGCGAGGCCTGGACAACGTATGTCAGCCAAGAGCGACATCTCAATTCATTCCATCTTCGCAGCCTCCGGAGAATCCTTGGCATCAGGTGGCAGGACCGTATCTTCAACACATCCCCAGCATATACACCCTAGTGAGCCAGTGGCACTTGAGATGGCTTGGCCATGTGAGCCACATGGAAGATGGCAGGATCCCCAAGGACACATTGTACAGCGAGCTCATCACTGGTATCAGACCCACCAGCCGTCCATGTCTCCGCTTAAAAGATGTCTGCAAACGCGATATGAAGTCCTGCGACTTTGATCACAAGTCGTGGGAGTCAGTTGCCAGTGATCGCCAGAGCTGGCGGGCAGCCATAAAGATGGGGCTAAAATGTGGCGAGTCGAAGAGACTTCGCAGTTGGCAGGAAAAAAGACAGAAGCGCAAGGGGAGAGCCAACTGTGTAACAGCCCTGACAACCAATTTTATCTGCAGCACCTGTGGAAGAGTCTATCACTCCAGAATTGGCCTTTATAGCCACTCCAGGCGCTGCTTCACAAACCACTGACCACCTCCAGGTGCTTACCCATTGTCTCTCGAGACAAGGAGGCCAAAGAAGAAGATTCTTCCACCTCTCTGAGATTTGCCTACATATTTTCTCCTCTATCCCTTCCTGTCTGTTTAGATGCCTGTAGTACACTCCCAGCCAAGTGATTGTCCCCTTTTTGTTTTTAAGTTCTTCCCATATGGCCTCATTTGAGGAATTTCTAAGATATCATCCTTCCTTACTGCAGTAATTGACTCCTTGATCAACAGTGCAATGCCACCTCCTCTTTTACTCCCTCACCTGTCCTGCCTGTAGATTCTGTACCCTGGAATACTGAGCTGCCAGTCCAGCCCCTCCCTCAACCATGTCTCTGTGATAGGAATAAGATCATAATCCCATGTGCTAATCATCGCCCTCAATTCATCTGCCTTATTAGTAAGACTCCTTGCATTAAAATAGATGCAATCCAGCCTTGCATTTTTCACTTGTGCCATAACAGGTCTATATTTGCTCTGCCTTCCAGACTGACTCAGTTTCTCTTTTAAATTTGACTGTGTTTAACCCCCTACTGTACCTCCACTCTGTTTCCGACCCCCCTGCCAAATTAATTTAAACCCCCGCTACCCCCCAAAACAGCACTGGCAAACCTCTCAGCAAGTATGTTGGTCCCGTTCCAGTTCAGGTGCAACCCGTCCAACTTGGACAGGTAGGTCCCACCTTTTCCAGAAACAGACCCAGTGGTCGAGGAAACTAAGGCCCTCCCTCCTGCACCATATCCTCAGCCAAGCATTCATCTGCTCTCCCCTCTTACTCCTACACTCATTAGCATGTGGCATTGGGAGTAATCCAGAGATTACAACCTTTGAGGTCCTGCTTTTTAATCTGCTATCTAGCTCCCTAAATTCTGGTTGCAGGACCTCATCCCTCTTTCTACCTATGTCATTGGTGCCAATGTGTACCATGACCTCTGACTGTTCACCCTCCCCCCTTGTCCTGCAGCCACTCTGTGACATCCTTGACCCTAGCACCAGGGAGGCAACATACCATCCTGGAGTCACGTTTGCAGCCACAGAAATGCCCATCTGTACCTCTTACGATAGAATCCCCTATCACTATAGCTCTTCTACTCCTTTTCCTCCCCGCTTGTGCAGCTGATATACCTGTGGTGCCACAGACTTGGTTCTTGCTGCATTCCCCTGAAAAGCTATCTCCTCCAACAGTATTCAAAGTGGAAAATCTGTTAGAAAGCGAGATGGATCCAGGGGACTCCTTCACTACCTGCCTAGTTCTTCTCCTCTGCCTGGTGGTCACCCATTCCCTTTCTACCTGAGCAGTCTTTACCTGCGGTGTGACCACCTCCCTATACGTGCTATCCACGATGATCTCAGCCTCGCGGATGCTCCACAGTATCTCCAGCCGCCGCTCCAGATCCGAAACGTGGATTTCGAGTAGCTGCAGCTGGAGACACTTCCTGCACACGTGTTCGCCCTGGACACTGGAAGTGTCCCTGACTTCCCACATTGCACAGGAGGATCACTCCACATTGCTGAGCTGCCCTGCCATGACGTACCCTTAATTTATCCCCTTAAATTACCCAAAAATTAAATTATTTACACTAGGGACCTTGATTCTCCCCCAAAAAACACGACCTCCTTTATTCAAAAAACTGTAGACCTTTCCCTTTACTTTTAGTTACTTACCCAGCTATTTAGAGTAACTCCCTAACAGCAGATACTCACCAACCAATCACCTTGCCGCCTTCCTGTGACATCACTGCTCACTTTGATTTCAAACTCCGGCGTGCCTGGACTGCTCTCCGCTCCTCTTCCGGAAGGTGAGTGACCAGACCGCGATCCTCAGGCTCAATTTATCGGCTCCACTCTCGATGTTCTCCCCACAGGTCCGCTCCTCTCCCGGTAGGTGAATGACTGGGTCGCGATCCTCAGGCTCAATGTATCGGCTCCACTGTCGGTGTTCTCCCCACAGGTCCAGACCTCTCCCGGAAGGTGAGTGACTGGGCCCCGATCCTTGGGCTCAATTTATTGGTTCTGCTCTCGGCGTTCTCCCCACAGGTCCACTCCTCTCTGCTCCGCTCCCGGAAGGAAAGTAAGTCTGGTATCTGTGACGGACAATGAGGAGAAACACAATATGAGGAAAGAGTGAAATACATTTTACTCTTTAGACGATATTATTTATTATATTTCAGCTGTTCCTTGTTTCACAAATATTTTTGCGGGCTTTTCAAATTGTGAATGGGTTTCAGCTCTGACAATTTGCCGCTGCCAATCTCCGCCCCATTTTCTCATTGCCCTTTGATGATAGGCAAAATAGCAGCTACCTGATTGGTGACATGAACCAGCCAATGAGATTTAGCAGACAGTAACCAATCAGAAGTAGCCGGACTGCATTCCTCCAGAAGGTAAAGCAGGGAAGTGCGGGAGGAATTCCTTACTCTTTGTGAAAGTATTTGTGAGATTGTGGAAATGTCTGGAAGAGGAGCAGGGGAGAGACCATGATCCTGTCTCAGGTCGGTTTTTGAGTAAAATGGCTGTAACCAATTCTGTAACTTCAGGGCAGGGAGTGTGTAACACCGTTCGGGTGGTAGTGAAGGATAATGATGGAGTTGCACCGGTTGATAGTACCTTCTTCATTAAAAAAATCCTTATTGATTGCTGTGGATTCCAAGCTGTAAACATCTTCTGCCTGCAGGACTTCCCCAACTGTGGATATTTTGACGTGATGTTCAAGAACGTGGCGGATGCATCAAGTTCCTGAAGGTGTTTCAGGAGAAGGGAAACCAGGCGCCGCTGTCGATCCTCACAGTGGAGCCGCTCTATACACTGCCATCGCAACGTGACTGGGTGGTGAGAATCCACCTCTACAACCTCCATGTTCCTGTCGTGGATGTACTCACCTTCCTCACCAGGTACGTCGAGGTGGCCGGCGGCAGCACTGATGTCAAGGACCCATTTGGATTTGGACCAGCAAGCGTCAGGTCAAGGTGACCTTGAAGGTCAATGCCAACGGAGCCATCATCCATCCTCCCTCCAGCTTCACTTTCGGGGGAAGTCGAGGCTTCATGGTCTACGCGGAGCAGCCCAGAGTTTGTCGTACCTGCGGCAAATCTGGTCACGTGGCAGCTTACTGCAGCACAGTCGTCTGCAAGAACTGCAAGAAGGAAGGCCATCAGACCAAGGACTGTAATCATTGTAAGTACTGCAACCTGTGAGGTGGGGCAGGCCACCTCTACAAAACCTGCCCCAAACGCTGCCTCAGTTCTGCTCAGGCAGCAAGGACCAAGGAAAGACCGGGTTAAGGAACGGTGAACACGTCTGGTGCTGGGAGGGAAACAAGCAATCCTCCCCACAGCGATGAACGTCTATCTGAGAAAGAGAAGAAAGGGGAAGCAGCTGCAACCAGAGACCCAACACCTACTCCGTGCCTGGAAACTCCTCCTCGACAGACAGAATTAATGGAGGAGGAGGCAGCAGATGGACAAACAGGTCAGTGGCAGGTGGTGCAAAGGAAGACCACAAAGAAAAAACCTCCAAAAAAAGAACAGGTCACCACCCAAACCAGTGGCAAGAGGAGGCTACCGTCTGAGACAGACTACAGCAGCTCCTCCTCACTGGACGAGGAAGGGCCGGAACGATGGCACCTCCAAAAGAAGCAGCAGAACTCAAAGGAGCTGGAAGATAAAGCCCCCCAGCTCCGGGGCACTGGAAGCTGTGACACGCCCAGCGCACCCCAAACCAAAAGCATGGAACCCAAGGAGATGCTCAGTGCACCCCAGCTCCGGGAGACCGAGAGCAGCGAAGTGTCCTGCGCACTCCAGCTCCAGCTCCGGAAGTCAGGAACAGTGATGTCTTTGAGGAGGGACCGAGGGGAAAGACACCAACAGCAGAGGACAACCCAAGCCTTGCTGCCTACAAGTCCCGCTCCCCACCCACCGATGTCACCCCAGTGGAACAAATCCCTCATGAATAACCATGAGGGGTTTCTGGGCTCAAACAATGTGAAACAGCTTGCGTACACTATGGGTATGCAGGAACATACTCAAGGACTGGGACTAGCAAGGACACCTGGTGTGGTGAGCAACACCCAACTTTATAGTGGATATAAAGATTGCTTCGATTAACATGCATTGTGTTAAATCCACCACGTGATGTGTTTCAACCTTGGATGACTTCGCAAAGGTCAAAGCCGGCGTACTGTTTTGTCAGGAGTGTGGAATCCTGCACCGCAGCACTTACAGGCAATGGTCACGATGGTGATCCCATGGGACATCGATCTGGTCCAGGGGAAATGATTCCTGTTCCTCCGGCCTGGGTATTCTGCTGCGGGAAGGCAATTTAACCATCTCTGAAGTTAAGATGCTGGTGGGCGGTCGCCTTCTCGTAGCAGATGTAATGTACAACAATGCTCCGCTCCAGTTAAGCAACGTATATGCCCCGGTCGAATACAGTGAGCGGCTGACCATCCTCCAGCAACTCACACTGCTGCTGGTGACATCCAGGCCGATCATTCTTGGAGGTGACTTCAACTGCATCATTGATGCAGCTGGACAATCTGGCAGAAACGACAGAAAACTGGACGCTCCGCACAGATTCTTAAAAAATGCCAAACTGCACAATGTCTTCAGCAAACCTGCAGACGGAGCGCAGCAAAGATACACATGGTCAAGATCGGACGGGTCTGCCCGTTCCAGGATTGACTTCCTGTATGTGTCCCCTGCTTTCACGGTCAGATCCACCGACGTCAAGCCGGTGTTCTTCTCCGACCACTGCCTCTTACTGGCTGACTGTCACTTACAGGATGACCAGCGGGTTGGCAGGGAGACATGGAAGCTGAATGCTACACTGCTAACCCAGAGATAATTGAGGAACTCAAAAGAGATTGAAAAAGTTGGAGAACAGTGAGACCCTCTTTGAGTATCCGGTGAACTGGTGGGAAGTGATCAAGGTGAATATCAAGACGTTCTTTATCTCCAAAGGTGTTCAGAGGGTGTGAGAGAGTCAAAGGGAAATGTCCCAACTCCAGAAAAGAATGCAAAATCTGCTCTGGCTGCAGTCGATGGGGGTCGAGGTCAAGGAGGTGCTCCAAGAGGTGAAGAGCCAGCAGGCCTCGCTCTTTGCCACGGAGGCCTCCAAGATCATCTTCCGGTCCAGAGTCCGCTCCATTGAGCAGGATGAGAAGTGCTCACGTTTCTTCTTCCAAAAGGTACACAGAGAGAGCTCTGTGATCAGCAGCCTGAAGGAAGAGGATGGCTCGGTCACAACTTCGCAGTCCGACATACTAAGGATTAGCAAATCCTTGAATGCTGGGCTGTAAGACGTGAAGTCTATGGACAGCACGTCCTCCCAGTCCTTCCTGTCATCGATCACAGAGGTCTGCGATGACAGCATGCAGGAGAATCTGGACAAACCGCTAACTCTGGGCAAGCTGACAAAGGCCATCAAGTCTTTTGAGACGAAGAAAACTCCCGGAAGCGACGGCTTACCAGTTGAGTTGTATTCGGCCCTGTGATGCTGGGTCAGCCCAGACCTGCTGGAAGTGTACGAGAGTATGCTCCTGGCCGGCAGCATGTCAGAATCCATGAGGAAAGGCATCATCACCCTCATCTGCAAGCAGAAGGGGGAGAGGGCAGAAATCAGAAATTGGCGGCCCATCTCACTGCTTAATGTAGACTACAAGATTCTGTCCAAAGTCATCGCCAGTCAAGTCAAGTCTGCTCTGCAGTTGGTGATTCACCCTGACCAGACCTGTACTGTACCCAGCAGGAAGATCTCTGATAGTGTCGTGCTACTCAGGGATATGATCGCCTACGTACGGGACAGGAGGGTGGACACCTGCCTCATCAGCCTGGACCAGGAGAAGGCTTTTGACAGGATATCGCACACACACATGATGGACGTTCTTTCCAAAATGGGGTTTGGGGAGGGAATCTGCAATTGGATCAAACTGCTCTCCACAAACATCAGTAGCACTGTCCAAAAAATTGGGTGGTAATCAGAAAGTTTCCAATCAAATCTGGAGTCAGACAGGGCTGTCCTCCTTCCCCTCCCTTGTGTGTTTGCTGTATCAAACTCTTTGCTGAGTCTATTAGGAAGGATGCGAGCATAAGAGGGGTGACAATCCCAGGCAGTGGAGTCACTCAGGTCAAAGCCTCCCTGTACATAGATGATGTTGCTGTATTCTGATCGGATCCGCTGTCCATTCGCAGACTGATGAGCATCTGCGACCAGTTCGAACTGGATTCGGGAGCCAATGTTAACCATGGCAAGAGCGAGGCCATGTTCCTTGGGAACTGGGCTGACCGATCCTTTGTCCCCTTCACTGTCAGGTCAGACTACCTGAAGGTGCTGGGGATATGGTTTGTAAGGGCCGGGACGTGCACCAAAACCTGGGAGGAGCGAGTAGCCAGGGAACCACATAAACTGAGCATGTGGCAGCTGCGATCTCTCTCTATTATGGGTAGGAACCTGGTCATCAGGTGCAAGGTGCTCACGTTGTTGCTGTATGTGACGCAGGTCTGGCCCATACCCCACTCCTGCGCTGTGGCGGTCACCCGAGCCATTTCCCGCTTTATCTGAAGACGCAAAATGGACAGGGTCCGGAGGGACACGATGTTCAAACCTCTGGATAAAGGCGAAAAAATGTACTCAACGTCGTCCTCAACCTGATGGCCACCTTAGTATGTGGCTGCATCAAGCTGTGCGTAGAGCCCCAGTATGCAAACACCAAGTGTCACTACGTGCTGAGGTTCTATCTGACCCCGGTGTTGCGAAGGATGGATCTGGTCACATTGCCACGGAACGCTCCATCCAGTTGGACCGTGCCTTCGCGGAAATGTTTGTGTGGAAAAACACCTTTGACCACCAATCCATCAGGCAGTGGTCAGCACGGAATGTCCTCAAGTATATTTTTGGAAAAGTCTGGAAGAGGAAAGACCGGCGGGAAAGCTCGGTCCAAGGCCAAGTCTCGCTCCTCCCGGGCTGGACTGCAGTTCCTGTTGGGCCGTGTTCACAGGCTCCTGAGAAAGGGCAACTATGCTGAGCGTGTGGGTGCCGGAGCCCCGGTCTATCTGGCTGCTGTGCTCGAGTATCTGACCGCTGAAATCCTCGAGTTGGCCAGTAACGCGGCCCAGGACAACAGGAAGACCCGCAACATCCTCAGACACCTACAGCTGGCTGTCCAGAATGACGAGGAGCTCACCAAGCTGCTGGGAGGGGTGACCATCACTCAGGGCTGTGTGCTGCCTAATATCTAGGCCATGCTGCTGCCCAATAAAACAACGTTCGCAGACCTCCAATCCTCCGGCACCTCCCCCATATTCTGTGAGGATTTGAAGATGATCCTCAGCGCATCCACTATTTCCTCCCTGGCTTCCTTTAACAACCTCAGATGCAAACCATCTGGCCCTGGTGATTTATTCATTTTGAAGGATGTCAGACTCTCTAGTACTTCCACTCTCATTATGCTTATCGAATCTAATATTTCACACTCCTCTTCTTTTCCTACAATGTCTGCATCTTCCTTCTCCTTTGTGAAGGCAGAGACAAAAAACTCATTAAGAACCCCACCCACATCTTCTGGATCCACACAGAAGTTCCCTTGCACATCTCTGATAGGCCATACCCTTTCCTTAGTTTTTTTTTATTTCCAAAATATACTTTATTCATAAAAATCTGTAAAAATTACATTGCAAAACAGTTTCCAAACAGCACCAAAAAATACAAACATTGCAAGGGAGATCAGTTTCCTTCAATACTGTCATGAGTTTCTTCCCAACCCTTCCGTTTCACAATTGTCATGTCAATTACAGTTTTACATTTACAGCAATTCAGAATATTAACGATACAGTTCGAGAGGTTTCCCATGGATCCAGCCCCTCAGTCCAGCTTGGTGGGGGAACCTTACACTGTGGTCTTTCCCCATTGAGCCTTTGCTGCGGCTGGCCCAAGCTTTAGTGAGTCCCTCAGCACGTAGTCCTGGACCTTGGAATGTGCCAGTCTGCAACATTCGGCGGTGGACAACTCTTTGCGCTGGAAGACCAGCAAGTTTCGGGCAGACCAAAGGGCGTCTTTCACCGAATTGATAGCCCTCCAGCAGCAGTTGATGTTTGTCTCGGTGTGCGTCCCTGGGAACAGCCCGTAGAGCACAGACTCCTGTATACCCTTTCCTTAGTTATCCTCTTGCTCTTAATGGACTGATAAGACATCTTTGGGTTTCCTTCAAGTAGTTGTATCCAGTCCACATCCACCAAATCACCTCTCAGTTTTGTAAAATTTGCCTTCCCCCAATTTCGAACTTTTACTTTTCGAGCTGCCCTGCCATTACTTAGCTTTACAAACTCATTATTGCTCGTGTAATAAGTGTAATAAGTAGAATAATTTACCAGTTACTCACCGATCAGCTTCTTCCCCTGTACCATGGAGGCTGAAAAGGCAGAAAAGAAAAGAGAGACCAAAGAGCACCTCCTTCCCCTAGTCAGTGAAGTCCCTCACACATCAACTCACAGCTTTACACTCTGTCCAAACAGCACTTTCTAATTAGTAATTATTCATAAATTACACTAACTAAAACATTAGTAACCTGACCAATTACAAGGTAGCTATTTGAGGGTTTATAAACAAAGAGATTTTTTCCCTATCCTGATTTCAGGTACCACTCTGGACACTTGCTTTTGATTCCAGGACGCTGAGGGCAGGGTGCTGCCGAATATCCAGGCCGTGTTGCTGCCCAAGAAATCCAGCGCTCCGGGCACCAAAACCAAGTCAATCTGCCAGGATTTTATCAAATACCCAAAGGCTCTTTTCAGATCCACCCACAGTATCTGAAAGGGCTGATTACTGTCTGAAGTCTGCTGTACCCACACCTCTGTCTATCCCTCTTCATCTAGAACAACCAGTGTGATCTTCCATTCCTTTCACCATCATGTGTTTAACTCGCTTCTCCTTATAGACAGTCAGATATCAATGTAATAATGAAATGATCTGTGTCAGTGCTGGCCATTTCCCTGTCCTGATTTCAGACCCCACTCTGGACACTTGTTTCCCATTCCAGGACCTTCTTGTATTAATATTCAGCACCACCTGTCAGTCAGAAACTTGTCTCAATTAACCGATCCTTTTACTGAACTTCCAACTGCTGCTGTCTATTTCTAGAGGGAAAGAGCTGCACACTGAATAAGGATGTGAGGGGAATGTTACCCGGCTGCTGGTGAGAAGGTCCCGTCTTCTCAATCAAAAGCCTTTTATTTTCACAGAAATAACTTGTTAAATACAAATCTGATTCCAACACGTCAATAACAGGACAGAATGGGAACCTTTTAAAAGGATGAAGCAACTATTTCAGTGGCTTCTCACTGTCCCCCTGAAGCCTGTGTGAAGGGGAATTACCAATAGTCTGTAATTTATTACCTCCACACCGAGTTTGAGTTATTTGTCACGTGAAAGTTTGCTGAACGGAGTCTTTTACTGTCAGTTACGGATGAGAAGTTGACAAAAATTGGCAAAATAAAGCTGTTCATAAAATAGCACCAGCAATTTGAGTCGGTAAAAGCAAAATTGTGTTTCAAAAGTTTATTTAAACCGCTACGGGAAAATAGATTTTTATGTACTTTTCCAGTCGATCACTTCTTTTCCATAGTGAAATTGGCGGCTTTCACAAATTCAAATATTGTGCCGGGTTGACAGGTTCAACCAATGATTTTTTGTATTTTGTGCTTCGAGTTTCCCTGATTGAATCATGCATGTGAGTTAATGGCTGTGTGGCCTAATGGATAAGGCGTCTGACTTCGGTATATTCCATGATGTTATCAGAAGATTGCAGGTTCGAGTCCCGCCAGGGTCATTTTGACCCAAAGGGATTATGCAGGGCTTTGGGGATCGAGTCGGGGACTGAACAGATTGGAAGCCCGACATAGACTTAATGGGGCGAATGGCCTCCTCATGTGTTGTCACTGACTTTATGAGAAGAAGGTGACCAATCAGAAGTGGGCTGGGGTTGCAGCGGGCTCAAACTGCAGGAATTCCAGTTCCCTGAATGACTGAGCTGAAACTGATTAGTTTCACTGCAGGAAACACCGTCTCGGGGGAAGTAACTTCACAAATAATTCCATTTGACTAATTATTCAATTATAAAACAATGGGCAGATGTGAAGGTGTGATGTTACTTTTCACTGTGAGGGGAGAATCCGCCATCTGGATAAATCAGCAACTTTATAACATCGTCTGTACGTTTGGAAAAGAAACGATGAAAACTCTCCCCATAACCCTGGTGCGGTGGAAAGGCTCAATTCAGAGATTGGAAGATAACGAGAGCACAACATAAATCATTAACTGATATTTCCGGCATAAAACACACCCCAGCTCCCGTTCCCATGTCACTGCTGTCCCTATGAGGCGGTGGGTGACTCTGAAAAGAGACTTTGTTTTGTGTTTCTGCAGGAAAACCACAAAGATCCTCCCAGGCAGTGAAACTCATCTTCCCAGAATCTCCATACCAGATTGAAACAGAAAACACAAAGACAGTGAGAAAGTTCCAGAGAGTTACTGAGCATTAAAACCAATGAAATAAACCAATTCCAGAGAGATGTTGGTGAAGCTTTTTCAGAGAGATTGTGGGTGGCTCTCAAAAGAGCCGTTGTGTTTTGAGTGTTTTCACTACATGGTGGAGTTTTCCTTGGAGTTGATGTACTTGGTCACTCACTTTGTCCCTTCTCACATTCCGAGCGCTTTATTGGGTGGAAATATTTATTCAGGCAGTTTCAACAGCTCAGAGCCGACATTGAGTCAGAAACCAGAAATGGGAGTACGGGACACAGACAAGGAGTTGAGGCTGAACCTTTATAAATCTCACTGGTTATAGGCCTCAGCTAGAGCATTGTTTCTAATTCCATGTTTCATACTTTAGCAGGAATGGCAAGGCCTTAGAGAGGGTGCAGAGGAGATTTACTAGAATGCATCAGAGATGCAGGAATTCAGCTAATGTGGAAAGAATAGGGGTCTGGGGTGTGTGAAGCTGGGGTCCTTGTTCTTAGAGCAGAGATGTTAATGGGGCAGTTAATAGTTGTGTTCAACATTGTGAAGAGTTTTTATAAGAATAAAGAAGTTTGACTGCAATTAGACAGAGCCTTGGTGAGATCACACCTGGAGCACTGTGTACAGTTTTGGTTCCCCTTACCTAAGGAAGGATATACTTGCCTTAAACTAAGTGTATCAAAGTGTCACTCGATTGCTTCCTGGGATGAGGGGATTGTCCTGTGAGAAGAGATTGAGTCGACGAGGCCGATATTCATCAGAATCAACGGGTGGGAATCGGAAAGTTTCCCGATCAAATCTGGATTCAGACAGGGCTGCCCTTGCTCCCCTGTCTTGTTTGTTTGCTGTATTGAACCCTTTGCTGAGTCTATTAGGATGGATGCGAGCATAAGAGGGGTAACAATCCCAGGCAGCAGTGGCACTCAGGTTAAAACCTCCCTGTACATGGATGACGTCGCCGTCTTCTGTTCGGATCCGCTGTCCGTGCGCAGACTGATGAGCGTCTGTGACCAGTTCGAACTGGCCTCGGGAGCCAAAGTTAACCACGGCAAGAGCGAGGCCATGTTCTTTGGGAACTGGGCTGACCGATCCTTTGTCCCCTTCACCGTCAGGTCAGATTACCTGAAGGTGCTGGGGATATGGTTCGGAAGGGCCGGGGCGTGCACCAAAATCTGGGAGGAGCGAGTAGCCAAGGTACGACAAAAGGTGGGCATGTGGGGGCAACGATCTCTCTCCATTGTGGGTGAGAACCTGGTCATCAGGTGCGAGGCGCTCACGTTGTTGCCTTACGTGGCGCAGGTCTGGCCCATACCCCACTCCTGCGCTGTGGCAGTCACCTGAGCCATTTTCTGCTTCATCTGGGGACCTAAAATGGACCGGGTCCGGAGGGACACGATGTTCAAATCTCTGGACAAGGGCAGGAAAAATGTACCCAACGTGGCCCTCATCCTGATGACCACCTTCGTGTGCGGCTGCATCAAGCTGTGTGTGGACCTCCAGTACGCAAACTCCAAGTGTCACTACGTGCTGAGGTTCTATCTGTCCCCCGTGTTGCGAAGAATGGGCCTGGTCACATTGCCGCGGAACACTCCATGCAGTTGGTCCGTGCCGTACCACCTATCCTTCGTGGAGCAGTTTCTGCGGGAAAACACATTTGACCACCGGTCCATCAGGCAGTGGTCTGCACGGAATGTCCTCAAGGACCTACGGGAAAAGGAGACAGTGGATCCTGTTGGATGGGTCCCCGAGCAGACCGTCAAAGTCATTTGGCGAATGCCTCATCACCAGAACTTTCAAACAAGCACCAAGATGTCGCTTGGCTGGTGGTGAGAAGGGCCCTCCCCGTCGGATCCTTCATGCACACCCGAAGTCTCGCCCCCTCCGCACAGTGCCCCCGCGTTGGCTGTGGTGGGGAAGAGACGGTCGCCCACCTCCTCCTGGAATGTGCCTTTGCAAAGCAGGTGTGGAAAGAGATGCAGCGGTTTTTGTCAAGGTTCATCCCAAGCAGCTCTGTAACACAGGAGTCTGTGCTCTACAGGCTGTTCCCAGGGACGCACACCGAGACAAACATCAACTGCTGCTGGAGGACTATCAATTCGGTGAAAGACGCCCTTTGGTCTGCCCGAAACTTGCTGGTCTTCCAGCGCAAAGAGTTGTCCACCACCGAATGTTGCAGACTGGCACATTCCAAGGTCCAGGACTACGTGCTGAGGGACGCACTAAAGCTTGGGGCAGCCGCAGCAAAGGCTCAATGGGGAAAGACCACAGTGTAAGGTCCCCCCACCAAGCTGGACTGAAGGGCTGGATCCATGGGAAACCCCTTGAACTGTATAGTTAATATTCTCAATTACTGTAAATGTAAAACTGTAATTGGCATGACAATTGTGAAACGGAAGGGTTGTGAAGAAACTCATGACAGTATTGAAGGAAACTGATCTCCCTTGCAATGTTTGTATTTTTTGGTGCTGTTTGAAACTGTTTGGCAATGTAATTTTTGCAGATTTTTATGAATAAAGTATATTTTGGAAAAAAAAATATTCCTCAGAATTTAGAAGAGTGAGAGGTAATCTTACTGGCACCTAAAAATCTTAAGGGATTTAACAGGGTAAATGCTGGGAGGATGTTTCTTCTGGCTGGGGATCTAGAACTAGGGATCACAGTCTCAGTATAAATGGCTCAATCATTTAGGACTGAGAAGAGGAGAATTTTTTTTCACTCAAAGCATTGTGAATCTTTGGAATTCTCTACGCACAGTGGTTAGCACCGCAGCCTCACAGCTCCAGTGACCTCGGTTCCGTTCTGGGTATTGCCTGTGCGGAGTTTGCAAGTTCCCTCTGTGACCGCGTGGGTTTCCGTCGGGTGCTCCAGTTTCCTCCCACAGCCAAAGACTTGCAGGTTGATAGGTAAATTGGCCATTGTAAATTGCCCCTAGTGTAGATAGGTGGTAGGAGAATGGTGGGAATATGGTAGGGAATATGGGATGAATGTAGGATTCGTATAAATGGGTGGTTGTTGGTCGTCACAGACTCGGTGGGCCGAAGGGCCTGTTTCAGTGCTGTATCTCTCTTTGACTGTAGAGCTGTGGATGCTCAATCATTGGGTATATCCAAGAGAGAGATCGATCGGTTTTTGGATACGAAGGGAATCAAGGGATCTGTGCTAGTGTGGTCAGATGGAGTTGATGTCAGAGATCAGCTGTGATCTTATTGAATGGCAGAGCTATTTCGATGGGCCGAATGGCCTACTCCTATTTTTTATGTAAAGTTCCATTCCTCTCAGGGAATATTTTATTTTCAAAAAGAGAAATACTGCACACACTGGAAATCTGAATAATAACAGAAGATTCTGGAAACACTCAGCAGTTCCAGCAGTATCTGTGGAGAGAGGAAGGGAGGAGCAATGTTTCAGGTCTATAGAAGGGTCACAGAACTGGACCATTAACCCGAGCTTCTCTTCTCCACAGTTGTTTCCGGACTGGCTGAGTGTTTTCAGTATTTTAGGCTTTTTCTTTCTGTATTTCATCCTTTTCCCATTTGACTATTTGCTGTGAAACTTTCAGCGTTGTGCTCAATTCTTTGTGTCGTTGTGTTTTCTTTATTTGAAGTAATGTAAATAGTATCCTGAAATGAATTTGCCAAATGGTTGGGCAAATTGTTACAACCAGTTTTTGAGCAAGTTCTCCACATACACAGTGAAGGATTCCTTCACATTTGCGAAGACCATCCAGGACTTGCATATCGATAGCAATGCCGTGTCCATGTGTCATTTGACATTGCTAGCCTATTCACCAATGTACCACTTCAGGAAGCCATAGATATTTGCACTGCAGTGCTATATCATGGTGATCTAGACCCGTCACCATTGTGTGAATCCGTATTCATTGAACTTATGAACTCGGCAACTTGCACAGTTGAGTTCAGTTTTATTGACACCATGTATCGCTGGTGTTGCCATGGGATCCCCTCTAGGCCCAGCTCTCAGAAACATCTTTGTTAGATTCCCTGACAAACCTGTTTTTAAGGGAATGACACCTAACCTCCTACCTCTTGCATATTTCCAATATGTAGATGATACGTTTGCTATATTTGAATCCGCAGCTGCATGAAATAATTTCCTTGCACGTCTTCACGGGCTCCATCCTACACTCAAATTCACCTTTGGAATGGAGCTGTCAAATGAGCTCCCTTTCCTTGATGTACGAGTTGAGAAATCTGCTAAGTGGTTCTCTACCACGGTCTACTGCAAACCTACCTTCACTGGTCAATACACGCGTTGGGATTATTACAGTTCCACGCGCTGTAAGATTGGTCTTATCAACAACCTCATAAATAGGGCTGAGCCATTTGCTCACCATGCAAGCTTGATGCTGAAATAGGGCGAATCAAAGACATCCTGCATTACAATGGCTACACTGATCAGATCATTTCTCACTGTATATCACACAAACTTATAAACGGGCTGAAGGCCGTCATTTTGAGCCCTGAAAAGTGCCCAGTCTCCCTCAAATTACCCTGGAAGGGTAATATATCCCCAGTATTTGAGTAACAGGTGAGGCTCGCTGTTTCCTGCTGTTACTATGCAGGAGCAACAAGTGTGGTGTTCGCCACTAACAGGATGCTGCTGTCAAGCAAAAGAGACGTCCTGCCTATCACACAAATAAGTAACGTGATATATGAATTTCAATACCAGTGTGATGCTAGGTTTCTAGACCGTACATCCCAAAACTGGCGGATTGTATCAAATAACATGTCCCTTCCGCTGTTCGCAATGGGCCCTACCCAACCAACCCGTGCTTGCAAAACTCAAAACACAGTATCCAACATGAGATGTGATTCCACAATAGGACAACATTTGCTAAATAATTCTCAGTGTGCTAATAATTACACTGACAACTGATTTAAGACTGTCAGTAGGGCTCGCAGTGTGGTGCATTGGTGTGTACAGTAAGCTACATATATTAATACACAGGGCCCTGTTCTTTGCAGACAGAAAGAACATGCACACATGTTGTGCCTGTTTCAGCTAAACAAAATAAGTGACAGCCATTCACTGGCTCATTCCACAGGGCAATGCCTTGACCAATCAGAGTCAAGCTGCCTGGTTTAAATTTCAAACAAAGCTGGGCAGTTATCTGTCAGTTACCATAAACTGGTGCATTCTGAATGGCAATGCCTCGACCAATCTGAGTTCGCTTGCCAACCAATCAGCACTCTCTTCTCATACAGAAGAAAGTTGTTGTTTTCCTTTAAATTGGTATTCTTGCGGATTGCCCTGCTGAGTGCAAGACGAAAACAACTGGCTACCAAAGTTTGGACAACATTTCACTATTTTCACGAAATGATTACTTTTATTTTCAATATAAAATTATAAAGCAATATGAGTGTAACATTTACAGACAAATTCTATTACCTCACATTGCCTGATTCTTTCACACTGACAGACTATGTGAACTACTGTCCCGATTTTGCAGTTCTCACTTCCAGTTAGCAAATGTCAGCAATCTGTGATTCAGTGCAGTTTACAGACCAGACCGTCAATCACAACATGCAATAATTGTTCAGCTTATGTTGGACTGGTGGTATTTAGAAATACTAGGAATTGAGATGAGCTGTTATTGTATTTAATTATTTGTTTCATGGGATGTGGACGTCGCCAGCCAGGCCAGCATTTATAGTCCATCCCTAATTGCCCATGAGAAGGTGGTGGTGAGCTTCCTTCTTGAACCACTGCAGTCCATGTGGGGTAGGTACACCCACAGTGCTATTAGGAAGGGAGTTCCAGGATTTTTACCCAGCGACAGTGAAGGAATGGCGATATAGTTCCAAGTCAGGATGATGTGTAGCTTGGAGGAGAACTTTCAGGTGGTGGTGTTCCCATGCATCTGCTGTCCTTCTCCTTCTAGGCAGTAGAGGATGTAGGTTTGGAAGGTGCTGCCTGAGTAGCCTTGGTGCATTGTTGTAGTGCATCTTGTAGATGGTACACACTGCTGCCACTGTACGTCAGTGGTGAAGGGAGTGAATGTTGTGGACGGGGTGCCAATCAAGCGTGTTGCTTTGTCCTGGATGGTGTCGAGCTTCTTGAATGTTGTTGGAGCTGCACCCATCCGGGCAAGTGGATAGGATTCCATCACACTCCAGACTTGTGCCTTGTAAATGGTGGACAGGCTTGGGGAGTCAGGAGGTGAGTTACTCACCGCATGCTTCCTACCCTCTGACCAGCTCATGTAGTCACACTATTTATAAGGCTACTCCAGTTCAGTTTCTGGTCAATGGGAACCCCTAGGAAGTTGATAGTGGGGGATTCAGCGATCGTAATGCCGTTGAATGTCAATGGGAGATCGTTAGATTCTCTCTTGTTCGAGATGGTCATTGCCTGGCACTTGTGTGGCGAGAATGTTACTTGCCACTTATCAGCCCAAGCCTGGATATTGTCCAGGTCTTGCTGCATTTCTACATGGACCTCTTCAGTATCTGAGGAGTCGCGAATGGTGCTAAAATTTGCAATCATCAGTGAACATCCCCACTTCTGACCTTATGATTGAAGGAAGGTCACTGATGAAGGAGTGAAGAAGGTTGGGCCGAGGATACTACCCTGAGGATGTCCTGGAGCTGAGATGATTGACCTCCAACAATCACAACCATTTTCCTTTGTGCTAGGTACGATTCCAACCAGTGGAGAGCTTTCCTCTTGATTCCCATTGACTCCAGTTTTGCTCTGGCTCCTTGATGCCATACTCAGTTAAATGCTACCTTGATGTCAAGGGCAGACACTCTCACCTCACCTCTTGAGTTCATCTCTTTTGTCCTTGTTCGAACCAAGGCTGTAATGAGGTCAGGAGCTGAATGGCCCTGGCGGAACCCAACTGAGCGTCACTGAAGAGGTTATTGCAAAGCAAGTGCCCCGTCGATGACATCTTCCATCACTATACTGATGATTGAGAGTAGACTGATGAGGCAGTAATTGGCTGGGTTGGAATTGTCCTGCTTTTTGTGTACAGGACATACCTGGGCAATTTTCCACATTGCCGGGTAGATGCCAGTATTGTACCTGTACTGGAACAGCTTGGCTGGGGGCGCGGCAAGTTCTGGAGCACAGGTCTTCAGTACTATTGCTGGAATATTGTCAGGGCCCGTAGCCTTTGCTGTATCCAGTGCCTTCAGTCGTTTCTTGATATCACGTTGAGTGAATCGAATTAGCTGAAGACTGGCATCTGTGATGCTGGGGACTTGAGAAGGAGGCCGAGATGGATCATCAACCTGGCACTTCTGGTTGAAGATTGTCGCAAATTCTCCATCCTTGTCTTTTGCACTGATGTGCTGGGCTCCCCCATCATTGAGGTTGGGGATATTTGTGGAGCCACCTCCTCCTGTTGGTTGTTTAATTGTCCACCACCATTCATCATTGGATGTGGCAGGGTGTAGATCTGATCCGTTGGTTATGGGATCACTTAGCCCTGTCTATAACATGCTGCTTCTGCTGTTTGGCATGAAAGTAGTCCTGGGCTGTAGCTTCATCAGGCTGACGCCTCATTTCAAGGTATGCCTGGTGCTACTCCTGGCATGCCCTCCTGCACTCTTCATTGAATTAGGGTTGATCCCCCAGCTTGTTGGTTATGTTAGAGTGGGGGAATATGCCGGGCCATGAGGTTATAGAGTATGGTTGACTACAATTCTGCTGCTGCGAATGGTCCACAGCACCTCATGGATGCCCAGTTATACATTGCTAGTTCTGTTCAAAATCTATCCCATTTAGCACAGTGGTAGTGGCACGCAACACGATAGAGGGTATCCTCAATGTGAAGACGGGACATCATCTCCACAAGGACTGTGCAGTGGTCACTCCTACCAATACTGTCATGGACTGATGCATCTGCGGCAGGCAGATTGGTGAGGATGAGGTCAAGTATGTTTTTCCCTCTTGTTAGTTCCCTCACCACCTACTGCAGACCCAATCGAGCAGCTGTGTCCATTGGGACTTGGCCAGCATGGTCAGTAGTGGTGCTACCGAGCCACTCATGGTGATGGACATTGAAATCCCCCAGCCAGACTACATTCTGTGCCCTTGCCACCCTCAGTGCTCCCTCCAAGTGGTGTTCATCAGTCTCTCGCTGTCTCTTGCTGCTTTGCTCAGTACCTTTCTCTGTCTGTTCATTTCTGAGTCCTGATAATCTCTTCCTGGTTTTCTGTGTGTCTTTCTCTGCCTGCCTCATTGTCGGTGCTGTTACTCCGTGTCCTTGTGTCATTGCGCAGTGAGGGTGAGTCCGTCAGCACGTGTGTTGCTGAGTCCGGGATTCTTGAGAAATCCGACTGCAATCCTATTTTTATAAAAACATTGGGGAAATAACACAAACAGTTCACTTTCAAAACATCACGTATTTACCCATAATAACAAGATGCTTCCGAAGGCACTCGATTGCAATCAGCTTCTTCCTTCTCGTGAACACATCAATCAGTAACAAATCACTTTTGCTCACACGAACGCAAACTGCAAACATGGACCAGCCGAGTCTCTCCCACTTTGTCAACCTCTTCCTGCAGAGCCTCCTCTCCACCACCAGATGGTGATGTTGGCCACAATAAAACCAGGACAAATGGTCACAGTGAGGAGACGGTCAGCAACAGAAAATAAAACAATAACAGGGAAAACCTTTACACAACAACAGGGTACATCTTTACACAACAGAAAACATATTTACACACCACGAAATACCTTTAGACAACAGGGAGAATACAATCATACAAATGCCTTGTTTCTCCATCTCAGTCTCGTTGTCTCTCTCTCTGTCCCTCACTTTTGCTTCCTCACAGTCTATTCTTGGTTTTCTATGTGTTTTTCTCTCTGTCCCGTTGTCGATGGTGTTACTCAGCGTCCTTGTAACATTGTGTAGCCAGGCTGAGCCTCCCAACACCTGTGTTGATGTAATAAAAACAGAAAATGCTGGAAATGCTCAGTAGGTCTGGCAGCATCTGTGCAGAGAGAAACAGTTAACAGTTCATGTCTGTTTCGTTAGTTCACATTAACTTTGTTCTCTCTCCACAGATGCTGCCAGACCTGCTGACTATTTCAAGCATTTTCTGTTTATGTTTCAGATTTCCAGCATCCGCAGTATTTTGCTTTTGTACGTGTGTTGCTATGTCTGGGACTGTTTGAGTGCAATGCTATTGCTTTATAAACAGCGTTGAAACAAACATTTATCTCGCGAACACACAGCACTAAAACACAGCTGGATATAAACAGCAGCCTGCAGCAGAGGGCGCAGTGGAAGTTTATTAACACAAATAATTCACCAACATTATATTTACTGCTATGCACAATCACACCACGCTTCATCTTAACACGTTTTACTCTTTATTTACATCAACTTCTTCCTTCCAGTAAACACTTCAATTTGGAACACAGCTTCCAAATCACCTTTATTCACAAACCCGAACACACATCAGCCCAGACTTTCCCCTTTTTGTCAACCCATTCCTGCATCACTGCCTCTCCACCAACAGTTGTTGCGAGAATCATACAATCATAGAATGGCTGCAGCACAGAAGGAGGCCATTCGGCCTGTCGAACCCGTGCTGGCTCTCTGTTAGAGCAACTCACCTCATTTCACTCCCCAGTCAGTTCAATTTTGGAGGTGGGAAAACTTCTCGAAAGAATAATTTGGGACAAAATTAATAGTCCCATGGACAAATGTGGGTTAATTCAAGAAAGCCAGCATGGATTTCTTAACGGAAAATCATGTTTAACTGTCCTGCTGTAGTTTTTTGATGAGGTAACAGAGAGGGTTGATGAGGGCAATGCTGTTGATGTGGTGTACATGGACTTTCAAAAGGTCTGGCAGCATCTGAAAGGTCACTGACCTGAAACGTTAACTTTGCTTCTCTCTGTCCAGATGTTGCCTGACCTGCTGAGTATTTCCAGCATTTCTTGTTTTCATTATGGCACAGAAGTCCCTTTTCAAACTTACAGAATTAACCACAGTAATGTACTCTGAGATTCAAGTTAAATATCAGCCCAATATTTGCACACATTATGAGTTTATAAGTTTCAGTATTAATTCCCATTAGTGCACCCTGACATATACATTAGATATAACATAACATAAGAACAGAAGAAATAGGAGCAGTAGTAGGCCATTCGGCCCCTCAAGCCTGCCTCGCCATTCAGTAAGATCATGGCTGATCTGCCCCAGACCTCAACTCCTCTTTCATGCCAACTCTTCATAGCCCTCAACTCTCCAATATTTCAAAAATCTATTTACAGCCACTCATGGTGATGGACATTGAAATCCCCCATTTCAATGTCCATCACCATGAGTGGCTGTAAATACAACAACAGGGTACATCTTTACACAACAGAAAACATATTTACACAACAGGAAATACCGTTACACAACAGGGAGAACACAATCATACAAATGCCTTGTTTCTCCATCTCAGTTTCGTTGTCTGTCTCTCTCTCTCCGTTCCTCACTTTTGCTTCCTCACAGTCTATTAGTTTCCTGTGTGATTTTCTCTCTGTCCCGTTGTCGATGGTGTCAATCAGCGTCCTTGTAACATTGCGTAGCCAGGCTGAGCCTACCAACACCTGTGTTATAGAACATAGAACTGTACAGCACAGTACAGGCCCTTCGGCCCACGATGTTGTGCCGAACCTTTAATCTACTCTAAGATCAAAACTACCTACATACCACCCTTCATTCTACTAACATCCATGTACCTATCCAAGAGATGCTTAAATGTCCCTAATGTATCTGCTTCTACTACCACCACTGGCAGTGCATTCCACGCACCCACCACTCTCTTGTGTGAAGAACCTACCTCTGACATCTCCCCGAAACCTTCCTCCATCACCTTAAAATTATGCCCCCCGGTGATAGCTCTTTCCACCCTGGGAAAAAGTCTCTGGCTATCCACTCTATCTATTCCTCTCATCATCTTGTACCCCTCTATCAAGTCACCTCTCATCCTTCTTCGTTCCAATGAGAAAAGCCCCAGCTCCCTCAATCTTTCTTCGTAAGACATGCCCTCCAGTCCAGGCAGCATCCTGGTAAATCGCCTCTGCACCCTCTCGAAATCTTCCACATCCTTCCTATAATGAGACGACCAGAACTGAACACAATATTGCAAGTGTGGTCTAACCAGGGCTTTATAGAGCTGCAGCATAACCTCGCAGCTCTTAAACTCAATCCCCCTGTTAATGAAAGCCAACACACCATACGCCTTCTTAACAACCCTATCAACTTGGGTGGCAACTTTGAGCGATCTATGGACATGGGCCCCAAGATCCCTCTGTTCCTCCACATGACCAAGAATCCTGTCTTTGCGCCTGTATTCTGCATTCAAATTCGACCTTCCAAAATGAATCACGTCACACTTTTCCAGGTTGAACTCCATCTGCCACTTCTCAGCCCAGCTCTGCATCCTGTCAATGTCCTGTTGCAACCTACAACAGCCTTCCACACTATCCACAACTCCAGCAACCTTGGTGTCATCGGCAAACTTGCGAACCCAGACTTCCACTTCCTCATCCAAGTCATTTATAAAAATCACAAAGAGCAGCGGTCCCAGAACAGATCCCTGCGGAACACCACTGGTCACCGAGCTCCAGGCTGAATACTTTCCATCTACTACCACCCTCTGTCTTCTATGGGCCAGCCAATTCTGTATCCAGACAGCCAACGTTCCCTGTATCCCATGCCTCCTTACTTTCTGAATGAGCCTACCATGGGGAACCTTATCAAACTCCTTGCTGAAATCCATATACACCACATCCACTGCTCTTCCTTCATCGATGTGTTTTGTCACATCTTCAAAGAATTCAATAAGGCTTGTGAGGCATGACCTGCCCCTCACAAAGCCATGCTGACTGTCTCTAATCAAACTCTGCTTTTCCAACTAATCATAAATCCTGTCTCTCAGAATCCTCTCCAATAATTTGCCCACTACCTACGTCAGACTGACTGGTCTGTAATTCCCAGGGTTATCCCTATTCCCTTTCTTGAACAAGGGAATAACATTTGCCACCCTCCAATCATCTGGTACTACTCCAGTGGACAGTGAGGACGCAAAGATCATCGCCAAAGGCGCGGCAATCTCTTCCCTCGCTTCCCGTAATATCCTTGGGTATATCCCATCTGGCCCCAGGGACTTATCTGTCCTCATGTCTTTCAAAATTTCCAGCACATCCTCCCTCTTAACATCAACCTGTTTGAGCATATCAGCCTGTTTCACGCTGTCCTCACAAACGACCAGGTCCCTCTCACTAGTGAATACTGAAGCAAAGTATTCATTTAGGACCCCCCCCCCCTACCTCCTCCGAATCCAGGCACAAGTTCCCTCCACTACCCCTGATCGGCCCTACCCTCACTCTGGCCATCCTCTTGTTCCTCACATAAGTGTAGAATGCATTGGGATTTTCCTTAATCCTACCCGCCAAGACTTTTTCATGTCCCCTTCTAGCTCTCCTAAGTCCATTCTTCAGTTCCTTCCTGGCTACCTTGTAACCCTCTAGAGCCCTGTCTGATCCTTGCTTCCTCAACCTTAAGTAAGCTTCCTTCTTCCTCTTGACTAGCTGTTCCACATTTCTTGTCATCCAAGGTTCCTTCACTCTACCATCCCTTCCTTGCCTCATCGGGACAAACCTATCCAGCAGTCGCAGCAAGTGCTCCCTAAACAACCTCCACATTTCTGTCGTGCATTTCCCTGAGAACATCTGTTCCTAATTTATGCACCCCAGTTCCTGCCTAATAGCATTGTAATTCCCCCTCCCTCAATTAAATATTTTCCCATCCCGTCCGCTCCTGTCCCTCTCCATGACGATAGTAAAGGTCAGGGAGTTGTGATCACTATCACCGAAATGTTCTCCCACCGAGAGATCTGCCACCTGGCCTGGTTCGTTGCCAAGCATCAAATCCAACATAGCCTCCCCTCTAGTCGGCCTATCTACATATTGAGTCAGGAAACCTTCCTGGACACACCTGACAAAAACTGCTCCATCCAACCTATTTGCACTAAGGAGGTTCCAATCAATATTAGGGAAGTTGAAGTCCCCCATGAAAACAACCCTGTTACTTCTGCACCTTTCCAAAATCTGCCTCCCAATCTGTTCCTCCGTGTCTCTGTTGCTATTGGGGGGTCTATAGAAAACTCCCAATAAAGTGACTGCTCCTTTCCTGTTTCTGACTTCCACCCATAATGACTCAGTAGACAAACCCTCCTCGATGACCTACCTTTCTGCAGCTGTGATACTATCCCTGATTAACAATGCCACTCCCCCACTTCTTTTACCTCCCTCCCTATTCCTTTTGAAACATCTAAACCCGGGAACATCCAACATCCATTCCTGCCCCTGTGATATCCAAGTGTCCGTAATGGCCACAACATCGTAGCTCGAAGTACTGATCCATGCTCTAAGTTCACCACCCTTATTCCTGACACTTCTTGCATTAAAATAGACACACTTCAACCCATCATACTGGCTGAAACTTTGCCCTGTCAACTGTCTAACCTTCCTCACAGACTCTCTGCACTCGGTATCTGCCTGTTCAACAGCTACCCCATCCACTGATCCATAGCTCCGGTTCCCATCCCCCTGCCAAACTAGTTTAAACCCTTCCGAAGAGCTCTAGCAAACCTCCCGCCCAGGATATTGGTGCCCCTCCAGTTCAGATGCAACCCGTCCTTCTTGTACAGGTCCCACCTTCCCCAGAAGGTATCCCAATGATCCTCATAACTGAAGCCCTCCCTCCGACACCAGCTCTGCAGCCACGTGTTCAGCTGCACTCGCTCTCTGTTTCTAGCCTCACTAGCACGTGGCACCGGTATCAATCCTGAGATTACTACTCTGCTCGTCCTGCCTTTTAGCTTCCAACCTAACTCCCTATATTCACTTTTCAGGTCCTCATCCCTTTTCCCAGCTATGTCATTGGTACCGATATGTACCACGACTTCTGGCTGCTCCCCCTCCCCCTTAAGAATCCTGTAGACTCGATCTGAGACATCCCTGACCCTGGCACCCAGGAGGCAACATCCCATCTGGGAGTCTCATTCGCGACCACAGAATCTCCTGTCTGTTCCTCTAACCATTGAATCTCCTATCACTGTCGCTCTCCTATTCTCCACCCTTCCCTTCTGAGCCGCAGAGCCAGGCTCAGTGCCAGAGACCTGGCCGCAGTGGCTTTCGCCTGGTAGGTCCCCCCCACAACCGTATCCAAAACGGTATACTTATTATTGAGGGGAACGGCCACAGGGGATCCCTGCACTGTGTGCCTATTCCCTTTCCCTCCCCTGACGGTCACCCAGCTACCTTTATCCTGTGATTGAGGTGTCAGTACTTCCCTATAACTGCTCCCTATCATCCCCTCTGCCTCCCGCATGATCCGAAGCTCATCCAGCGCCAGCTCCGGTTCCCTAACGCGGTCTGTGAGGAGCTGGAGTTGGGTGCACTTCTCACAGGTGAAGTCAGCAGGGACACAAGTGGTGACCCTTACCTCCCACATCCTGCAAGAGGAGCATGCAACTGCCCTAGCTTCCATCCCCTCTGCTCTAAATTGACAACAGAGAATAAAAAAATGTAAAGTAAAACCTTACCTTACCAAACCCACCACACAAGAGTCCTTTTTTTGGTTTAGGAGGAGGATGTGTGGGAGACACTACACATGTAGTGTTTCGGGTTTAGCCACTGCCCGAATATATAAGTTCACTTACCCAGCAGTCCCCGTGTCCGTGTCCGCCGAATCGTCAGGTAAGTACTTTATAGTGAAACGTACCTTCCCAGCTGACCCCTGGCTCGCACTAACACCGCTACTGCTGATCAAAGGTGTTGCTGTAATAAAAACAGAAAATGCTGGAAATGCTCAGTAGGTCTGGCAGCATCTGTGCAGAGAGAGACAGTTAACAGTTCAGGTCTGTTTCCTCAGCTCACATTAACTTTGTTTCTCTCTCCACAGATGCTGCCAGACCTGCCGACTATTTCAAGCATTTTCTGTTTATGTTTCAAATTTCCAGCATCCGCAGTATTTTGCTTTTGTACGTGTGTTGCTATGTCTGGGACTGTTTGAGTGCAATGCTGTTGCTTTATAAACAGCGTTTAAACAAACATTTATCTCGTTAACACACAGCACTAATACACAGCTGGATATAAACAGCAGCCTGCAGCAGAGGGTGCAGTGGATGTTTATTAACACAAATAATTCACCAACACTATATTTACTGCTATCCACAATCACACCACGCTTCATCTTAACACGTTTTACTCTTTATTTACATCAACTTCTTCCTTCCAGTAAACACTTCAATTTGGAACACAGCTTCCAAATCACCTTTATTCACAAACCCGAACACAAGCTGCAAATGCTGCAAACACACACCAGCCCAGACTTTTCCCTTTCTGTCAACCCATTCCTGCATCACTGCCTCTCCACCAACAGTTGCTGCTAGAATCATACAATCATAGAATGGCTAAAGCACAGAAGGAGGCCATTCGGCCTGACGAACCCATGCTGGCTCTCTGCGAAAGCAACTCACCTCGTCTCACTCCCCAGTCAGTTCAATTTCGGTGGTGGGAAAACTTCTCGAAAGAATAATTCGGGACAAAATTAATAGTCCCATGGACAAAGGTGGGTTAATTCAGGAAAGACAGCATGGATTTCTTAAGGGAAAATCATGTTTAACTGTCCTGCTGGAGTTTTTTGATGAGGTAACAGAGAGGGATGATGAGGGCAATGCTGTTGATGTGGTGTACATGGACTTTCAAAAGGTCTGGCAGCATCTGAATGGTCACTGACCTGAAACATTAACTCTGTTTCTCTCTCCACAGATGCTGCCAGACCTGCTGAGTATTTCCAGCACTTTTTGTTTATATTTCAGATTTCTGGCATCTGCAGCATTTTGCTTTTATTGACTTTCAAAAGGAGTTTGATACAGTGCAACACAACAGACTTGTGAGCAAAGTTATAACTCATGGAATAAAAGGGACAGTAGTAACATGGATATGGAATTGGCTGAGTGACAGGAAACAAAGAGTAGTGAGCAATGGATGTTCTTTGGGCTGGAGGAAGGTTTGTAGTGGAGTTCCCCAGGAGTCAGTGTTGGGACCCTTGCCTTTCCTGATATATATTAATGACTCAGACCTTGGTGTACAGGGCAGAATTTCAAAGTTTATGGATGATACGAAAATTGGAAGCATCGTGAACTGTAAGGATGATAGTGTCGAACTTCAAAAGGACATAGACAAGTTGGTGGAATGGGAGGACAGATAACAGGTGAAGTTCAATGCAGAGAAATGTGAATTGATTCATTTTGGTCACAAGAACATGGAGTGACAATATAGACCAAAGGGTACAATTCTAAAGGGGGTGCAGGAGCAGAGGGACCTGGGGGTACAAGTCATTGGTTGAGAGAGCGGTTAATAAAGCATACAGTATCCTCGGCTTTAGTAATAGAGGCATAGAATACAAGAACAAGGAGGTCATGTTGAACTTGTATTAGACACTAGCCTCAGCTGAAGTACTGCGTCCGGTTCTGGGTTCGACACTTTAGGAAAGATGTGAAGGCATTGGAGATATTATGGAGAGGATTCATGAGAATGGTTCCAGGGATGAGGAACTTCAGTTATGAAGATAGATTGGAGAAGTTAGGACTGTTTTCCTTGGAGAAAAGAAGGCTAAGAAGAGATTTCATAGTGGTATTCAAAATGATGAGGGGTGTGGACAGAGTGGATAGGGAGAAACTGTTCCCACTTGTGAAAGGATCGAGAACGAGAGGGCACAGATTTAAAGTAATTGGTAAAAGAAGCAAAAGCGACATGGGGTAAAACTTTTTCACGCAGCGAGTGGTTAAAGTATGAACTGCCTGAGAATGTGATGGAGGCAGGTTTAATTGAAGCATTCAAAGGGGAATTAGACTGTTATCTGAAAAGGAAGAATGTGCAGGATTATGGGGAGAAGACGGGGAAGTGACATGAGGTGAATTGCTCATTTGGAGAGTCAGTGCAGACACGATGGGCCAAATGGCCTCCTTCTGTGTAGTAACAATTCTGTGATTTCAATATTCAAGTCATTTATATATATGGTGGTCCTGACACTGACCCTTGTGGACATCACTGTTCAGCATCTTCCATTCTGAAAAACAACCAAATACCACAACTCGCTTTTCTTGATATTTCATACATTTTTTTAATCTAAGCAGATACTGACCCTCCTATTCCAGGAGCCTCCGTTTTGTTACCCAGCCTTTTATGTGGTAGTTTGTCAAACGCTTTCTGAAAATCCATATCGACAACATCCATTGCTTTCCCTTCATCAACCTTTTCTGTTATTTCATCAAAAAAAATCAGTTATTTATTAATAGATGCAGCACTGAAACAGGCCCTTCGGCCCACCAAGTCTCTGCCGACCAACAACCACCCATTTATACTAATCCAACATTATTCCCATATTCCCGACCACATCCCCCACCACCTCCCTCCACTGGGGGCAATTCACAATAGTCAATTTACCAATCAATCTGCAAGTCTTTGGCTGTGCGAGGAAACACACGCAGTCACACGGAGAACTCAAACTGCGCACAGACATTAGCCAGAACTGAACACGGGTCGCTGGAGCTGTGAGGCTGCGGTGCTGAACACTGATCGCCCAAAATGACCGTAGCAGGACTCGAACCCTCAATCTTCTGATAACTTCATAAAATACACCGAAGTCAGACGCCTTATCCATTAGGCCACACGGCCAATAGCGAAGGACTGGAGAGGTGCTGAACCTCTCAGTTTTCGGTCTACCCAAACCAAGTTCAAGACCTGAATAATGAACCGATTGCCTCATTAGTTCTGTGAATAATACAATGATTTAATAGACAAAGTTTTGAAACATTCCTGCCCATAAATCTCGATAACAGAGAGTGTGTGGATCTCCTGACTCAGAATGTTTAATGGATACAGTCCTCAGATCCGACCAGGAATCCCTGAACATCCACAGGAAAGACAGTGTGGATGAGGAAATGTAAGAGCCGGGAGCTGAAACTCAGGGACAGCCGAGCTCTCCTGTCATTGAGCTTGTGTGTCTGCTCTGCTCGCCGCACTTCTGGCTCTACTTTGTTTCCAATGAAAAGATGAAAAGGGCCGTTCGGTTTTCCTCTCACTGACAGCGTGTTTCACTCGGGTTAATATAACCCGGGACTTTTGCTGCTGAAATGAATTCTGCAAGGTCCCAGCAAACACACTGGCTCCCTCCTTTCTCCCCTCTTTCTATCGGATTGTTTTACCAGGAGGGGCTCAATAATAACAAACCCCCTGCAGGGAATGACCGCAAATTGAGCATCTAAATGGGGCAAGTGGGCAGCTTTCTGGGTTCTAGGTTCCCCCTACCCCGCCCCTCCCTCCCTCCAGTCCAAGCCCCTCTTCACTTTCTTTGGGACTTTGATGAGGGTGAAATGGGGAAAGTTCCCATTGATGTTTGAATGCTGAATTGCTGCAAAGATCTGCGCACGCGCGGTGTTGCTCCGCCCCCTGTGGGACGTCACTATGAGGAGTGGAGCGCATGCGCATCCTTTCCCCAACCCAGTCTGTGAAGCCATTCACTCAATCAGGGGAAGATGCTTTAAATCAGCTGCTAATGGAGACTTCCCAGGCCCGTGGGGAAGGGAACAAACAGCATCTGCTTCCAGCAGCCACTGCTTTGGGAGCGTGTCCGCAGATGTGCTCAGAGATTAGCATTGAGTGGTGGGAAGTTGAGGGGGAGTCGGGAGTGTTTGTAACAGACACTGTGGAGCAGGAGCTGCTCCCGGAACATGGAGTGAGCTGGGGACACGGGGAAGGGAGAGTTCATTCTCGGACAGTGTCTGTACAGGCTCAGGGAGACACAATGGGAAGAAATCACTATTGAAAATCACTGACAATTTCACCACCCAAAGGAGAGGGAATTTTCCTGCTTTAGTTCCAGTCTCTCACTGTTTGTTGGATCGTGAACAGTGGCGGAAAAATAGCCGCAAAATAACGAGCGTTTATTGCAGACACCAGGTGAGAAGCATGAAAGGCACGTTTTAAATAGTGGCTGCTTGTTTTCCGCTGAAATAGAAATGTGACTGTGTGAAGGTCACTGCTCTATCGGACAGTCCCTGTCATTGAGCAGTGCAGGGCTTGTGTTGTTTCTGAATGTCACAAACTTGTTGTAAAACCACTGCAAACACCTGGTGAACAGAAGCTGAATACTGCAGTACTGCAGTGGAGTCAGACACTGACACTGTTTGTGTTCCTGGTTTTCATTTCGCGATTGTTCATAATGATTATTATTGGGACGATTACATTGATCGCTTTTGTATCTTCTATCTCACCAGTTCTTTCATTCCTGCAGGAAAATACATGAAGGAACCTGACTGGATGTGGTGATTCTTGGACACAAGGAAAAGTGCAGCGAGCTCGTTCCAACACACAGTCGGTACAGGATCACTCCCAAAGCACAGAGATACTGCCAGCTCATCAGTTCCACTGGAACAAACAAAAGAAGTAGTCAGACAGACACTGTTCCCAAAGTCGAGAGACACATTTTCAATCCAACAGTCAAACAACAGCAGGAGAAACAGAAGTTGTTTCCATTTCACTCCAATTCAATACAGCTGACAGGTTGATACATCAATCACAGTCCAAAACAAACCCATCATCAGATCTAAATAAACTCTGTCACCATGGTTACATTTTAAATATAAACCTTGAAACAGAACAGACAAAATTTGCATGATTGAAAGGTACAGAATGAATGCAAGGAGGCTTCAAGGGGATTTGGACAGGGTAAGTGAATGGGCAAGAACATGGCAGATGGAATATAATGTGAATAAGTGTGAATTTCTCCACCTTGGGAGAATAAACAGAAAGACAGAGTATTTCTTAAATGGTGAGAGGTTGAGAAGTGTCGATGTCCAAGGGGACCTGGGTGTCCTTGTTCATGAGACACTAAAAGCTAGTGTGCAGGTGCAGAAAGCAATTAGGAAGGCAAATGGTATGTTGGCTTCATTGAAAGGGGATTTGAGTACATGGTTAAAGATGTATTGCTTCAATTGTATAAAGTCTGGCTGAGACTGCACCTGGAATATTCTGTACTATTTTGGTTTCCTTATTGAAGGAAGGATAGACTTGTCACAGAGGGAGTGCAACAGAGATTCACCAGACTAATCCGCTGGGATGGTGGGATTGTCTTATGATGAGAGACTACAGAAACTGGGCCGAAATTCTCTGGAGTTTCGAAGAATGAAAGGTGATCTCATTGAAATTTACAAAATTCTTACAGGGTGTGACAGGGTAGTTATGGATAGGATGTTTCCTCTGTCTGGTGAGTCTAGAACAAGGGGACACAGACTCAGAATAAGGGCAGGCCATTTGAGACTGAGATGAGCAGGAATTTCTTTACTCAGAGGGTGGGAAATCTGTGGAATTCTTTATCCCAGTGGGCTGTGGAAGATCAATCATTGAACATATTCAAGACAGAAATCGATCGATTTCTAAATACTAACAAGATCAAGGGATATGGAGATAGCAGGAAAAATGGCGTAGAGGTAGATGATCAGTCACGATCTGTTTGAATGTTGGAGCAGGCTTGATGGGCTGAATGGCCTAATGCCCCTATTTCCTATCATCCTTTGAATCCCAATAATGTACATCGGAACGTTAGACCAAGTTATGCATTCCATGCCAGTTCAAAAATCCCACAGAGATTAAGACTGAAAGATACAGTATCAATTCCATGACTACAAAATGAAGGACTTGGAGCTTGCAGACCAGCCCATGTATAAGATTGAAAGTGATATTTTCATTCACAATCGTTTTCACAGAGCTAAATATTAAATACCAATCCACAACTTGTGCAGGACTATCAAATAAAACCTACAACTGTAAAATACAGTTAATCCATATTTTAAATTAAACACAAGGCAAACAAATATTGATACATTAAGAGAGTGGGAAACAGTGAGAGCAGAGTGGAGCATCAAGAGCCCAGGAGAGAGAGGGAGCAAGAGTTCACTCGGAGAGCAGGGAACAGCGAGAGCACGCGTCAAAAAAGGCAAAGGAATCCACAATTAATGGGAAAACACTGAATGGTGTAGAGGAAGTGAGGGACGTTGGAGTGAATGTCCACAGATTCCTGAAGTAGCAGTACAGGTCAATAAGGTGGTTCAGCAGGTATATGGAATCCTTTCCTTTATTAACTGAGTTATAGAATATAAGGGTGATCTGGGTGTCCATGTCAATAAGTCACTGACAGCTAACATGCAGGTGCAGCAAGCAATTAGGAAGGCTAATAGTATGTTAGCCTTTATCACAAGAGGATTTGAGTACAGGAGTAGTGAATTCTTGCTTCAATTGTATAGAACCCTGGTTAGACCGCACTTGGGAGTACTGTGTACAGTTTTGGTCTCCTTACCTTAGGCAGGATATTATTGCCATGGAGGGAGTTCAACGAAGGTTCATCAGACTTGTTCCTGGGATGGTGGGATTGTCCTATGAAGAGAGATTGGGGAAACTGGGGCTGTCTTCTCTAGAGTTTTGAAGAATGAGAGGTGATCCCATTGAAACCCACAAAATACTTAAAGGACAGTCAGGGTAGATGCAGCTAAGATGTTTCTCCTGGTTGGGGAGTCGAAAATCAGGGGACACAATTTCAAAATAAGGGGGAAGCCACTTAGGACAGAGATGAGGAGAAATGTTGTTACTCAGAGGGTTGTGAATCTTTGGAATTCTCTACCCCAGAGGGCTGTGGAAGCTCAGTCGTTGAGTATGTTTAAAGCAGAGATTGACAAATTTGTAAATACAAATGACATAAGGGAATATGAGGAAAGTGTGGGAAAAAGGGCATTCAAGTGGATGTTCAGCCAAGATCATATTGAATGGCGGGGCAGTCTCGATGGGCTGAATGGCCGACTCCTGCTCCTATGTTTCAATGTTCCTAACTCCACATTATCGATGAGACACAGCCTCAGGCCGACTTGTCGGGTGGTGCAAACAGATAACACTGCTTCTGATCTTCACCAGAACAGAGACTGAGATGTAACATTGATCATCAAACAGACTGTGAGAGAATACAACAGAATAAAACACATGGAGAGACACTGTGGAATAACAAATAGATTTGATTGGAATGTTGAATTTTGATTGGAATGGATAAAACACCAGAAACAGCAGATTAAATTGGGATTCTCATCATTATATTGATCTGAGACAGAAAAGAGAAACTGATGGGAAGAAGGAAGAATGGAACTGTTAAGTTTTTTTGAGTTTTTCACTCACCCATGAAAGCTGATTAAAAAAAGATGCAAATAACAGAGAATTTCACCAAAAAGGGAGATTAAATGCTGCCGAAACCTTGGATCGAAGGATGCCCCAACAGATCACCTGTTTAACTGTCTCCTCACTGGGGGATTTCAATCAGTGAGCAATATTATTCGCTACCTTTTTTTTGTTAAATGAACCCAGAACTGTCACTTGGAATTAATATCTGCATTCCGACTCCTGAATATTTTCTGGACACATTTCCTGCTGAAAGAACTAAGAACTCTTTTCTAATTTACACAATACTATATACACATTCATCAAACCTCTTAAGCTAGCATCCTTGGTGCTGCTCTCTCTTCTCCCAAACCTCATCTCATGTGACTGTTACATCATCACTCTGACAGTGGGAGGGGTTGATCCCACTATCTTCAGCATTAACCCTTTACATCCTTATACTACACTGTCTGTCCAAACAAATGGGTGGAGGGAACTTCCTTCATTTATTCAAACACTTGAAAATCAACTCAAAGCCATCAGAGAGAGAGAGGGAGAGAGAGTGTCAGAGAACTTCCTGCATCCAGTCCTGACCCTGTCATACTCAGCAGCTGCTCACCCAGACCCCACTCTCATCAACACTGAACATTGTTACAGAGACCCTTCAAATAATGTTTATAAAAGGCGGAAAAATTCAAAGTTCATCGCAGCCGGATTGAATGGAACAAAGTTTAATATCTTCTCACCGTCTCTCAATACCCACGAGACATAGGTTTTCTTATTTGGTTCCTTTGATTTTCCTTGTTCCTGATTGACAAATATTCCAAACCTCGGATCAACCTTCCCACTCGCGTCATGTCCCCAGTCTCGGTTAAAAGCAACACATAACGACACAAACACTCTGAAACATACAACACAGTCACACTTTCCTTCAGTGAGATTAATGTCGAGCTGTTTTCCAGATTGAATGTAACCGTGAACAAATTTGTATCAAAGAAGTTGCCTTTGGCGTATCAGCACTGAATTTCTGGACAAGGAGGAACAGCCATTCCCAAGTCACATCCTTCACAAAGGCTGTTTTCTCCTGTGACTGAAATTCATCATGTAATTTGAATTCCAAGTTCAAGTTCACAAAACAGAGATATAAATGATTGACAAGGAAACTTCAGAAGCATATCACAAATGTGAAATAAGGCTCTGCTGGGAGTTGAACCCAGGCTCTTCTATTTACTAGACAGGTGCTTTAACCAACTAAGCTACAGAGTCAAATCACAGATGCTTGTGTAGTTGAAATCAGAGGAGGATCTGTTTATTCTCATCACACGTCTCCACTGGTCACAACATATTTAACTTTTCCTACTTATTGATACAGTCATATAGTCTATTTTTCCCAAAACTGAGAATGGAGGTGGAGGGGCGACATGATAGAGGTTGACAAAGTTATGAGCGGCAGAGACAGAGTGGATAGTCAGAAGCTTTTTCACAGGGCGGCAGAGTCAGTTACGAGGGGACATAGGTTTAAGGCAAGAGGGGCAAAGTTTAGAGGGGATGTGCGAGGCAAGTTCTTTACACAGAGGGTGGTGAGTGCCTGGAACTTGCTGCCGGGGAAGGTGGTGGAAGCAGGGAAGATAGCGACGTTTAAGAGGCATCTTGACAAATACATGAATAGGATGAGAAGAGAGGGATACGGTCCCCTGAAGTGCAGAAGGTTTTAGTTTAGACAGGCATCAAGATCGGCGCAGGCTTGGAGGGCCGAATGGCCTGTTCCTGTGCTGTACTGTTGTTTGTTCTTTGTACATAGATAACACGTTTATAGATATGGTCACCCCACAGCTTAAGAGTATGCAGGGAGAGAGGGAATGGGTGACCACCAGGCAGTCAAAAAGAATCAGGCAGGTAGTGCAGGACACCCCGAGTGCGTCTCACTCTCCAGCAGGTATTCAGTTCTGAATACAGAGGACAATGATGCTTCACCTGGGGAGTGCAGCCGGAGCCAAGTCCATGACACCATGGGTGACTCAGCAGCAAAGGGGAGTACAGGGAAGACTGGAAAAGCCATAGTGATAGGTGATTCAATCGTCAAGGGAACAATCAGGTGTTTCTATGGCCACAGACGTGAATCCAGGAATGGAGTGTTGGCTCCCTGGTGCCAGGGTCAAGGATGTCATTGAGCAGTTGCAGACCACCCTGAAGCGGGAGGGTGAACAGCCAGCAGTGGTAGTCCACATCAGAACCAACAACATAGGTAGATATAAGGATGTTGTGCTGCAGTCAGAACTTAGGGAGTGAGGTAAGAAATTAGCAAGCAGGACATCAAAAGTAATAATCTCCGGATTACTCCCAGTGCCACGTGCAAGTGAGTACAGGAATAGATGGATAAGACAGATGAATGTACAGGAATAGATGGATAAGACAGATGAACGTGTGGCTGGAAAGATGGTGCAGGAGGGAGGACTTTAGATTTTTGGGACAGGTTGGACGGGTTGCACCTGAACCGAGCCAGGACGGAGTTCCTTGCAGGATGTTTTGCTAGTGCTGTTGGGGAGGGTTTAAACTAGTTGGCAGGGAGATGGGGACTGGAAGGTAGAGTCAGATCAGAAATGAAAATGGAAGGCAGAAAATTAATGGAGTCTGGAAGAGAGAGGAAACACTGATTAGAAACTTCAAAACAAAAAATGTTGGCAGTGCTCAAGGATATCTAAATCAATGCAAGGAGCATAGCAAATGAAGCAGATGAGCTCAGGGCACAGTTAGACACATGGCAGTATGATATCATAGCTATTACACAAACATGGCTAAAGGAGGGACAGGCGTGGCAGCTCAATCTTCCTGGTTACAGGGTTTTCAGACGTGAGAGGGAAGGGGATAAAAAAGGAGGGGGAGTGGCAATTTTGGTCAAAGAAACTATTACAGCTGTGAGGAGGGATGATATGTTGGAAGGTTTATCAAATGAGACCGTATAGATTGAGCTGAGGAACAAAAAAGAGGCAATCACACTGCTGGGAGTGTACTATAGACCCCTAAACAGTCAGAGGGAGATGGAAGAGCAGATATGTAGGCAAATATCTGAGAAGTGCAAGAACAATAGGGCAGTAACAGTGGGGGATTTGTACCACCCAAACATTAACTGGGATACTTTTTGTGTAGAGGGAATTGAGGGAGCAGAATTCTTGAGGTGCATTCAGGAGTACTTTTTTAGCCAATATGTAGCAAGTCCAACAAGAGAGGGTGAAGTTTTAGACTTAGTTTTAGGAAATGAAGAGGGGCAGGTGGAAGGAGCGTCAGTGGGACAGCAATTTGGTGGTAGTGATCATAATTCAGTCAGTTTTAACATAATTATGGAAAGGACAAGGACAGAACAGGAGTTAGAGTTTTCAATTGGGGTAAGACCAACTTTACTAAGGTGAAGATTGATTTACCGAAAGTGGACTGAAAACAGGTAGTTGAAGGTAAATCAGTGTCAGAGCAGTGGGAAGAATTCAAAGGGGAGATTCCAGGGGTTCAGAGTCAACATGTTCCCACAAAGAAAAAGGGTGGGAAGGCCAAAACTAGAGCCCCATGGATGTCAAGGAGTTTACGGGTGTAATAAGGCAGTAAAGGAAAGTTTATGCCCAACACAGAGAACTGAATACTACAGAAAGCCGAGAGGAGTATAGAATGTGGAGGGGGGAAATCAACATTGAAATTAGGAAAGTTAAGCGAGAGCATAAAAGAATATTGGCAATCAAAATTATGGTGAACCCAAAGATGTTTTATCAATACATTGAGAGTAAAAGGATAAATAAGGAAAGAATAGGGCACAGAAAAGACCAAAAAGGTAACCTATGTGTCGGGCAGAAGATGCTGGCATTGTTCTGAATAAATACTTTGCATCTGTCTTCACAAAAGAGGGGGAAGATGCATATATTGTAGATAAGGAAGAGGGGTGTGAAGTATGGATGTGATCCATACAGAGGGAGAGAGGACATATTAATGGGATTAGTGTATATGAAAGTTGATAAATCACGAGCGCCGGATGGAATGCACCTCAGGCTGTTAAAAAGAAGCAAGAGAGGAAATAGCAGAAGAGCTGATCATCATTTTCCAGACCTCACTGGATACAGGTGCGGTGATGGAGGATTGGAGGACTGCTAACGTTGTACCTTTGTTTAAAAAGGGAGTGAGGGAGACCAAATAATTACAGGCCAGTCAGTCTAACATCAGTAGTGGTCAAATTATTGGAATCTATTCTGAGAGACAGGATAAAATGTTACTTCGAAAGGCACAGATTAATCAAGGATAGTCAGCATGGATTTGTTAAGGGAAGATCTTGTCTAACCAACTTGATCGAAATTTTGAAGAATTAAGAAGGAAGATAGATGAGGGTAGTGCAGTTGATGTAGTCTTCACGGATGTAAATGTAGGGGGTATGAGTTTGCAGATGCCACAAAGATTGGCTGTGTGGTAAATAGCAAGGAGGATAGCTGTAGACTGCAGGAAGATCTTCATGGTCTGGTCAGATGGACAGAAAAATGGCAAATGGAATTCAATTCAGAAGTGTGAGTTGATGCACTTGGGGAGGTTAAACAAGGCAAAGGAATACACAATTAATTGGAGAAGACTGAGAGGTGTAGAGGAAGTGAGGGACCTTGGAGTAAATGCCCACAGATCCCTGAAGGTAGCAGGACAGGTCGTTAAGGTGGTAAGAAGGCATATGGAATTCTTTCCTTTATTAGCCGAGGTATAGATTTAAGAGCAGGGAGGTTATGCTGGAACTGTATAAATCATTAGTCAGGCCATAACGAATACTGTATGCAGTTCTTATTACAGAAAGGATGTAATTGCACTAGAGAGGGTGCAGAGGAGATTCACGAGGGTGTTGCCGGGATTGGAAAAATGCAGCTATGAGGAAAGACTGGATAGGCTGGGGCTGTTCTCCTAGGCACAGAGAAGGCTGAGGGGAAATCTCATTGAAACATACAAAATTTTGAGGTGCCTGGATAGAGTTGAAGTGAAGGGCCTATTTACCTTAGCAGAGAGGTCAGTGACTGGGGGAAACAGATTTAAAGTGATCTACACTAATGGAATTGATTCTGTATCTTTCCATTTCACAGTGTGGGTGAGTTCTGAACTGGTATCTAATTTGTGTCTCAGGTTACAATATCTTTCAGCACCTTAGAAACTTTCTCTGTAATGAATGTTGAACTTGTATGTAACTTGTATCTCAGGGTACACGATGGGGATGTTTAAACATCCTTTATCATGAATGGATGTGAGCTTTGAGTATGGTATTTAATTTAAATCTCAGGATACATCATTACGTTAGATTCTGTGCCATTCAATCAGTACCATGTGCCAATTCTATCTGATATTTAATTGATAGCTAAGTCTGCATTATATTTAGATTGACACATTGTATTTCAATCTGTTAATGAGTGTGACTTTGACCTGGGATTGAGGTATCTGACTGTCAATGGGACTGAATTGGGGTGAAATGGAAACAACGTATTTCTCTCCTGCTTTGTTTGATTGTTGGATTGAAAGTGTGTCTCTGGAACTCGGGATCAATGTGGGCCTGACGACGTCTGCAGTCTGAGACCAGGGAACTGATGAACTGTCTATCCCTCTGTACTCTGAGCGATAATGTACCTACTGTGTGTGAGAGAAGCTGGCTGCACTGTTCCTTGTGCCTCGAGTGCAGCAACCATCACATTCATCACGATTCCTTCAATTATTTGCCTGTATGAAGAAAAAATATGTCTTAACTCAAGAACAGGGGAGGTGCAAAATATCAAAGAGGTGAATTTAATTTCGCAATTAATAATCATTAAAAACACCCACAAATGAAAACCAGTGTCAGTATCTGTCTCCACTGAAGTACTGAAGCTCCCAGCTCCTGCATCACAAGTGTTCTGGGCAGATCCATCCAGACAAAACACTGCACTGGGATCGTCCCAACTGCTCGATGCTCTTCACATATTTCCAGCCACCCTGCTTCATATGCACAAATAAAGAAAAATAAAGCCCCATATGTATATCCCTCAATTCCTTTCTTCCCATACAGTTGTTCCACCTCCCCTTAAATGCATCGATATTATCGCCTCGACCTCTCCCTGTGGTTGCAAATTCCAGATTCTAACCACTCACTACATAAATACCTTTTTCATGAATTCCTCATTGGTTTTATGAATGTCGATTTTATATTTTTGGCTCTTGTTTCAGACAACACCACAAGAGGAAACATATCTGCATGTATTCTATAGAAGCCCTTCACTATTTCCTCACTTTTTTCATTTGTTAGTGTGATGTAGGCATCACTGGCTATGCCAGCATTTATTGCCCATTCCAAATTGCCCTTGACAAAATGGTGGTGAGCTGCCTTCTTGAGCTGCTGCAGTCCTTGAGATGTAGGAATTCCAACGGTGCTGTTTGGAAGGGAGTTCCAGGATTTTGACCCAGTGACAGTGCAGGAATGGTGATATAGTTCCAAGTCAGGATGGTGTGTGGCTTGGAGGGGAACTTGCAGGTGGTAGTGTTCCCATGCATCTGCTGCCCTTGTCCTTGTTGGTGGTAGAGGTTCCAGGTTTGGAAGGTACTGTCGAAGAAGCCTTGGTGTGTTGCTGCAGTGCATCTTTTAGCTGGTACGCACTGCTGCCACTGTGCATCAGTGGTGAATGGAGTGAATATTGAAGGTGGTGGATGTGGGCAATCAAACAGGCTACTTGAGTGTTGTTGGAGCTGCACTCATCCAGGCAAGTGGGCAGTATTCCATCACACTCCTGACTTGTGCCTTGTGAATGGTGGAAGGATGTGGGGAAACAGGAGGTCAGTTACTCGCCGCAGAATTCCTAGCCTCTGACCTTGCTCTTGCAGTCACAGCACTTATATGGCTGGTCCAGTTCAGTTTCTGGTCAATGGTAACCAATGGTCAATGTTAATGGTGGGGGATTCAGTGATGGTAATGCCATTGAACATCAAGGGGAGATGATTAAATTCTCTCTTGTTTGAGATGGTCATTGCCTGGCAGAAATCTGATGCCAATGTTACTTGCCACTTATCAGCCCAAGCCTGGATGTTGTGCAGGTCTTGCTGCATCTGGACACGGGCTGCTTCAGTATCTGAGGAGTCATGAATGGTGCTGAACATTGGGAAATCATCGGAAAACATCCACACTTCTGGCCTTGTGATGGAGGGAAGGTCATTGATGAAGCTGCTGAAGATGGTTGGGCCTAGAACAAGAGCATAAGGAATTCCAGCTGTAATGGCCGGAGACTGAGATGATTGACCTGAACAACCACAGCCATCTTCCTTAGTGCTAGGTATGACTGCAAACAGCAGAGCATTTTGCCCCGATTTCTATTTACATTGGTTTTGCTAGGGCTGCCTTGTTGCCATACATGTCAAAGGCTGCCTTGATGTCATGGGCAGTCACTCCCACCTCACAATGCAATGTTTATTTAACTCGAAAATAAAAGCAAAAGTCTGTAGATGCTGGAAATATGAAATAAACAAAAATGCTGGAAATACTCAGCAGTTCAGGCAGCATTTGTGGAGGGAGAAACACAATTAACATTTCAGGTCTGTGTCCTTTCATTTTACAATATGCTTTATGTCCTGGTAGATAACAGTGCATTCAGTCTGCAGTAATGGAATTAATACTGTATCCTCCAGTCTGGGCACTTGTGAGATTTGTGGAGTGGTGTGTAACATGTAGCTCAGTCTGCAGTCTGGTTACATTATTGAGATTAATTCTGTACTTTACAATCAGGGACTGTCTGTTCTATCTGACATTGAATTTGTAGTTCAGGCTGCTGTCTTGTGAGAGTGACACAGTGCCTTGCAATCTGATAGTGGGTGTGATTTTGGACTGGGATTGATGTATCTACCTGTCAGTGGGACGGAGTTGGGGTGAAATGGAAACAAATTCAGTCTGTCATGCTCTGTGTGACTGTTGGATTGACTGTTAGTCTCTGGAACTTGGGATCAGTGCCAGTCTGACTAGTACTGCTGGCAGTGATTGTGGAACTGATGTCTCTTTTCTCTCTGAATGATACTGTACTTACTGTGTGTGAGAAGCCGGCTGCACTTCCCCTTGTGCTGAGGCATCATTCTATTTATTCTGCTTCCTTCAAGTATTTGCCTGTAGAAAGAAAAAGTATTTATTATAATTCAGGAAGAGGTGTGGTGGAAGTTACAAGAGAGACCAAAACAATCTTTGAATGAATAATCATTGTGAACAATCACAAAGGAAACCCAGCAATACAAACAGAGTCAGTGTCTGATTCCACTGCAGTCCTTCAGCCCCCAGCTACTGCATACCAGGGGCTTTGGCCGTTTTACAACAATTAAATGACATCCAGAAACAATCCACTGGGCCATGAATGGGACTGACCGACGGAACAGGGACTTTTGCACAGGTCAGATTTCCAGTTCCCGCTCCCATGGTCTAACCATTCAAGCGAAACCAAATAGCCGCTGTTTAAAATGTGTCCTTCACACTTCTCACCTGGTGCCGATAATAGATTCTCTTTGTGTAACTCCCCACATTCTGACTGTCCGCTTCTATTTCCACACTTCACTGTCCAATAACAATAAACTGCGGGACCAGGCTGGATCGCTCTCTTTGAGCTGGCACGGACATGTTAGGCCGAATGGCCTCATTCTGCGCCGGAAATTTTCTATGTTTCTGTTTGCTGAATTGTTGCCTGAATCTGCGCCTGCGCTCCCCTCCCCCAGCACTGCCTGTGAGCGGAAGAAGATGGTTTGAAACAGTCGCGAATGGAGAGATCCCGTTCCCGGGGGAAGGAAGCAAACAGCAGCCTCCTTCCAGCAGCACATCGCTTTGGGAGCGTATCCGCAGATGGACTCAGAGATCAGCATCGAGTCCGGGGCAAGTTCAGGGGCAGACGGGGGCTCTTTGCAAGAGGCGGAATGGAGTATCAACTGGTCCCGGAACATGGAGTGAGTGGGGGAAGGGAGAGGCCATTCTCAGGCTGTGTGTCGATGAGGAAAGGAGACAGAATGGGAAGAACCTGTTACTGCAGTGCAGTCAAACAATGATAATATTTGTATGACTGGGCTTCCTTTGTGGGGGCTCATTATTATTCGAGAGATTAAATTCATTAAAATCCTGTATCTTCTATCTCACCTGTATTTTAGTTACAAACATACTTTTGTTCAAACAGACAAATAATTGAATGAACCAGAATAAATGTGATGTTTCCTCCACCCAAGTTACAAGGAAGAGTGTCACCAGCTCCTTCTCACACACAGTCCGTACATTATCACTCACAGAGCGCAGAGACACAGACAGGTCATCAGTTCCACAGTCTCAGACAGCAGAAATAGTTCCAGAGACACATTTTCAATCCATCAATCAAACAGAACAGGAGAGACAGACGTTGTTTCCATGTCACCCCAACTCAGTACCACTGACAGGTAGATAAATAAATCCCAGTCCAAATTCTCACCCACTATCAAATTATCAGTGTGTCAATCCCACAATAGAGCAACCTCAGCTACAAATTAAATACACATAGAACTGACACATGGTTCACTTTTCAAAGCTATCGAATTAAGGGCGGTGCAGTGGTTAGCACCGCAGTCTCACAGCTCCAGCGACCCGGGTTCAATTCTGGGTACTGCCTGTGTGGGGTTTGCAAGTTCTCCCTGTGTCTGCGTGGGTTTCCTCCAGGTGCTCCGGTTTTCTCCCACATGACCAAAAGATTTATAGGTTGATAGGTAAATTGGCCATTATAAATTGCCCCTAGTATAGGTAGGTGGCAGGGAAATATAGGGACAGGTGGGGATGTGGTAGGAATATGGAATTAGTGTCGGATGAGTATAAATGGGTGGTTTATGGTCGGCACAGACTCGGTGGCCGAAGGGCCTGTTTCAGTGCTGTATCTCTAAACTAAACTAATATAATCTGAGATTCAAGTTAAATACCAGCCCAATATTTACACATGTTATCAGTTTATTATCAGTATTAATTCCCATAATGTGTCCAGACATATACATCAGATACAAGTCCAAATCTCAAGTGCATAATCAGATTGAGAGATTCTGAAATATCGTAAAACCTGAGATACAAACTCAGATTCCAGTTTAAAACTCATCCGGATTGTGAAACTAATAGATACATTATAAATTTGATGAGTTTAGTCTGAGCTATAAATTACATACCAGTCCTGAAACCTCATAGTGTCAGATGGAAGATACTGTACAATTCCAGACTCTGCTTATTTTACACACAAGTCCAAGATTCTCCCTCAGAGTCAGACTGAATGGCATTGATCAAATTGATTAGTACAGCCTGAGTTACATTTGCACATCAATCCTGTATCAGATTGAAAGATACATTATCTTTCGCTATTATGTTCACAGTGACAGATATTTAATACTTGGCAAAACTTCAAACATATTGTCTGCTTAAAACCAACCACATCTGTGGCCTGTTGCTGTGCTGACATTTTATGCAGAATGAATCCAGACTTGCAAACAGTCCCAGGGACGGAAGGTTATATAATGTATCCCCCAATCACACAGAGTACCAGATACTGACAGATAAAGTGATGCTGATACACATGCTCAGTGCCAGATCCTGAAAAGTATAGGTTGATTATTGCACTCACTCACAGTACCTCAGCCCGAGTCATCTAAAGCAACCTAACACACAAATAGTAGCACTGAGAGATTGAGAAAGAGTCCAAAACTCACATCGAGTACCAGGCACTGACAGATATAAAAGGAAAACTACACACACATGGATATAGGATTGGCTAACTCACAGAAAACATAGAGTGGGGATAAATGGAGCATATTCAGATTGGCAAACTGTAACTAATGGAGTGCCACAGGTACAGTGCTGGGGCCTCAACTATTTATGGTCTATATTAATAACTTGCATGAAGGGACCAAGTATATTGTTGCCAAATTTGTAGATGGTGCAAAGATAGGTAGGAAAGCAAGTTGTGAGGAGGACACAATGTGTCTGCAAAGAGATATAGATAGGTTAAGTCAGTGGGAACACATTTGGCAGATGGAGTGTAATATGGGGAAATGTGAGATTGTCTACTTTGGCAGGTAGAATAGAAAAACAGAATATTATTTACATAGAGAGAGACTGCAGAATGCTGCTGTACCAAGGAATCTGGGTGTCCAGGTACATGAATTACAAAAATGTTAGCATGAAGGTATAGCAAGTAATTAGGAAGGCAAATGGAATGTTGGCATTTTTAGCAAGGGGAATGGAGTTTAAAAGTAAGGAAGTTTTGCTATAACTTTACAGGGCATTAGTGACATCCCAATTCCATACAGTTTTGGTCTCCTTACATAAGGAGGAATATACTTGCATTGGAATCAGTTCAAAGAAGGTTCACTCGACTGATTGCTGGGATGTTGGATTGTTTTATGAGAAAAAGTTGAGCAGGTTGGGCCTATACTCACTGGAGTTTAGAAGATTGAGTGGTGATCTTATTGAAACCTGTAAGATTCTCAGTGGGCTGGACAGGTAGATGCTGAGAGGATGTTTCTCCTTGTGGGGGATTATAGAATTAGGGGCCAGAGTTTAAGATAAGCAGTCTCTCTTTCAAGAAGGAGATGAGGAGGAATTTCTTCCCTGAGAGGGTTGTTAATCTTTGGAATTCTGCTCTCCAGAGGACTGTGGAGGCTGTGTCATTGAATATATTCAACGCAGCGATAGACAGGTTTTTGATCGACAACAGAGTCAATGGTTATGGGGGCAGGCAGGAAAGTGAAGTTATGGCCACAATCAGAACAGCCATGATCTTATTGAGTGGCAGAGCAGGCTTGATGGGCCAAATGGTCTACTCCTGTCCTATTTCGTATCTTCTTATGTTCTTACACACACACACACACACACACACACACACACACACACACACACACACACACACAACCAATGTGTGGCGGATCTAGAATTAATCCCACTTTCATACACAATACCAGTGACTGAAAGGTACAGAATTAATCCCACAGATAGATACAGTACCACCGACAGGTACAGAATGAATCCCATGCTCACAGTCAGCACCCGGGATCGAAAGATACACGTGATTCCTACCCTCACATAACAATATCAGACTGAGTTACAGAATGATTTACACATTCATACTGGGCACCAATGACTGCGAATTAATTCATCCCACAATCACACACACTACCAAAGGCTGACAGATACAGAATTAATCCCACACTCCTATGTAGTAGCAAAGACTGACACATACAAAATCATTCTCAAATACTCCTACAGTACCTGGCAGATTCAGTGACTGCCAAACTCACATAAATCACCAGAGACTGACAGATAAAGAATGAACTCACATACACACACAGAGATACTGCCAGATATAGCTTGAATTCCACACATACAGAACCACTGACAGATTCAGACTAAGTCCCAAATCACATAACATTCCAGAGACTGACAGAATGAATCAAATACTCATACACAGTGCCACTGACAGAATGTATTCCACACTCACATACAATACCGAAGACTGCCAGATACAGAATGTATCTCACACTTACACAAAGTACCAGTGAGTGACAGGTACAGAATGAATCCCACATTCACACATGACGTTAGAGATGGACAGCCAAAAAACAATAAGACTGCCAGAATAGATAGAATTCACATCAAAATTCTAAAATATGGCAGAGAAACACTCGACACAAATACATGTCTCATTTCCCTCATCTAGAAGGAGGAGAGCATGACAGGGGATCGCCGTGATGCGGTAATTGTGATCATCTTTAAAAAAAGTTGACACGACCGACTGTGTTAACTATAGAGGGGTATCCCTGCTGTCCACCACAGGGAAGGTCATCACAAGAGCCCTTCTCAACTACCTCCTCCCCGTGGCTGAAGAGCTGCTACTGGAATCACAATGTGGATTCTGTCCAGCAACAGGCACAGTGAACATAATCTTCACAGCAAGACAACTTCAAGAAAATGTAGGGAGCAGCAGCAACTTTTATACATGGCCTTCTCTGACCTGACAAAGGCCTTCGACTCTACCAACCGAGAGGGATTATGGAATGTCCTCCTCAAACATACTGCACTACGACATGCAAGCTGTAATCCTTGCCAACGGATCTATCACTGACCCAATCCGAGTGCAAACTGGGGTCAAGTAAGGCTGTGTCATCGGCACCAATGCTCTTTTCCATCTTCCTTGCTGCAACACTCCACCTCATCTCCTCACACTCAAACGCAGTACCTGACAGAGACAGAATGAATCCATACAGCACCAGAGACTGAGTTACCAAATTACATAAAACACTCAAACACAGTAGCCTAGACTAAAAATGAAATTAATTGCACACTCACATGCAATAGCAGAGACACAACGACACAGAATCAGTCAATAAGTGTCCTCCTAACAACAGCCAGGACATTTCCAGGAAGCTCCACACAGGGAGCAGCTCTTTCAATATAAACTGGGGCTGGAGATAGTCTTTGTGCAATATACTTCCTGATTGCAGTACGGGGATTTGTGATTGGTTGCAAATATTTAATCTGATTGGATGGCGAAAGAGACCAAATGTCGAATTACAATATTAAATCGTTGGGACATCATTCCAAATCACCCAATCACAATCTTTACTTTCCCCCATCCCTCATTAGCATAGTGCTGTGGGATTGTCTATTTAATCCGCACTCGGAAGGGGTTTGGTTTATTTCTGTGTCTGAAATTGAAACTAAAGATGGTTGAGGAGAAGAAGAAAGCAGCTGCTAAGAAGGGCGCCAAGAAAACCTTAAATAAACCGTCAGCAAAGGGCAGCAAGAAGCGGAGAAAGTCGAGGAAGGAGAGTTACTCCATCTACATCTACAAAGTGATGAAGCAGGTTCACCCTGACACCGGCATCTCCTCCAAGGCCATGAGTATCATGAACTCGTTTGTGAACGATATTTTCGAGCGCATCGCGGGTGAGGCTTCCCGCCTGGCCCATTACAACAAGCGCAGAACCATCAGCTCCCGGGAGATCCAGACCGCAGTGCGCCTGCTGCTGCCCGGGGAGCTGGCCAAGCACGCCGTGTCGGAAGGGACAAAGGCGGTGACCAAGTACACCAGCTCCAAGTAAAACTGCACAATGGACTGAATAACATCCCAAACACAACGGCTCTTTTAAGAGCCACCCACAATCTCTCTGAAAAAGCTGCATCCGAACATCTCTATGAAATCATTTTAAGACAATGTGGAACATAATAAATGTCCCACTGCTGTGTTTTTGTCTGCTGTCCCAGAAACCGAACTCAAACCCATAATCCGCTCATCCGCCTTTACTTTTTTGCTTAAAGCTGTTATTGTGGTTTTGCACAGCCCCTGAATGACCGCATTAACAGCTGCTTTCAGCGGCAAGAGTCAGACATCAGTCCCTTCACTCTATTCCTGAAATGTGAACTGATTCATCATTTTATTAACAGTAACTCTCCGCAGTGTAACAGCCCGGAATGGGATTATTACACAGCAGACTAAGGGCTGTTTGAGGACTCGATCCTGCTTCCTCTTTTCAGAGAAGGACACTGATTGAAGATAAACTGAATGTTTCCCTTCAGGGAAATGCTGTGAACAGGGATTTAGTACCTCCCGGGACAGTTTGAAAGCAATTGTAGAAAGATCCACAATTTAAATAACATTTTAAACCCGCGTCTGTAATTCGTGACGGAAAAAGTTGAATAAAACAAAATAAAGAGAAGGGATTTTAAATATTTGACGAAGGATGACATTTATTTTAATCCGCTCCTTTCTGACAATGAAATTGGCGGTCTTTTTGAAATTGACAAATTTTCTGCTTCTGATGTTTTGGCGGTAAACCCCGCCCTCTTCTGTTGTCAGTGACCTGATTGGTGAAGAATATAGGCAAATGAGGTGAATTAAGTACCGGCCAATGGGGAGAGTTTTCAGTCTATAAGTAAAGTAAATGCGGTGGAAATTATCCATTCTTTGTGAAAGTATTTGCGAGATTGTGGAAATGTCTGGAAGAGGAAAGACCAGCGGCAAAGCTCGGGCCAAGGCCAAGTCTCGCTCCTCCCGGGCTGGATTGCAGTTCCCGGTGGGCCGTGTTCACAGGCTCTTGAGAAAGGGCAACTATGCTGAGCGTGTGGGTGCCGGAGCCCCGGTCTATCTGGCTGCTGTGCTCGAGTATCTGACCGCTGAAATCCTCGAGCTGGCTGGCAACGCGGCCCGAGACAACAAGAAGAGCCGCATCATCCCCAGACACCTGCAGTTGGCCGTCCGCAACGATGAGGAGCTCAACAAGTTGCTGGGGGGAGTGACCATCGCTCAGGGCTGTGTGCTGCCTAATATCCAGGCCGTGCTGCTGCCGAAGAAAACCAGCGCTCAGAGCTCCCAGAAAAAGTAAAGCGGCCAAAATGTCACCTAATAAACCAAAGGCTCTTTTCAGAGCCACCCACAGTCTCTGTGAAAGGGCTGATTACTGTCTGATTCCAGAATGCCAGTAACAGGACCGAATGAGAACTATTTCAAATGTTTAAGCATCTGTTTCAGTGATTTCTCACTGTCACCCCAAAGCCTGTCTAATTTATTACTTCCACACTGAGTGAGTTATTTGTCCCGTTACAGATTGCTGAATAGAGTCTTACCGCCATGGACAGATAAGTAGACAAAAAATTACAGATTAAAACTTCGTAATATATATAATCCATCAAAAGCTTTTTTTATTCCGCTTTTATCAGCACAAAGTCCTGGCCCGATTTTACGAACAGCTTTAAACTAACGCCAGATTTACCATTAATTCGCTTCTTTCCGACACTGAAATTGACGGCTTTTTCGAATTCAATCTTTCTGCCAATTTAAGCCAGTGATTTGCTGTATTTTCCAATTCGAGGCTCGGCAATTGGTTAAGACATGTGAATGAGACGTGGGTGACCAATCAGAAGTGGGCTCTGGACAGCGCGGGCTCAAATTGAGGGAATTCCAGGTCCCTGAATGATTGAGCTGAAACTGATCAGTTTCACAAACCCTGTCAGTTTCAGTGCAGGAAACACCGTCTCGGGGGAAATAACATCACAAGTAGGTCTGGTTCCAGTGAACGATTTAACGGCTGCTGCAAAACTCCCGGATTCCCTCATTGCAGCGAAATCATTTTGAAATTCTATGAAAACAATGAGTGATTCTGGAGGAGTGATGTGGCTTTTCACTGAGGGCATGTGTCGACTGGGGAAATAACTAACTGGAGAGTCTCGGGCACTGTTTACACAGCCCGTTTAGAAAATCAAATCCACTGCACATCCTTGCTGCAAATGAAATGTCAAATTCGGGGATTCCAGTTTTTTTTCATCCCGAACACAGCAGATTGATTGAACAAAGAATTAAAAGTAAAATACTGCGAATGCTGGAAATCTGAAATATTTCAGATTGATTGAACTGTTCTGAACAGCCTATCCCAGCTCCCATTTCTTGGTCAATGCTCTCTCTGTGAGGCGGTGGGTGGCTCTTGGAAGAGCCTTTGTTTTGTGTTTGCTGGAAATGGTCAAATTGTTCAACCGCCGAATCCATGTCAGAGCGTACACCACATCCATGGCAGTGACCGTCTTGCGCTTGGCGTGCTCAGTGTAGGTGACCGCATCCCTGATCACATTCTCCAGGAAAACCTTCAACACCCCGCGAGTCTCCTCATAGATCAAACCCGAGATCCGCTTGACCCCGCCACGGCGAGCCAGGCGGCGGATTGCTGGTTTGGTGATGCCTTGGATATTATCACGAAGCACTTTGCGGTGCTGCTTTGCTCCGCCTTTGCCCAGTCCTTTGCCTCCTTTACCTCTGCCAGACATGATGATTCTTCACTCAGGTCACTACACAATAAAAGAAGCAGACTCTTGCAGGCTCTACTTTACAGAGACCGCCCGGACCTGCCTGAGAATGGCAGAGAGAGAGCAGGAAGGGGAGGAGACAGAGTGAAGATTGAACAGAGAGCAGATGGGGAGGAGACACCCAGAGTGACAGACGGAGAGAGAACGGCCCCTCATCTTTCAGCTCCACCTCCAGTTTCCTCTGGTTCGCCAATTTCAAACCCTTTATTAACAGTGGAACCGAAACCCAGCTCTCCACACAAACCCTTCCAGACTCGGCCTTCATAGTCAAGGCTTTCCAGAAAGCCGGAGCTTTTAAATATGGTTCCGCTACAATTAACACTCAGTAATATTCCCACCTAAACACAGTCCATTCTATAACAAATAACCTACTCAGTAACATCACCATTTCCACACACATCCTCTTCCAGCAGTTTACAAACACCTTATTGCAGCTGTTTGGGGAATCTCCTGTGTTAAGATTGGAGTTGGAAAGCGGCCTTTACCCGGCAGTGTTACCGTCTCACACTGAATCTGCCAGACATCCTGTTGATCTGTCTCGTTCCCCTCTGTCTCTCTTGACTATTACATGGCACGGGTAGTATTTCAGAAAGTACTGCAATGGAGGGAGTGCTGGAGACTCCAGGCCAATCCTGGAGGGATGGGGGAAATATCTTTAGAAATTCCCTGGAGAGAATCGTGATATGACAGGTCTCCAGGGACAGACCAAGGAGAGAGTGTGGACATTGAATGGAAACATGGCAAAAAGAGTTGGGGATTCAGGAACACAATCCTCTCTGATAGGTTACAGCCTCCCCTCTGCTCCTGCTCTTAACGAGACACTTTTCCAGTTTAAATTTATGGACAAGGTGGGTTAGTTGCTCTCAGGGTGGGTGGGGGGAGAGGAGCCTCAGTGGCCATGGGTGGGACAGGGAAAATGGAGACAGAGAACCAGGACTCCGGTCACTCCCCAGCGATGTCTGCTGGAAAGTATCTGTGGATCGGATGATGCCGGGGTCCCATGGAGAGGGGAAGGGGTTGGGGTGATGGAGTGAGGAGGTGGAGAGGGAGTGTTCGTGGTGTCACAGCCAACCCCCTGCCCAAACCAATCTCCCACATCCCAGCATTATATTGTACAATTCCTGGAGGCGATTCCCGTTGGATTAATTTCTAATGTTCGCCATCTTATCCTGATAAAATCACCAGTTCTGAAGGAGGCCATTCTGTACTTATTCTCAGGTCATCGAGGGGTCATCTTTCCCTTTTCAGCTCCTGACTGCTGGTATTTTTGCTGTTAAATGTGAAATGCAACGTATGTTCGCAGCTGTTTCTGCCCTGTTGCAGCCATAGGAACATAGAAATGGGGGTCGGCCATTCAGCCCCTCGAGCCTGCTGCACCTTTCAATTAGATCCTGGCTCACCTGTCTCTTAACTCCAGCTGCCTGCTGTGATTTCATAAACCCTCAGACCGTCACTGGATAAACATCTCTCAATCTCAGGTTGGAAATTGTCAATTGACCCTCTGGTTTATCTTATTTTTCGGAGAGAATTCCAGGTTCCCGCTCCCCTTTGTGTGAAAAAGTGCTTCCCGGCAATATTCCTGAAAGGCAGAACTCGAATTTTTGAGTTAGTTTAGTTTACTTTAGAGATACAGCACTGAAACAGGCCCTTCGGCCCACCGAGTCTGTGCCGACCATCAACCACCCATTTCTACTAATCCTACACTAATCCCATATTCCTACCACATCACCACCTGTTCCTATATTTCCCTACCACCTACCTACACTAGGGGCAATTTATAATGGCCAATTAACCTATCAACCTGCAAGTCTTTGGCATGTGGGAGGAAACCGGAGCACCCGGAGGAAACCCACGCAGACACAGGGAGAACTTGCAAACTCCACACAGGCAGCACCCAGAATTGAACCCGGGTCCCTGGAGCTGTGAGGCTGCGGTGCTAACCACTGCGCCACTGTGCCGCCCCTTGTTCTCTCCCCTTGTTGTGGAACTGCTTGTTTACAGATCTGACCGAAGTCCACACTGCAGAACAAACAGCTGTTCCTCTGATCCTGTCACTTCAGCTTTGGATTTGAAGCTCATGCCTCTTTCCATGATGATTCTTTGTGCCCTATCTCTGTAAATGGTTATGCCTGTCTTTTTGTGGGGTATGTCAAACATTCTTTTTTCCAGTCCTACTCAGGACCCCACCCCCAGCTCTTTTTCCGGTACAATGATGACTGGATCAGTGTCATTTCCTGCTCCCGCTCCGAACTGGAAAATGTCATCAACTTCGTTTCCGATTTCCCCCTCACTGTGATTGACAGGGCTCTCAACCCTTTTTATTATTTTATTTTATCTTTTTTTTTTAACCATGTGCCTGCCTTGAACTTGGTTTTTCAAGTATGTGCTTTTGGACAGAACTATTGATTATTCTGTCATTAACACTCTCTCTGCACTAATATTTTGTCTTTCACTACACCATTAGCACACTCCCTTTGCCCCATGACCTCCTTGTCAGTTAATCTCTCCTGCCCTCTGCCCTATTACACACCTTCCCTTTTCTTCTCTTCCCCACCTCCCCCCACCCCCGCTTCACTTGCTTAAAACCTATTACATTGAGTGTGGGACAAATTCAATCCATCTTTTGTACTGTATGAGATTAATTTTGACACACTTTCTGGTACATTATGTGACAGCGAGTATAATTCTACATCTATCTGTCTGTGGTACTGTGTCTGTGTGTGAGATTATTTCAGTGTCAGTCTATGAAACTAAATGTGATTGTTTGATTCATTCTGTATGTCAATCATGAGTATTGTATGTGAATGTGTGGCAGCTTCTGTATCTATCTGCTACTGTGGGTGAATATGGATATCATTCGGTATCTGTCAGTGTCCAGAACTAAATGTGAGTGTGAGATTCATTGTGTATGCATCAATCTTACAGTCAGAATGTAACTGTATGGTTCATTATCTATGCGTCAGTCTAAGGTACTATATATGCCAGTGGTTTTAATTATGTGTCTGTCATTGTATGTGAGTCATTTTATGGTCTCACTGTATATCTGTCAATCTCTGGTTCTTTCTGTGAGAGTGAGATTAATTCTCTATCTGATGGTCTCTGAAATTAATTGATTTTGTGACTTACTCTGTGCCTGTCAGTCTATGATACTGTGAATAAGAGGGGAATATATATGGTGTCTGTCTGAACTTGGTATCGAGTATGATTGTAGGATTCATTGTGCATCTATCAGTATCCAAACTGAATGAGAAATAAGGTTCATTCTGTACGTGAAAATCTCTGGTATTCTAGCCACGTGAACTCGAATGTGCCTGTCAGTCTTTGACACTGTATCTGATTATGGGATTGACTCAATACCTTTCAGACTTTGGTACTCTGCATATGTGTGGTTCAAGTTCTGCATGTCAGTCTCTGTTACTCCCTGTGAGTGTCGATATCCTTTATGTATCTGTCAGTCTCTCGCAATGAATGCAAGTATGGGATTAACTCTCTTTTCAACAGTATCTGGTACTGACTGTGAGCATGTGACTCCTACAGTATCTGTCAGTGTTTTCTATTGTATGTGAATGTGCAATTCCTCCTATGTCTTTCAGTGCCTAGTACAGTGTGTATGGGATTCATTCTGTACATGTCAGTATCTGGTACTGAATGAGATTGTGGGATTCATTCTGTTGTCTGTCAATCTCTGCTAATGTACGTGAGTGATATCAGTTATGCATATATTATTTTCTGGTACTGGAAGTGTATATTGTATTTATTTTTTACTTGTTAGCCTCTGGTACCGCGTATGAGTATGGGTCTCATTCTGTATCAGTCAGTTTCTGGTACAGTCTGCGTGTGCATATCCAGGGCTCATTTTGCATTTGGCAGTCTCTGGTACGAAATATGCGTTACAATTCATTTTTTATGTGTCTGTCTCTTGGACAGTCCATTACAGTGGGATTAATTTTGTACCTCTCAGCTGCTGGTTATGTCTGCAAGTGTACATTCTGTATCTATGTGACGCTGGTGCTGTATGAGTGTGGAATTCTTCTGTCCCTGTACTTAATATGTATCTACGGGATGGTATTGAGAACTATTTGTTTAATGCCATAATGTATCACCATTTTCTTGTCTCACTAGTATTTTAAAATATAGATCACTGCACATTTTAACTGTGTGTTTTACTGAGTTGTAGTTTGAGCTTTTTGGACTAGTATTCAGTCTGTAACTGTATGAACACATTTGTGAATGACAACATATATTTCAAAATCACACATGGCATGCTCAGTATAATCAGAATCATTCAATTGATAAGATATCATTCAGTACAGCTCTTAGAGAGATTATTGGATTGGTATGTAATGTGCAGTGCAGTGTGCACTAATTGACATAATACTGTAACTTTCCTTTTGATACTGTATCAGATGTTTGTACTACACTGAGGGCGGCACAGTGGCGCAGTGGTTAGCACCGCAGCCTCACAGCTCCAGGGACCCGGGTTCGATTCCGGGTACTGCCTGTGTGGAGTTTGCAAGTTCTCCCTGTGTCTGCGTGGGTTTTCTCCGGGTGCTCCGGTTTCCTCCCACAAGCCAAAAGACTTGCAGGTTGATAGGTAAATTGGCCATTATAAATTGTCACTAGTATAGGTAGGTGGGGATGTTTGGTAGGAATATGGGATTAGTGTAGGATTAGTATAAATGGGTGGTTGATGTTCGGCACAGACTCGGTGGGCCGAAGGGCCTGTTTCAGTGCTGTATCTCTAATCGAATCTACATTGGAATCTGTCACTCAGTTTGCAGTCTGGGCTACATTATTCGGATTCATTCTGTACCGTTCCATCAGCTGCTCTACCTCATATTTAATTTGTAGCTTAGGGTGCACTCTTGTGGGATTGATCCGGTGCTTTTCAATCTGATAGTGGGTGTGATTTTGAACTAAGATTGATGTACCTAGCTTTGAGCAGTACTGAGTTGGGGTGAATTGGAAACAACTTCTGCCTCTCCTGCTTTGTTTGATTGTCTGCTGGATTGAAAATGTGTCTCTGGAACTTGGGATCAGTGTGAGTCTGACTGCTTCTGCTCTCTGTGACTGTGGAACTCATGGCCTGTCTGTGTCTCTGAGCTCTGGGATTGATAATGTACCTACTCTGTGTTAGAAGGAGTGGACTGTACATATCCTTGTGCCGGGGAATCATCACAATCCTTCTGGTTCCTTCAAGTATTTGCTGACAGAAAGAAAGAAAAATATCTCTTGTAACTCAAGATCAATTGAGGTGGAAGCTTGAAAAGACATGAATATACTATTTCAATTAATAATTATTATGACCAACCACAAAGGATGATCAGTAATACAAAGAGTGTCAGTGTCTGATTCCACTGCAGCACTCAGCTTCTGCTGATCAGGTTTTCTTTGGTAGTTTTATAACAATTTAGTGGCAGCCATGAACAACCCAACATCTGCACTGCTCCATGAATGGGAATACATGCTGGAGCAGGGATATTTGCACAAGTCAAGTTTTTAATTCCACCTGGCATTATAATGCAAGAACATAATAACTAGGAGCAGGATTAGGCCATTCCGCCACTCGAGTCTGTTCCAACATTTAATAAGATCATGGCAGATCTGATCATAGTCTCAACTCCACTATCCTGCCTGTCCCAATAACACTTCACTCCCTTGTAAATCAAAAGTCAGTCTAACTCAGCCTTGAATATATTCAATGACCAGCTTCCACCATCCTCTTGGGTAGAGAATTCCAAAGAACAACAACCCTTTGAGAGAAGAAAGTCCTCTTCAATTCCATCGAAAATGGGTGCCCCCTTATGTGGAAACTGTTCCCCCTAGTTCTTGATTCCCTCATGAGGGGAAACATCATCTCAGTAAATACCCTGTCAAGCCCCTTCAGTATCTTATATGTTTCATCAGATCACCTCTCATTCTTCTAAACTCCAATGAGTGTAGCACAACCAGGTCAAACGTTCCTCATAAGACAACATCTTCATCCCTGGAATCAAGCCAGTGATGTTTGCCTGAACTACCTTAAATGCAAGTATTTTCCTCCTTAAATAAGGAGACCAAAACTGTATACACACTCAAGGTGTGGTCTCACCAACACGCTGTACAGTTGTAGCAAGACTTCCCTACATTTCTACTCCATCCCCATTGCAATAAAGGCCAAAATTCCAATAGCCTTCCTAATTACTTGCTGTACTTACATGCTAACTTTTTGTGATTCATATAAGAGGACACCCAGATCCCTCTATACCACAGCATTCTGCAGTCTCTCCTTATTGAAATAATATTCTTCTTTTCTCTACATCATACCAAAGTGGATAACCTCACATTTTCCCACAATATACTTAAAATGCCAAATTTTTCCCACACACATAACTTGTCTTTATCTCTTTGCAGACTCATTGTGTCCTCCGCACAACTTGCTTTCACACCTTTCTTTGTATCAACAGCAAATTTAGTTACAATACACTCGATCCCTTCATCCAAATCATTAAAAGAGACTGGAAGTAGTTGAGGCCCCAGCACTGATCCCTGTGGCACTCCACGAGTTCCAGTTTGCAAACCTGAAAATGACACATTTATCCTAATTCTCTGTTTCTTGTTCGTAAGCATGTACCAGCGACCTGGGTTCGATTCTGGGTACTACCCGTGCAGAGTTTGCAAGTATTCCCTGTGACCGCGTGGGTTTTCGCCGGGTGCTCCATTTTCCTCCCACAGCCAAAGACTTGCAGGTTGATAGGTAAATTGGCCATTATAAATTGCCCCTAGTATAGGTAGGTGGTAGGGGAATTGAGGGAAGTTGGGGATGTGAGAGGGTAATGGGATTAATGTAGGATTAGTATAAATGGGTGGTTGATGGTCAGCACAGACTCGGTGGCTGAAGGGCCTGTTTCAGTACTGTATCTCTAAATAAATAAAATAAACAATATATTACCCGTTAACACCACAAGCTCTTACCTTGTGTCGTAACATTTTGCATGGCACTTTAGCGAATGCCTTTTCAAAATACAAATACACTACATCTACTGGTTCCCCTTCAGTTACCCTGCTTCTAACATCCTCAAAGAACGCTAATAATGTTGGCAAACTTGATTTCCTTTTCATAAATCCATGTTGACTCTGCATGATTGTATTATAATTTTCTAAATGTTCCACAGATTGGAGGGTGGCAAATGTAACCTCACTATTTAAAAAAGGACAGAGAGAAAAAACAGGGAATTACGGACCAGTTAGCCTTACATCAGTAGTGGGGAAAGTGCGAGAGTCTTTTCTCAAGGATGTGGTAGCAGAACACCTGGAAAGCATAAACGGGTTTGGACAAAGACAGCATGGGTTAACGAAAGGGAAATCTTGCTTAACAAATCTGCTGGAGCTTTTTGAGGATGGAACTAGTGGAATAGATAAAGGAGAACCAGGGGATGTGTTGTATCTGGATTTTAAGAAGGCTTTTGATAAGGTCCCACATAAGAGGTTCGTGTGCAAAATTAAAGCAGATGGGATTGGGGGTAATATACTGGCATTGATTGAGAATTGGTTGACAAACAGGAAACAGAGAGTAGGAATAAACGGGCCTTTTGCCAGGTGGCAGGCAGTGACGAGTGGCGTACTACAGGGATCAGTGCCTGGGCCCCAGCTATTCACAATATATATTAATGACTTGGGTGAGGGAACATTTCCAGGTTTGCAGACGACACAAAGCTGGGGAGGAAACTGAGTTGTGAGGAGTATGCAAAGAGGCTCCAATGTGATTTGGACAAGTTGGGTGAGTGGGCAAATGCATGGCAGATGCAGTATAACGTGGATAAATGTGAGGTTATTCACTTCGGTTGTAAAAACAGAAAGGCAGATTATTATCTGAATGGTGACAGATTGGGAAAGGGGGAGGTGCAAAGAGACCTGGGTGTCCTTGTACACCAGTCGCTGAAAGCAAATATTCAGGTGCAGCAAGCAGTTAGGAAGGCAAATGGTATGTTGGCCTTCATTGCAAGCGGAATTGAGTACAGGAGCAAGGAAGTCTTACTACAGTTATACAGGGCTTTGGTGAGAGCACATCTGGAGTATTGTGTGCAGTTTTGGTCTCCTTATCTGAGGAAGGATGTTCTTGCCATGGAGGGAGTGCAAAGAAGATTTACCAGGCTGATTCCTGGGATGGTAGGATTGACAATGAGGAGAGATTGGGTTGACTAGGCCTATATTCACTAGAGTTTAGAACAATGAGAGGGAATCTCATAGAAACCTATAAAATTCTAACAGCACTAGTCAGGCTATATGCAGGGAGGATGTTCCTGATGGCTGGGGAGTCCAGAATCAGGGGTCACGGTCTCAGGATATGGGTATGCCATTTAGAACCGAGATGAGGAGAAAGTTCTTCACTCAGAGGGTGATGAACTTGTGGAATTCTCTACAAAGAAAATTACAGCACAGGAACAGGCCCTTCGGCCCTCCAAGCCTGCGCCGATCCAGATCCTCTATCTAAACATGTCGCCTATTTTCTAAGGGTCTGTATTTCTTTGCTTCCTGCCCATTCATGTATCTGTCTCGATACATCTTAAAAGACGCTATCGTGTCCACGTCTACCACCTCCGCTGGCAACGTGTTCGAGGCACCCACCACCCTCTGCGTAAAGAACTTTCCACGCATATCCCCCCCGAAACTTTTCCCCTCTCACTTTGAACTCATGACCCCTAATAATTGAATCCCCCACTCTGGGAAAAAGCTTCTTGCTATCCACCCTGTCTATACCTCTCATGATTTTGTACTGCAGAAGGCAGTGGAGGCCAAGTCATTAAATATATTCAAGAAGGAGATAGATACATTTCTTCATACAAAAGGGATCAAGGGATATGGGGAGAAAGCGGGAAGAGGGTACTGAATTATATGATCAGACTTGATCATTTTTGAATGGCAGAGCAGGGCCGAATGGCCTACTCCTGCTCCAATTTTTCTATGTTTTCTGCGATGACTGACTTAATCATTGGTTCCAGCATCTTCTCAATGGCAGACATTAGGCTAACAGGCCTATCGTTGCCTGCTTTCTCTTTACTGCTTTCTTGAACAGGGACATTACATTTGCAGTTTAATATCCACTGGAACTGTTGCAGGATCTAGGGAATTTAAGATGATTACAACCAATGCATCCACTATCTATGCAGACACTTCTTTTAAACCTTAGAATGTAGGCCATCAGATCCAGGGGACTTGTCAACCTTTAGTCCCATTAGTTTTCCAAAAACATGTTTTTCTCGCGATGGTGATGTTTTAAGTTCCCCCCTCCTTACTCCCCTTGATTTTCTACTATTCTTGGGATGTTTTTTGTGTCTACTTCTGTGAAGACAGATGAAAAATTCTTGTTCAGAGTATCTGCCATTTCCTTGTTTCTCTTGGATCAATCGCTCAACGGAAACCGACATCTGCTGTTTAAAATGTTTCTTTGACACTCCTCACCTGGCGCCAGCAATAGGTGTTGTTTGCATAACTGTCCCCATCCCTACTGTCTGGCTCTGTTCCCTCTAATCACTGCTCAATAACAACACAGTGTGAAACTGGAGCTAAACCATGAACATGCATTCCAAGTTTGAGGAGAGAAAACAACAATGATTTTCAACAGTAGCTTCTTCCTGCTCTGTCTCCGTTACCTTGTCCACAAACAGCCTGAGAAAGGCTTCTCCTTCCGCGCTCACTCCAAGTTCCTGCTCCACTCCGCCTCTTCCAAACAGCCCCCAACTCCCCCTGAACTTGCTCCGTAGTCAATGCTGATCTCTGATCCCCTCTGCGGACAGGCTCTCAAAGCAATGTGCTGCTGGAAGGAGACTGCTGTTTACTCTCTTACCCCGGGGCTCTAAGCCTCCATTCCCGTCTGTTTCAAACAAACTTCTTCCGCTCACTAATTAAATGACGCAGAAGGACACGGCTGGAGGAGGCGCATCGCGCATGCTCTTCTTTCCCCACTCATTGACAAAAAAAATAAATTGGAATAAAAGCAAAATACTGCGGATGCTGGAAATCTGAAATAAAAACAAGAAATGCTGGAACCACTCAGCAGGTCTGGCAGTATCTGTGAAAAGTGAAGCAGAGTTAACGTTTCGGGTCAGTGACCCTTCATCGGAACTGACAAAAATAAACTGGAACTTTCCCCAGTTCAGTTTTCTCCGAGTTCGAGCAAAGGAACTGGGGCTGTGTGGAAAGGTCAGAGAACGTTTCAAGCTGGGGGATTACCCCTTTCTGAAGCTCAGTTTGAGATCATTCCCTGCAGTGTGTTTGCTCTTCATTCACCCGTCTTCTCAAAGCAATCCTCCGAGGGAGTCGCTGTGTTTGCTGCGATCGCGCAGCAGTTAATATCTGACAGTAACAGTCCCAGATTAATGTCATCACATTGAAACTGTCCCTCACTGACAGTCATATCGAACGGTGTGAGCTGAGAGATTACAGAGATCAACAGGGTCAAGAGCGTTAAATTTGGAACATTGTTCACCTCACTCTCTAACTGTTACCCAGAGTCTAGGAATAATAATGTGTCTGTTTCTGATACAATATCAATTAGAAATGAGACTGCACCGTCTGTCTCCCACGAATCTTTCAAGATAAAATGAGGCTTCCAGGTCAGCCTGCAACTGCTGATGGGGATCTCTCTCTCTCTCTCACTTATTCACTTTCAGCTCTGTCTCTAGTGCTCTATAAAAACGTGGGAGCCAGTTATTGGGTGTGATATGGACACACGAATAGAAAATGCACTATTGACACTCCCTCTCTAATGCTGTACATATGTTTGGGATACCATTATTTAGGATGATATGTATGCACTTTATTGTGTTACTAATACTGTCTCTGATGATACATAAGAATATGTAATACAGTGTGATACAACACACTGTTACGAATGGTCGGACTGATTCTCTCTCTCTCTCTGTGGTGCTGTATATGAAAAGGGGATAATGTTAGTGAGCATCATAGAATCATAGAATCATAGAAGGTTTAAGGCAGAGAAAGAGACCACTTGGCCCATCATCGGATGTGGCAGCCGAAAAACAGTGAGCGTAAAGGAATGGCAGGGGGCTTCAATCTCGAGAGTGCACCTCCTGTGCTATGTGGGAGTTCCTGGTTGCTTCCCGTGTCCTGGAGAACCATTTACCGGTCATCACCTCGTAGCAGATGTAATGTACAACAATACTCCGCTCTCGTTGATTGAAGTCTATGCCCCGGTTCAATGCAGCGAGCGGCTCTCCGTCTTCCAGCATCTCCCACTGCTGCTGGCGACATCCAGGCCGGTCATCCAAGGCAGTGACTTCAACGGCATCATCGATGCACCTGGATGATCCGGCAGAGACGACAGCAAACTGGATGCTATGTCCAGATTCTTAATAGAAACAGTAAAAGATGCCAAACTGCATGACGTCTTCAGCAAACCTGCAGACAGAGCGCAGCATAGATACACATGGTCAAGAACGGACGGGTCTGCCCATTCCAGGATTGACTTCCTATTTGTGTCCCGTGTTTTCACGGTCAGATCCACCGATGTCAAGCCGGTGTTCTTCTCCAAGCATTGCCTTTTCCTGGCTGACTTTCACTTCCAGGATGACCAGCGGGTTGGCAGCGGGATATGGAAGGTCAATGCTACACTGCTAACCCCAGAGAATGTTGAGGAACTCAAAAGGGATTACAAAGGTTGGAGGACTGTGAAACCCCACCTTTGAGTCTCCAGTTCAGTGGTGGGAAGCGATCAAGGAGAACATCAAGAGGTTCTTTATCTTCAAAGGGTTCAGAGGGCGAGAGAGAGAGACAGATGGAAATGTCACGACTCCAGAAAAGTATGCAAAATCTGCTCTGGCTTCAGTCGATGGGGGTCAAGGTCAAGGAGGACCTTCATGAGGTGAAGAGCCAGCAGGCCTCGCTCTTTGCGACAGAGGCCTCCAAGATCATCTTCCAGTCCAGAGTCCGCTCCATTGAGCAGGATGAGATGTGCTCGTGTTACTTCTTCCAAAAGGTACACAGAGAGAGCTCTGTTATCAGCAGCCTGAAGGAAGAGGATGGCTCGGTAACGTCTTCACAGTCCGACATACTAAGGATCAGCAAATCCTTTTTTGCTCGGCTGTATGACGCGAAGCCCACAGACAGCAGAGCCTCCCAGTCCTTCCTGTCATCTATCACAGAGGTCTTAGATGACACCAGGAGGGAGAGACTGGCAAACCGCTAATTATGGATGAGCTGACTAAGGCCGTCAAATCCTTCGAGATAAGTAAAACTCCTGGAAGCGACGGCTTACCGGTTGAGTTGTATTTGGTCCTGTGGGACTGGGTCGGCCCGGACCTGCTGGAAGTATACGACAGTATGCTCCTAGCCGGCAGCATGTCAGAATCCATGAGGAAAGGCATCATCACCCTCATCAACAAGGGGAAGGAGGAGAGGGCAGAAATCAGAAATTGGCGGCCCATCTCACTGCTTAATGTAGACTACAAGATACTGTCAAAAGTCATAGCCAGTCGAGTCAAGTCTGCTCTGGAGTTGGTGATCCACCCAGATCAGACCTGTACTTTACCCACTCAGGGACACGATCACCCACATACGGGACAGGAGGGTGGACACCTGCCTCATCAGCCTAGACCAGGAGAAGGCTTTTGACAGGATATCACACACCTACATGATGGACGTACTTTCGAAAATGGGGTTTGGGGAGGGAATCTGCAATTGGATCAAACTGCTCTCCACAAACATCAGTAGCACAGTCTCAATCAATGGGTGGGAATCAGAAAGTTTCCCGATCCAATCTGGAGTCAGACAGGGTTGTCCTCTCTCCACTGTCTTGTTTATCTGCTGTATTGAACCCTTTGCTGAGTCTATTAGGAAGGATGCGAGCATAAGAGGGGTGACAATCCCAGACAGTGGAGACACTCAGGTGAAAACCTCCCTGTACATGGATGACGTCGCGGCCTTCTGCTCGAACCCGCTGTCTGTGCGCAGACTGATGAGCATCTGCGACCAGTTCGCACTGGCCTTGGGAGCCAACGTTAACCACGCAAGAGAGAGGCCATGTTCTTTGGGAACTGGGCTGACCGATCCTTTGTCCCCTTCACCGTCAGGTCAGACTACCTGAAGGTGCTGGGGATATGGTTCTGAAGGGCCGCGGCATGCACCAAAACCTGGAAGGAGCGAGTCGCCAGGGTACAACACAAGCTGAGCATGTGGGAGCAGCAACTCTCTCCATTTTTGGTAAGAACCTGGTCATCAGGTGCGAGGCGCTCACGTTGTTGCTGGAAGTGGCACAGGTCTGGCCCATACCCCATTCCTGTGCTGTGGCGATCACCCGAGTCATTTTCCGCTTCATCTCTGGATCCAAAATGGACCGGGTCCAAAGGAACACGATGTTCAAACCTCTGGATAAGGGCGGGCATAATGTAACCAATATCACCCTCATCCTGATGACTACCTTCGTGTGCGGCTGCATCAAGCTGTGTGCAGATCCCCAATACGCCAACACCAAGTGTCACTATGTGCTGAGATTCTGTCTGTCCCCAGTGTTGAGAAGGAAGGGCCTGGTCTCATTGCCGTGGAACGCTCCATCTAGTTGGACTGTGCCGTACCACCAATCCTTCGTGGAACAGTTTCTGCGGAAAACACCTTTGACCACCAATCCATCAGGCAGTGGACTTCACGGAATGTCCGCAAGGCCCTACGAGAAATGGAGATGGTGGATCCTGTCGGATGGTTACCCGAGCAGACTGCCAAATCATTTGGCGGAATGCCTCATCACCAGAACTTTCAAACAAGCACCAAGGTGTAGCTTGGCTGGTGGTGAGAAGAGCCCTCCCCGTCAGATCCTTTCTGCACGCCCGAAGTCTCACCCCCTCCGCACAATGCCCTCGAAGTGGCTGTGGTGGGGATGAGATGGTTGCCCAGCTTCTTCTGGAATGTGTCTTTGCAAAGCAGGTGTGGAAAGAGATGCATTGGTTTTTGTCGAGGTTCATCCCAAGCAGCTCTGTAACACAGGGGTCTGTGCTCTGCGGGCTGTTCCCAGGGACACACACCGAGATAACCACAACTGCTGCTGGAGGACTATCAATTCGGTGAAAGACACTCTTTGGTCTGCCCAAAATTTGGTAGTCTTCCAGCGCAAAGAGTTGTCCACGACCGAATGTTGCAGACTGGCACACTCCAAGGTCCAGGACTACGTGTTGAGGGACGCACTAAAGCTTGGGGCAGCCGCAGCAAAGGCTCAATGGGGAAACACCACCATGTAAGCTCCCCCCACCAAGCTGAACTGAGGGGCTGGATCCATGGAAAACCCCTCAAACTGGAGCAGGAAAATTTTCATTTGCCATAAAATGTACATGGCATGAAAAATGAAATGGAAGGGTTGTGAGGCAACTCACTCCTGTATTGAAGGAAACTGACCTCCTTTGCACTGTTAGTATTTTTTGACTTGGTGCTGTTTGGAACTGTTTTGTAATGTATTTTTTACAGATCTTTATGAATAAAGTATATTTTGGAAATAAAAAAAACATTTGTGCAAGTCAGTGTTGTCAATTGCGGCTGCTTGAGCTCTGTGTTTGGAACTTGAGCAGCAGCTGGAGACACTGCTGTGCATTCATGAGGAGAGTTACATGGAAAGCATGCTCATAGATGTGGTCACCCCACAGCTTAAGAGTACGCAGGGAGAGAGGGAATGGGTGACCGCAATGCAGTCAAAAAGAATCAGGCAGGAAGTGCAGGACACCCCGAGTGCATCTCACTCTCCAACAGGTATTCTGTTCTGAATACGGAGGACAGTGATGCTTCACCAGGGGAGTGCAGCCAGATCCAAGTCCATGGCACCATGGGTGACTCAGCTGCAAAGGTGGGTACAGGGAAGATTGGAAAAGCCATAGTGATAGATGATTCAATAGTGAAGGGAACAATCAGCTGTTTCTGTGGTCACAGACGTGAATCCAGGAATGGTGTGTTGCCTCCCTGGTGCCAGGGTCAAGGATGTCATTGAGCAGTTACAGAGCATCCTGAAGGGTGAGGGTGAACAGCCAGCATTTGTGGTCCACATCGGAACCAACAACATCGGTAGAAATAAGGATGTTGTCCTGCAGTCAGAATTTATGAAGCTTGGTAAGAAATTAGCAAGCAGGGCCTCAAAAGTAGTAATCTCCGGTTTATTCCCAGTGCCACGCGCAAGTGAGTACAGGAATAAAAGGATAAGACAGATGAACGTCTGTCTGGAAAGATGGTGCAGGAGGGAGGGCTTTAGATTCTTGGGACAGGTCGCATGGATTGCAGTTGAACAGAGCCTGGACAGAGTTCCTTGCGGGACATTTTGCTAGTGCTGTTGGCGAGGGTTTAAACTCATTTAGCAGGGGGATGGGAACCGGAAGGTAGAGTCAGATGGGACAAAATCAGAAATGAAAATGGAAGGCAGAAAATTAATGGATGAGTCTGGAAGAAAGAGGAAACAAAGGTTAGAAAATTTAAAAAGAGTTTGGCAGTGCTCAAGCATATCTATTTCAATGCAAGGAGTATAGAAAATAAAGCAGATGAGCTGAGGGCACAAATAGACATGTGGCAGTATGATATCACAGCTATTACAGAAACATGGCTTAAGGAGGGACAGGAATGGCAGCTCAACATTCCTGGTTACAGGGTTTTCAGATGTGATAGGGAGGGGGATAAGAAAGGAGAGGGGGGGGGGTGGCAGTTTTGCTCAAAGTAACTATTACAGCTGTGAAGACGGATGATATGTTGTAAGGTTTATCAAATGAGGCCGTATAGATTGAGCTGAGGAACAAAAAAGGGGCAATCACCCTGCTGAGAGTGTGCTATAGACCCCCAAACAGGAGATAGAAGAGCAGATATGTAGGCAAATCTCTGAGAAGTGCAAGAACAATAGAGCAGTAATAGTAGGGGATTTTAACCACCCCAACATGAACTGGGATACTTTTAGTGTGAAAGAAATTGAGGGAGCAGAATTCTTGAGGTGCATTCAGGAGAACTTATTTAGCCAATATGTAGCAAGTCCAACAAGAGAGGGTGCAGTTTTAGATGTAGTTTTTGGAAATGAAGATAGGCAGGTGGAAGGAGTGGCAGTGGGAGAGCATTTTGGTGGTAGTGATCATAATTCAGTCAGTTTTAACATAATTATGTAAAGGACAAGGATAGAACAGGTGTTAAAGTTCTCAGTTGGGGCAAGGACAACTTTACTAAGCTGAGGAGTGAGTTAGCAAAAGTGGACTGGAAACAGCTACTTGAACGTAAATCAATGTCAGAGCAGTGGGAAGCACTCAAAGGGGAGATTCCAGGGGTTCAGAGTCAATATGTTCCCACAAAGAAAAAGGGTGGGAAGGCCAAATCGCGAGCCCCATGGATTTTATAAGGTGGTATTATAAGGCAGTAACGGAAAGCTTATGCCCGACTCAGAGAACTCAATACCACTGAAAGCCGAGAGGTGTATCGAATGTGGAGGGGGGAAATCAACATTGAAATTAGGAAAGCTAAGAGAGGGCATGAAAGAATATTGGCAATCAAAATCAAGGTTCGCACAAAGATGTTTTATCAATACATTAACAGAAAAAGGATAACTTTGGAAAGAGTAGGGCCCAAAAAAAATCATGAAGGTAAACTATGTGTAGGGGCAGAAGATGTTGGCACTGTTCTTAATAAATATTTTGCATCTGTCTTCACAAAAGAGGGGGATGATGCAGATATTGGAGTTAAGGAAGAAGGGGATGAAGTATTGGATGTGATCAAAAGAGGGAGAGAGGACATATTAGTGACAGGACATACAAATAGCATATTTGTAAGTTGATAAATCACTAAGGATGGATGAAATGTACCCCACGCTGTTAAAAGAAGCAAGAGAGGAAACAGCGGAATGTTTGACCATCGTTTTCCAGACCTCACTGGATACAGGTGTGATGCTGGAGGATTGGAAGACTGCGAACATTGTACCTCTGTTTAAAAAGGGAGTGAGGGATAGACCGAATAATTACAGGACAGTCAGTCTAACCTCAGTAGTGGGCAAATTATTGGAATCTATTCTGAGTGATAGGATAAAATGTCACTTTGAAAGGCACAGATTAATCAAGGATAGTCAGCATGGATTTGTTAAGGGAAGATCTTGTCTGCCCAACTTGATTGAAACTTTGAAGAATTAACAAGGAAAATAGATGAGGGTAGTGCAGTTTATGATGTAGTCTACATGGATGTAAATGTAGGGGGCATGATCAAGAAGTTTGCAGATGACACAAAGATTGGCTGTGTGGTAAATAGCAAGGAGGATAGCTGTGGGCTGCAGGAAGATCTTCATGGTCTGGTCAGATGCACAGAAAAATGACAAATGGAATTCAATCCAGAGAAGTGTGAGGTGATGCATTTGGGGAGGTCAAACAAGGCAAAGGAATACACGATTAAGAGGAAAATGTTGAGAGGTGTAGAGAAAGTGAGGTACCTTGGAGCAAATGTCCACAGATCCCTGAAGGTGGCAGGACAGGTCGATAAGGTGGTAAGAAGACAATATGGAATCCATTCCTTTATTAGCTGAGGTATAGAATATAAGAGCAGGGAGGTTATGCTGGAACCGTATAAATCATTAGTCAGGCCACAACTTGAGTACTGTGTGCAGTTCTGATCACCTCATTACAGAAAGGATGTAATTGCACTAGAGAGGGTACAGAGGAGATTGACGAGGATGTTGCCGGGACTGGAAAAATGCAGCTTTGAGGAAAGATTGGATAGGCTGGGGCTATTCTCCTTGGCACAGAGAAGGCTGAGGGGAGATCTGACTGGCATGTACAAAATTTGTGGAGTCTGGATAGAATTGAAGTGAAGGGCCTGTTTACCTTAGCAAAGAGATCAGTGACTAGGGGAATAGATTCAAAGTGATTGGCAGAAAGATCACAGGGGAGATGAGGAAAAGACTTTTTAGCCAGAGGGTGATGGGGGTCTGGTGGAATTGATACTGTATTTTAGTTTGATATTGCATCACTTTTTAGAATGGTATGTAATGTTTATATCAATCTACATTGATGGAATTGATTCTGTCTCTTTCAATTTCACAGTGTGGGCGATGTCTGAACTGGTATCTAATTTGTGTCTCAGCTTACAATATCTTTCAGCACCTTTGAAACATTCACTGCAATGATTGTTGTACTTGTATGTAACTTGTATCTCAGGGTACACTATGGGGATGTTTAAACATCCTTAATAATGAATGGGTGTGAGCTTTGGGTATGATATTTAATTTAAATCTCAGGGTACATCACTAGGTTAGATTCTGTGCCATTCAATCAGTAGCGTGTGCCAATTCTATCTGATATTTAATTGCTAGCTCAGTCTGCATTATATTTGACAGGCAGAGAGATCTGGGCGTCCAGGTCCACAGGTCACTGAAAGTGGCAACGCAGGTGGATTAGGTAGTCAAGAACGCATATGGCATGCTTTCCTTCATCAGTCGGGGCAAAGACTATAAAAATAGGCAAGTCATGCTGCAGCTGTACAGAACTTTAGTTCGGACACACTGAGAATATTGCATGCAATTCTGGTCGCGACACAACCAGAAGGACGTGGAGGCTTTGGAGAGGGTACAGAAGAGGTTTACCAGGATGTTGCCTGGTCTGGAGGGCATTAGCTATGAGGAGAGGTTGGATAAACCCGGATTGTTTTCACTGGAACGACGGAGGTGGAGGGGCGACATGATAGAGGTTGACAAAGTTATGAGCGGCATGGACAGAGTGGATAGTCAGAATCTTTCTCCCTGGGTGGAAGAGTCAGTTACTAGGGGACAGAGGTTTAAAGTGCGAGGGGCAAAGTTTAGAGGGATGTGCAAGGCAAGTTCTTTACACAGAGGGTGGTGAGTGCCTGGAACTTGCAGCCGGGGGAAGTGGTGGAAGCAGGTACGATAGCGACGTTTAAGAGGCATCTTGACAAATACATGAATAGGATGGGTATAGAGGGATACGGACCCCAGAAGTGCAGAAGGTTTTAGTTTAGGCAGGCATCAAGATCGGCGCAGGCTTGGAGGGCCGAATGGCCTGTTCCTGTGCTGTACTGTTCTTTGTTCTTTGTTAGATTGACACATTGCATTTCAATCTGCTAGTGGGTGTGATTTTGACGTGGGATTGAAGTATCTGACTGTCAGTGGGACTCAATCGGGGTGAAATGGAAAACACTTCTTTCTCTCCTGCTTTGTCTGGTTGTTGGATTGAAAATGTGTCTCTGGAACTTGGGATCAATGTGAGCCTGACTACTTCTGCAGTCTGAGACCAGGGAACTGATGAACTATCTATACCTCTGCACTCTGAGTGATAATGTAACTACTGTGTGTGAGAGGAGTTGGCTGCACTGTTCCTTGTGCCTCGAGTGCAGCAACCATCACATTCATCACAATATCTTCAAGTATTTGCCTGTATGAAGAAAAAAATATATCTGATAACTCAAGAACAGATGCGGTGCATGACATCAAAGAGGTCAATTTAATTTCTCAATCAATAATCATTAAGAACATCCACAAATGAAAACCGGTGTCATTATCTGCCTCCACTGAAGTACTGAAGCTCCCAGCTCCTGCATCGCAAGTGTTCTGGGCAGATCCATCCAGATAAAACACTGCACTGGGATCGTCCCAACTGCTCTATGCTCTACATATATTTCCAGCCACCCTGCTTCACATGCAAAAATTTTTTTTAAATGAAGCTCGATATGTATATCCCTCGATTCCTTTCTCCACATACAATTGTTCATTTGTTCCACCTCCCCTTCAGTGCATCAATACTATTCACCCCAACCTCTCCCTGTGATAACAAATTCCAGATTCAAACCATTCAGTGCGTAAATACATTCTTCATGAATTCCTCATTGGTTTTATGAATGACGATTTTATATTTTGGCTCTTGTTTCAGATGCCACCACAAGTGGAAGCATGTCTCCATGTACTCTGTAAAAGCCCTTCACTATTTCCTCACTTTTTTCATTTGTTTGTGGAATGTAGGCATCACTGGCGATGCTAGCATTTATTGTCCAATCCAAATTGCCCTTGACAAAGTGGTGGTGAGCTGCCTTCTTGAGCCGCTGCAGTTCTTGAGATGTAGGAACACCAACAGTGCTGTTTGGAAGGGAGTTCCAGGATTTTTACCCAGCGACAATGAAGGAATGGCGATGTAGTTCCAAGTCAGGATGATCTGTGGCTTGGAGGGGAATTTGCAAGTGCTAGTGTTCCCTTGCAACTGCTGCCCTTGTCCTTCTCAGTAGTAGAAGTTCCAGGTTTGGAAGGTACTGTCAAAGGAGCTTTTGTGTGTTGCTGCAGTGCACCTTGTAGATGGTACGCACTGCTGCCACTGTGCATCAGTGGTGAATGGGGTGATTGTTGAAGGTGGTGCTTGGGGGCAATCAAGCAGGCTACTTGAGTGTTGTTGGAGCTGCACTCATCCTGGCAAGTGAAGAGTATTCCATCATACTCCTGACTTGTGTCTTGTGAATGGTGGATAGGTTTGGGGAGACAGGAGGTAAGTTACTCACCACAGAGTTCCTAGCCTCTGACCTGCTCTTGTAGCCACGGCATTTATGTGGCTGGTCCAGTTCAGTTTATGGTCAATGGTAACCCCCTCCCCCCACGCCCCACCCCCCCGCCCCCCGCCCCCAAATGTTGATGGTGGGGGATTCAGTTATGGTAATGCCACTGAACATCAAGAGGAGATGATTAGATTCTCTCTTGTTTGAGATGGTCATTGCCTGGCACTTATCTGACGCGAATGTTACTTGCCACTTATCAGCCCAAGCCTGGATGTTGTCCAGGTCTTGCTGCATCTGGGCACGGGCTGCTTCAGTGGCTGAGGAGTCATGAATGGTGCTGAACATTGCGCAATCATCAGTGAACATCCCCACTTTCGGCCTTGTGATGGAGGGAATGTCATTGATGAAGCAGCTGAAGATGGTTGGGCCTAGAACACGAGCCTAAGGAATTCCAGCTGTAATGTTCTGAGACTGAGATGATTGACCTGAACAACCACAGCCATCTTCCTTAGTGCTAGGTATGACTCCAAACAGCAGAGAGTTTTGCCATGATTCCCATTTACACTAGTTTTGCTAGGGCTCCTTGGTGCCATTAATGGTCAAAGGTTGCCTTGATGTCAAGTGCAGTCACTCTCACCTCACAATGCAATGTTTCTTCAACTCTAAAATAAAAGCAAAATTCTGCAGATTCTGGAAATATGAAATTTTAAAAAACAAAAATGCTCAAAATACTCAACAGTTCAGGCAGCATATGTGGAGAGAGAAACAGAATTAACATTTCAGGTCTGTGTCCTTTCATCTTACAATATGTTTTATGTCCTGGTATGCAATGGTCAGGTTCATTCAGTTTGCAGTAATGGAATTAATACTGTGTCTTCCACTCTGACTATTTGTGAGATTTGTGGAGTGGTGTGTAACATGTATCTCAGTCTGCAGTCTGGGTACATTATTGAGATTAATTCTGTATTTTACAATCAGGTACTGTTTGTCTGTTCCATCTGACATTGAATTTGTAGTTCAGGCTGCTCTCTTGTGAGAGTGACACAGTGCCTTGCAATCTGATAGTGGGTGTGATTTTGGACTGGGATTGATGTATCTACCTGTCAGTGGGACTGAGTTGTGGTGAAATGGAAACAAGTTCAATCTTTCCTGCTCTGTGTGACTGTTGCATTGACTGTTGGTCTCTGGAACTTGGGATCAGTGCCGTTCTGACTACTTCTGCTGGTGGCGATTGTGGAACTGATGTCTCTGCTCTCTGTGAGTGATACTGTACTTACTGTGCGTGAGGAGCTGGCTGCACTTCCTCTTGTGTCGAGGAATCATGACATTTATTCTGCTTCCATCAAGTATTTGCCTGTAGAAAGGAAATGTATTTATTATAATTCTGGAAGAGATGTGGTAGAAGATACAAAAGTGACCAAAACAATTTTTCAATTAATAATCATTGTGAACAATCACAAAGGAAACCCAGCAATACAAACAGAGTCAGTGTCTGATTCCACTGCAGTCCTGCAGCCCCCAGCTACTGCATACCAGGGGCTTTGGCCGTTTTACAACAATTAAATAACATCCAGAAACAATCCACTGGGCCATGAATGGGACTGACCGACGGAACAGGGACTTTTACACAGGTCAGATTACCAGTTCCCGCTCCCATGGTCCAACCGTTCAAGCGAAACCAAACAGCCACTGTTTAAAATGTGTCCTTCACACTTCTCACCTGGTGCCGATAATAGATTCTCTTTGTGTAAATCTCCACATCCTGACTGTCCGCTTCTGTTTCCACACTTCACTGTCCAATCACAAGAAACTGTGGGATGAGGCTGAATCGCTCTCTTTGCGCTGGCACGGACATGATGGGCCGAATGGCCTCATTCTGTGCCGGAATTTTTCCATGTTTCTGTTTGCGGAATTGTTGCAGAAATCTGCGCCTGCGCTCCCCTCCCCCAGCACTGCCTGTGAGCGGAAGAAGATGGTTTAAAACAGCCGGCAATGGAGAGATCCCGGTCCCAGTGGAAGGGAGAAAACAGCAGCCTCCTTGCAGCAGCACATCGCTTTGGGAGCATGTCCGCAGATGGACTGAGAGATCAGCATCGAGTCCGGGGCAAGTTCAGGGGCAGGCGGGGGCTGTTTGTTTGAGGCGGAGTGGAGCAGGAACTGGTCCCGGAACATGGAGTGAGTGGGGGAAGGGAGAGGCCATTCTCGGGTTGTGTGTGGACAAGGGGATGGAGACAGAATGGGAAGAACCTGTTACTGCAGTGCAGTCAAACAATGATAATATTTGTGTGGCTGGGCTTCCTTTGTGGGCGTTTATAATTATCATGAGAGATTAAATTCATTAAAATCCTGTATCTTCTACCTCACCAGTATTTGAATTATAAACATTCTTTTGTTCAAACAGGCAAATAATTGAATGAACCAAAATAAATGATGTTTCCTCCACCAAGTTACATGGAAGAGTGTCACCAGCTCCTTCTCACACACAGTCCGTACATTATCACTCACAGAGTGCAGAGACACAGACAGGTCATCCGTTCCACAGTCTCAGACAGCAGAAACAGATCCAGAGACACATTTTCAATCCATCAATCAAATGGAGCAGGAGAGACGCACGTTGTTTTCATGTCACCCCAACTCAGTACCACTGACAGGTAGATACACAAATCCCAGTCCAAATTCTCACCCACTATCAAATTATCAGTGTGTCAATCCCACAATAGAGCAACCTCAGCTACAAATTAAATACACATAGAACTGACACATGGTTGCTGTTTCAAAGTTACAGAAATAATCTCAATGAAGTGCTCCGAGATTCAAGTTAAATGCCAGCCTAATATTTACACGGGTTTTGACTTTATTATCAGTATTAATTCCCATAATGTGTCCAGACATATACATTAGATACAAATCTCAAGTGCATAATCAGATTTCAGAGGTACAAACTCAGATTCCACTTTAAAACTCATCCGGATTGTGAAACTAAAAGATACAATATAAATTTGATTAGTATAGTTTGAGCTATAAATTACATACCAGTCTTAAAACCTCATATAGTGTCAGATGGAAGATACTGTACAATTCCAGACTGAGCTCATTTTACATGCAAGTCCAAGATTCTCACTCAGAGTTAGACTGAATGGCACTGATCAAATTGATGAGTACAGCCTGAGTTACACTTGCACATCAATCCTGTATCAGATTGCAGGATACATTATATTTCACGATTGTGTTCACAGTGACAGATACTATTTAATACTGGGCAAAACCTCAAACAGGATTTATGTATCTACCTGTCTGCTTAAAACCTACCACATCAGTGGCCTGTTGCTGTGCTGAATTTTTATGTAGAATAAATCCAGACTTGCACCAGTCCCAGTGACGGAAGGTTATATAATGAATCCCACACTCTCACAGAGTACCAGACACTAACAGATAGAGAGTGATTTTGAAACCCATGCTCGGTGCCAGATGCTGAAACGTACAGGTTGATTACTGCACTCACTGACAGTACCTCAGCCTGAGTCATCTAAAGCAACCTAACACACAAATAGTAGCACTGAGAGATTGAGAAAGAGTCCAAAACTCAGAGTAGCAGACACTGATAGACACAATCTGAAAACTGCACGCACATGGATATAGTATTGGCTAACTCACAAGAAACAGAGTGGGGATAATTGGGGAATTTTCAAATTGGCAAACTGTAACTAATGGAGTGCCACAGAGATCAGTGCTGGTGCCTCAATCTTTATGGTCTTTATTAATAACTTGCATGAAGGGACCGAGTGTAAATCCAAATTTATGGATGGTACAACGATAGGGAGGAAAGCAAGTTGTGAGAAGGACACAAAGTGTCTGCAAAGAGATATAGATAGGTTAAATCAATGGGAAAATGTTTGGAGTATAATATGGGAAAATGTGAGATTGTCTACTTTGGCAGGAAGAATAGAAAAACAGAATATTACTTACATAGAGACAGACTGCAGAATGCTGCTGTACCAAGGGATCTGTGTGTCCAGATACATGAATTACAAAAATGTTAGCATGCAGCTATAGCAAGTAATTAGGAAGGCAACTGGAATGTTGGCATTTTTAGCGTGGGGAATGGAGTTTAAAAGTCGGGAAGATTTGCTGTTACTGTACAGGGCATTAATGACATCCCAACTAAAGTACTCCACACAGTTGTGGTCTCCTTACTTAAGGAGGGCTATACTTGCATTGGAATCAGTTCAGAGAAGGTTCACTCGGCTGATACTTGGGAAGTTGGATTGTCTTATGAGAAAAAGTTGAGCAGGTTGGGCCGACTGGAGTTTAGAAGATTGAGAGATGATCTTATTGAAACCTATAAGATTCTCAGTGGGCTGGACAGGGAGATGCTGAGAGGATGTTTCTCCTTGTGGGAGAATGTAGAATTAGGGGCCACAGTTTCAAGATAAGTGGCCTCCCATTCAAGAAGGAGATGAGGAGGAATTTCTTCGCTCAGAGGGTTGTTCATCTTTGGAATTCTGTTCTCCAGAGGACTGTGGAGGCTGGGTCATTGAATATATTCAAGGCTGTGATAGACAGATTTTTGATCTAAAAGGCAGTCAATGGTCATGGGCGCAGGCAGGAAAGTGGAGTTAAGGCCACAATCAGAACAGCCCCGATCTTATTGAATGGCGGAGCAGGCTCGATGGGCCAAATGGCCATCTCCTGCTCCTATTTTGTATCTTTGTATCTTCTTGCACACACACACACTCAACCAGTGTGTGGCAGTGGATCTAGAATTAATCCCACTTTCGTACAAAATACCAGCGACTGAAAGGTACAGAATAAATCCCACAGATACATACAGTATGACTGACAGGGACAGAATGAATCCCATGCTCACACACAGCACCAGGGATTGAAAGATACATGTGATTCCCACCCTCACAGAACAATATCAGACTGAGTTACAGAATGATTTCCACATTCACACAGAGCACCACTGACTGCTAATTAATTCATCCCACGATCACACACACTACCAGAGGCCGACAGATACAGAATGTATCGCACACTTTCACAAAGTACCAGTGAGTGACAGGTTACAGAACGAATCCCACATTCACAAACTGTACTAGAGAATGGCAGATCCAGTACCAATGACCAATTCAGAATGAACTCCAAATTTACACATGACACTAGAGATGGAGAGATACAAAATTAATTCCACATTCACACTCTGCGAGAGACTGATAGTTACAAAATGGATCCAGAACATGCAGACAGTGCCAGAGACTGACAGTTACAGAATGAAGTAAACACTCACATACAGTACCAGAAATGACAGAAATGGAATTGATATCACACATATACGCAATACCAGAGATGGAGCAACAGAATGAATCACACACACACAACAGGAACAGAGATAGAGTTATACAGAATGAATCTCACACTCATGTACAGTACAACAGATTAACAAGTCAATGATCAACCTCAAACACACATACATTACCAAGGGTCAGTTCAGAATGACTACAAAACTCAAATAATGTGTTCGAGGTTGAAAGATGCAGGTGAATACAAAACTCACACACAAGATACTAATAGATACAGCCTGAAAACTGCACTCAAACACAGTACAAGGGACTGACAGATACTGAATGAATCCCACACTCATATTCAAAACCAGAGACTGACAGATGCAGAATGGATGTCACACTAAACTTCTTCTTCGGAACTCCCTCGGGAATGAGGATGACTTTCTTCCACTCCAGGGTTGTGGGTCCTTAGGTAACTGAATAGTCCAATTCTTGATCCACACACTCGGCCACAGGTGGGGCAGATGGTGCTTGGTGAATTGGGTGAATGGGATTCTCCAATTTCCAAATACTCCTTCCACTGTTTGCATTTGGTTGCTTCCTGGGCATGTCGACGAATTTCAAACTGGCTGGCACCTTCGCGGATGCTTCTTCTCCATTTTGGGTGGTCTCAGGCAAGAGATGCCCATGAATCAGTGCAGATGTCACATTTTTTCAGGATGTCTTGAAGGAAATTCTTGTAATGTTTCCTCTGCCCTCCTGGTAGCGTCTTGCCCTGATGGAGTTCAAAGTAGAAAGCTTGTTTTGGGACTCTGGCGTCAGGCATGGGGATGATGTGGCCCATCCAACATAACTGACTAGCCATGATCAGTGTCTCGATACTGGGGATGTTGGCCTGAGAGAGGACACTGATATTGCAGCGCCTGTCCTGCAACTGAATTTGCAGGATCTTGCGGAATCACCACCGGTGATATCTCTCCAGGGCTTTGAGATGTCTGCTGTACAGTGTCCATATTTCTGACACATACAGGAGGGCAGGTAACACTGCAGCCATGTCAACCATGAGCTTGGTGTCTGATTTGAGTTCTTTGTCATCAAACATTCTTTTCCTCAGATGACTGAAGGCTACGCTGACACTCTAGAGGTGATGCTGCGTGTCATCGTCGATATCTGCCCTTGGAGACAGGAGGTTCCCAAGGTATGAGCAGTGATCCACATTGCCCACTGGTTCACCGTGGATCTTGATAGTCGAGGGGCAGTGTCGGGGAGCAGGCTGGTAGAGGACCTTTGTCTTCTGGATGTTTTGCTAAAGGCCAATTATTTCATACACCTCCGTGAATGCATTGATCAGGGTTTGACGCTTGGCCTCTGAGTGTGCGCATACGCAGGCGTCGTCAGCATACTGCAGCTTGATGACAGAGGTTGGAGTGGCCTTACATCTGGACTGGAGGCAACATAGGTTAAATAGTTTCCCTCTCGTCCTGTAGAGTAGATCTACACATACGACCTAAAGAACAGCTGATGGGCTGAAAGAACACTGGAACAACAAAAACTTGCTGAAAGCCACGACATGTGTGGATTCTTCAGCACAGTCAACAGCATTCACGGCCCCCGT